>NC_090924.1:856798598-857111098 GCF_040938575.1 Ambystoma mexicanum | reverse complement strand
AATCAGAGGGTAGCCAGGTGACCAGTGCATATTCAGCCAGGAGTTCAGCAGGGGAGAGGGGGAGAGAAAGCAGAAGCAAAGAGGAAGGTTTTGAGGTGCTTGCAGAACCGGAGATGGTTCTCCTCACGTTTCAGGGAGACAGCGAGGCAGGCAAGGAGGCTGTTCCAGAGGGAGGCCCCAGCCGAGAAAGCTAGAGTGAGAGAAAGCTAGGGAGATAGTGAAAAAGGGAGAGAGCCAGAGCTAGAGAAAAAAAACTGAAAGCTAAAGAGCTGGGGCTAAAGAGAGAGAGTGTGTGAGAGAGAGGTGGAGCTAGTCAGAATCGTATATTATACGCTGGGTGCAGAAAGTATACTTTACCCCACTAAGACATTAACAATCAGCAGAATCAAAGATAAAATGATTTGTAAAATATTCGACATTTCGAAATCAAATATGAGAAGCATCGAAAATGAATGTACCGCTAAGCTAGTGCAAAATCCCCCAAAACGGGGGGGGGGGGGGTGGGCGGCATTACAGGAAAAGTACAATTCTTGCACTTTATCAAATTAAACAGCCAGAGGTAAAACAAATAAATAAAAACATTTTAATGATTATCAAGAGTGGTAAACGAGCCCATAGTTTAAGAGGCTTTTCTTTCAAACAGAAGGTACAGTCAGCTCATTAATATCCTGTCATTGAGACAGACACTGACAGAGCAGGCTGATAACATCACAGTTGAAGTAAACCAGCCTCGCGCAAGAACGGCAGTGCTGACGACGAACATACCAAAACACCATCTGTGGATTTGACAGCATCAGACCCTGCCATGTCTCAGCACTTTCTCATGTCCTGGAGGCGAACAACGTGAAGCTTCGGGTCTAGCTACACGCTACTAAACAAAGCGACCTTTAAGGCGTCCACAATAGTCGACGTTTAGGACATCTTGCCTGCATAGGGAGCTGTCACTGTTAAAATTAAGCAGAACCAGGCCGCATTCTTTTAATGAGCTTGCCCAGGGGACATCAACTATGATAATTATATGCCCGAGTAAAAGAAATCTTCAAAGTTGCAGAGGTTAAAGTGCTGCTAAATGCCACGTTGTAATTGTGTGACTCAAGTATGGTGCATGCATGAACAGAGCAATGAAAGGCAGTTGTTCTCTGAAGTTATTTACACCACTGAGGTCACTGCTGCATTGAAATTGGCAATGCATCCAAAGAAAGGATATTTCAATTACATAATACAAAGAATGTTTAAAATGACAGAAGAAAGAATTTTGCTGGCCACTCTTGAAGAATAAGGCTGCAATCATTACATTTCATCACCTCCATATGGGCAGAAATGTTTCTTTGCTATGTATACAAAAGATAAAAGGCACCACCAGAGCACGCAGTAACCTTTCAGCAGCATGTGACACTGCATGTTATAAAAAAATTACACGCATGTATGCATGCTTTTATTGAGAAATGCAGGGAATTTGAAAACATGTATCACAGTACAATCGGAGGGAAATTTTGGTGGACGCACATGGATTGGGCTTTACTACAAGTTTAGCCCGAATTCGTCTACCATTTCCGCCACTCGTCCGGCAAATTTACCGCAGGATTGTGAGCGCGGTAACTGTGGTGTTAGTCCGCATTGTCAGAGTCTGTATGACACCAGGGACATTTGGGAGGATTTCCCATGAGCATTATTGCCGCTGTGGTAAATCCTCTGATCTTTGGAGGTAACGTGTAGGTGTTATCTCCAGCATTTGGCAGTGTAGTGAAACTGGCGGTAATTTCGTTACCGTAAAAAAAGGAGGTAACAGATGAATAGCCAAAAATGTACTTTGCCGCAAACTCATAAAGAGACCCATTGTCTTCTGTGCCTCATATATTACTTAGTGGAGAGTTGAGGACATTATATGATATTAAACAGTGCGTTGCATTATGTTTGTTTCCTTTTGAATTATTTCCTGAGCACAACTGCAATGTTTCAGTGGCAATGTAATAGGATGGAAATAGCACATTTACAATACAGCAGATGCATGAGAAAGGGGGCTGTGCTAAGGGGTCCCTGTTAGTTTGTGGGGGAAACAATCACTTCGAGGTAATTTTCTTTGAAGGAATTACTAAGAAATGATACTTCAAATTTCCCCCTCACTTCCCCTTCCCTACCACACCTATCAAAACCCTCCCCACCCCCTTTTACCCCTTAACCCAACATTAAATATACTTTATTGGAAGTCATTCGAAGTCATGTCTTTGAAGTACATTTTATGCCTGTAAACAACAGAATACACTGCTAAAATGGTTGCCCAAGCAATCCGTGATACACTGTCCTTAAAGGTGTTTGGAGGGTGTTTCAGCATGTTATATGGTTAATAGCCAGCAGTGGCCGCATTATAGACACAGGTGTTGTCATACACGCATTCTAGTCATAGGTTTCTACTTTTGGAGATTATGTTTTAGAGAATTGAACCTAGTGGTAAATATGTGTCTAGCAAACCTCAACCAACTCATTTCTGTAGACAATTCCGTATATAATATAATGTATTATTTACATAATTAAAGGTTTTTAGTCACTCCCGATGCAACAGAATGCATCTGTCCTGGTTGGCAAGCCTGAGCTTTTTTGATTTTTAATACCAAATGATGCTGGTAATTCTGCTGATCAGATCTCACGTTCATAACTCTCCATGCTGAAAAGTATTGTGCAAATATGTAACTCTACTGGGACAGTCTACTGACATCCCCAGCAGCTCTCTTGTAGTTTGGCAGCATAGCAGTTGCAGAGTAACATGTGCAATCCTGTGAACAGCCTGCTGGAACCCAAAGTTCCAACAGCCAGGGGCTGCCCTTAAATGTTGGAAACCCAGATCCAAATTATTTTTAATTCTGTAGCCCAGGGTCTCATGGCAGATTAATAGATATATATAAATTATAGTGTGGCGGTCGCCGAACTATAGTTAAGATGAGCATTGAGTACCATAGGAAACCCGAAATTGCTAATCATATTTGACTCGTACAACGGATTTCACGGAACATTTGTAGACAAAATTGTATGTACAGGACCCCCCTCCCCCACCGCACCCCAGACTGGACATTTTAGAAAAGATCAGTTAAAAAATAAAAAAGTTATTAAGAAAACCAAAAGATGCAGTTTCGGCCTGGTCCCTATTAATTTTCCCATGGAGGAAAAAGTCAGATTTTTGCTCAGGTGCACAGCCAAAACCGCTGGACGGAATTGGACCAGGTATGAAGCAACTTGAGCATGAATCATTGATTCGATTTCTGGGCTGGGACTGGGGTTATTGCGTCCAGAAGACTCCAATATTTGACAGAGAAGGGGGAACCCCCTTTCACCACCATTATAGCTATATCTCCCATGGTGCTTTGCAGCAGAGAGACTTTTCAGAAATGAAAAAGTCGCAATTTTTTATGTTCGATGCAAGAGTTACCACCGGCTACCCGAAACGAAAAGGCAGAATAATGCCATTTAGAGGAGGAAAAACTATGCTATGGAGTCAGGCTAAATGTGGGGGGATGAGAGGACACTGTGTGACATTTTAGAGTTGGAGAGGGGATAGGGACCAAGTTAACAGCACAAATGACGGGCACCTGGTGAGTGACTGGGAGGACATGGAATAACATGTTTACTTGTTTTCCTGACAAACGTGGATATTGGATGCCTACAGATAACCGCAGCTAACTGTAGTACATTGCTATTATAACCACAGTTATGGGGAAAAAGAGAATAAAACTTTGCGAATGGGTCTGTGCTTCACGAACAGATCAGAACTGCATTTTCAGCTGATCTAGACACTTTGAAGCTCAAAATGTACCCTTGCACCTAAGCAACCATAACTCATGACACCACCGTGCACTGCTAAGACTAACACCCATGACACGAAAGATGACATCACAAATGTCATTGATGACATCACATATCTGGGCCACTTGTTTTTGTTTACTGACATGATTAGGCTAGTTAGGCACAGCAAAAACGATTGACCAAACAACTTGGGAATGCAGAGTTGAGTCAATTTCTGGGAGGAGTCTGGGGTTATTTCATCCAGTAGTTAAAATATTTGACAGAGAAGGGTGGGGGTGTCTGCCAAATGTATAGCTATATCTCCCATGATGCATTGCAGCAGAGAGGCTAAGAGGCTTTTCAGAAATGAAAAAAAGCCATTTTATTCTATTGCTAATACATTTTGACTTGCTGGATGTATTTGAATGACATTTTAAAAACAAAACATTTGTCAAGTGATCACCCAAACGGCATATTTTGGGAACAATATGTTATGAAATGAAAAAGTTATTAAGAAAGCAAAACACCAGTTTCACAGTTTTAATCCCATTCATTTTCCCATAAAGAAAATGTGCAGTTTTTGAACAGTCACAGCACGAAAACCATGGGCCAGATTTGGACCAAATAAGAAACAACTTGGGCAAAAAGTATTGACTTAAATCTTTGGTTTGGGCCAGTAGCTTGACACAATATGGGGTTCCCCCTGCTCATTAAAACCGGGAACAAGGCTGGGCGAGGCTAGTACATTTTGACTTACTGTATAGATTTGGAAGACTTTTTTCAAACAAACAGTTTGTCAAGAGCTCCACTAAACTGGATATTTTGGCAACAATCATTTCAAAATGAAAATGTTATTAGGAAAATGTAAAAACATGCTGTTTTCATCCTACTGACATTAATATTAATCAAAAGTGCAGTTTGTGAAAAAGCCGTAGTGTGAAAACCGCTTGGCAGATTTGGAGAAAATGAGAAACAATTTGGGCACAAAACGTTGACTTAATTTCCTTGACTAGTGTGTGGTAAATCCATCCAGTAGTTTGTGAAATATTTGACAGAGAATGGGGTGCCCTCTGCACCTTAAAACCTATATATAGGTCTTGAAAGACAATTTCCTGGAGAAAAAGGTTTGCATTTGAGCTAATTTGCATACCCACAATGCCTTGCTCTTGTGGCTCAGAACTGGAGGTGAACATCCAGCGATGGCTACTAGGTGGCATTGTATATGTTTGACTTGGCTCAAATGGACTTTCCTACCTTCACATTTCAGGTTAAATGGTTTTTTCAAACCCTTTTAAACCCACAAAAACTTTCTTGATGTTGTGAAAAAAAATAATATATATATATATATGTAACCTGGCCGTGTAGTTATGGTTAAGTTGCTGTTTCCATAGGAAGACCACTTTTTGGGCAGCTTATAACTTTGCTCCCCCTGGACAAATCCTCACCAATCTTTGCAAAAGAAATATATGGGCCACTCTGAATTTTTCTGCAAAGTTTGGTGATGTTTGGTCCAGGGCGGGAAAAGTTATAGGGGGGGGGGTCACAAAATGTATTTTTTTCCCATAGAGTGAATGGGGGAAAAACTACTACAGGCCAAACCGCTGGACGGATTTTCACTAGCAGGAGGAGGACCTTGGTCCCAAAAGCGTGCTTTTGTAAATTTGGAGCCAATCCGTCCAGTAGTTTTCTTTAAAACGACCACAAAGTATGTCTCAAAAAATGAGTGATATCTATGTCCGGTCCGCGGTCACACTTCCCTGTTCGCTCCGCGGACAAGATACCGATTGGCTAAGGGGCTCGCGTCTTGACCGCGGACACGCGATGTGTCCTCCGATTGGCTGGAGTGAGGCGTGATGTGCGTCAGATTGTTTGGATGCGCCCGACATCTTGGTTCCGCCGACAGCGCGGCGCTGACCAAAGGGGAGTGTTTTGGTGTGTCACAGTGCTTGGGCAGGTTCACAGAGTAGGAGATGGGTGAAATAATGTTTTTGTTTAGGCGGCAGGTGCTAATGATGTCTTCGCCATGCTCGCGCTGTCCGGGATGTTTGTTATTACTGAAAATGAGGGGTATCATAAGGATAGTACTTCAGTCCGTGCTGTGCTCAGGCAAGTTGAAAGTGTTTTAAGGACACGCGTGGTGTTAGCGAATGTTACAATTGACTACATGCCGCAGTTAACATTTTTGTTTCTATGGGTGTGGTACTGAATTATAAGCCGCCATGGGTGTGATATGCTACATTGGCTGTGGCCATAGCCTAGAGTCTTGGGTGCATGGCCGTAGGCCGTAGCCCGTTGGCCGTACTCCCAAGACTCTAGGCCCTGGCCACAACCACCACAGCATATCGCCGCAATAAATACACCCGTAGTATCGAATATCAATCAGGTGGTTGTGGGGAGGGCCTCGAGTGTTGGGTGCATGGCCAAAAGCCATGCACCCAATACCAAATTTATACGTAGTGACGTTATAAGCCACAATGGGTGTGATATGCTGTGGTGGTTGTGGCCATAAGCACTGGAGTTATAAGCCACCATGTGTTATATATAGTGCACACTCCATAGATTCGCTTATCCATGGCCACACACCTAAGACTCTAGGCCCTGGCCAAAACCACTGCAGCATAATACAGCAATAGATAGACCCGTAGTATCGAACATCGATCAGGTGGTTGTGGGGAGGGCTAGAGACTTGGGTGCATGGCCAAAGGCCATGCACCCAAGAACAAAGTTATAAGCACTGAAGTTATAAGCCAATATGGGTTTTATATAGTGCACACCCATAGATTCTAATATATATGGTCATACACCCAAGACTCTAGGCCCTGGCCACAACTACTTCAGCAGATCACAGCTATAGATACACCCATAGTATTGAATATCGATCAGGTGGTTGTGGGGAGGGCTAAGAGTCCTGGGTGCAAATTGAGTATATGCTGCAGTTAAAATGTTTCATTCTCTGGGTGTAGTAATGACATTTTAGCCACCATGGGTGTGATATGCTGCGGTGGTTGTGGCCAGGGCCTATAGTCTTGGGTGCATGGCCGCAGGCCGTAGGCCGTAGGCCATACACCCAAGACTGTAGGCCCTGGCCACATCCACCGCAGCATATCACACTCATACATCACACCCATAGAATCGAATATCTATGAGGTGGTTGTGGCCGGGGCATAGAGTCTTGGGTGCTAATTGAGTATATGCCGCAGTTAAAATGTTTGAATGTATGGGTGTGACAATGAGTTATAAGCCACAATAGTTGTGATATGCTGCAGTGGTTGTGGCCAGGGCCTAGAGTCTTGGGTGCATGGCCGTAGGCCGTAGGCCATGGGTCATATAGCCAAGACTCTAGGCCCTGGCCACAACCACCGGAGCATATCACCACCCATACATACATGCATAGAATTGAATATCTATCAGGTGAATGTGGCCAGGGCCTACAGTCTTGGGTGCATGGCTGAAGGCCATGCTCCCAAGACTGAAGTTATAAGCACTGACGTTATAAGCCACCATGGGTTTCATAAACTGCGGTGGTTGCGTCGAGGACCTACAGTCTTGGGTGCATGGTCGAAGGCCATGCACACAAGACCAAAATTCTAGGTACTAAAGTTATAAGCCACAATGGATGTGATATGTTGCAGTGGTTTTGGCCAGGACCTACAGTCTTCGATGCATAGCCGAAGGCCATGGACACAAGACCAAAGTTATAAGCAGTGCAGTTATAAGCAGTGAAGTTGGGAGCATGATATAAATTATAAGCCCTGAAGTTATAAGCTAACATGGGTGTCATATACTGCACTGGTTGTGTCCAGGACCCAGACTCTTCGGTGCATGGCTGAAGTAAAACACAGTACTGAAGTTATAAGGCACAATGGGTGTGATATGCTTTAGTGGTTGTGGCCAGGACCTACAGTCTTGCACCCAAAACCAAAGTTATAAGCTGTGAAGTTATAAGCCAGCATGGGTTTTATATAATGTGGTGGTTGTGGCCAGGATGTAGAGTCTTGGGTGCATGGCCAAAGGCCATGCACCCAAGACCAAAGTTGTCAGTACTGAAGTTATAAGCCACAATGGATGCAATATGCTGCAGTGGTTGTGGCTAGGACCTAGAGTGTTGGGTGCATGGCCGAAGTCCATGCTCCCAAGACTGAAGTTATAAGCACTGAAGTTATAAGTCAGCATGGGTGTGCTGTGGTGTGGTGGTTGTGTGCACGACCTAGAGTCTTAGGTGCATGGCCACAGGCCATGCACCTAAGAGCAAAGATGTAAGCAGTGAAGTTATAAGCAACCATGGTTTTGATATACTGCGGTGGTTGTGGGTAGGACCTAGAGTCTTGGTTGCATGGCCACAGGGTGTAGAAGGTAGGTTATACATCCAAGACTCTAGGCTCTGCCCACACCCACTGCACCATATTACAACCATAGATAATAGACATTTTAGCTTTTTTTACCCTCATATTTACTTCACAAACCAGTGTATTGTGCATTTTGCTCAGTTTCTGTGTTTGATTTTCAAATCATTGGGTCTGTGGGAAAATAAATCCTTGTCGGATTAAAAAAAAAAACCTTTCTTTGCTATGCTACAAACGATTTCTTTGTTTCCTTTGAGTGTTCTATTGTTATTTCTGATTAATGTTCTATATGTTGGCTTTTTGCAGATTTCTGAAACAGGTAGATACCTGTTGGCGTATTCTAACTGCTTATTTTATGTTGCAAATCAGTGGTATTGATTTATCTGTGTGGTTGTTGTACAATGTTGGGCAGTTAGATACCTGTTGGCGTATTCTAACTGTTTACAGTTTTTTAAATGAATTTTTGTTAATGTTGACGTACACATTAGTTATTAAATTTTGGCTTTAAGAAGATTAAATAAGCGTTTGTAAGATTTGCTGGTAAAATCTGCTTTAGAGTAATGGTACTATCATTACATTCGAACCATCCACTTTTCGCTTTAATATATGCAGTGTAGTGACCTGCATTGGTTGTGGTTCCTGCGTGGTAGATTATACCTATTGTTGTGAAGGTTTTCTTACCAAGTGACACTTGACCGTGTATGAATCCAGTCAGCTTGCAGTTGTTTTTGGTACCATCTGCATTTTAACGTAGCAGCATTAGTATTATGGAGTTACTATGTGTTTGTATCTGTAAGGTGGAGCAATTATCTGAATTGCAGATAGTACATAATCTGGCATGGTTTGCATTTTGTAGAAGTTGCTGAATTAGAATGGATTCACAATTAGGTATGGATACATACAGAAATCGCTCATTAGGGATTTGTTCCTGTGTCACATTGTTACAGAGAGTGAATGTATGTTTCCACATGTATGAAATATGGAAGATTTCATTTATAGGTATGTTTTTGTTTTCAAGTACTTGTAGTAAGTACATTAGACATTCTTGTGGATCTTCTTGTGAGTTTATAGTGAACCTCACTATTCCAGCACAGTAGTTCAGTTCTTGTCTTATTCCATGAACACTATACGTGTTGTCAGGATTGTTTGTTGCGTTTCTATGAAGGACTAACATTTGCAAACACAATTGGTCTGTACTGTGTAATTAAATCTTGTTAACAATTAAAATCGAATATTCATTGCTACATTTGCGTAGCAACTTACACCAGTTACATTTGAAAATTTGAATGGACCAGATTGTTCTGTGTCCGAGTGATTTTTTTGGAGTTTGTGTTCCTTTTTTGAACAAGTACCTGATTTACTTTCACTAATAGGTTCTACTTTGCTTGTGGTAATTGGTGAAGTATTAGCTTCTTTTGATTTCTTTGAAGGATTTGCAGTCAGATCCTGTTGCATTTCTGTTTGAATTAGTTTTCTTTTACAACATTTTCCTTTTTCTGGAACAGGATATGATTTCAGATGGGGGGGTGTACAGTGAACGCAGTCTATTGTATACTAAAATGCAAGGAATATCAGCGTTCAGTTTACTTGCATCAAAGTTGATTAGAAATAGACTGTCAAGTGTACGTAAGCGTGATAGTGCTACATAGCTCATGCCTTCTTTAAAGACTGTGGGCCTCATTCCGAGTATGGCGGTAAGGGATAGCGGCCACCGGTAACGAGACCGGTGGCGGTAATCCCTTACCGCCATACTCCGAGTTCCCTCTGCGCCCTCGCCCTTAACGCCTGCTTTGAGCAGGTGTTAAAGTCGAGGGCGCAAAGGGGCCTCCAAGCCAATAACGGTGACCGTAATGAACGGTCACCGTTATTTGCATCTTCCCCATTCCCATTGAGCCCTATGGGGGCTCATTCGGGAATGGGGAAGAGCCTTGCTGAATGGGGAATTACCGCCCCGCCAACCTTGGAATGGGGCGGTGATTCCGCCGTCCACCAAGGCGCTGCCGGTCCGGGTACGGCGTCAACCAGGGCGTTAATAGCGCCATTGGTTAGCGCCGTACTTGGAATGAGGCCCTGTGTTTCCAATGTCTATCAATGCTTTGTCTAGGGTAAGACCTTGGGATTTATGAAAGGTGACTGCATATGCAAGAGTTAGCGAAAATTGTTCTCTACGTACATACATGTCTTTTAAGAGAAGGAATTGAGCTGTTGAGCGCCCTATCCTTTTTACTTCTGAAAGTTTGTCAAAGAGAATATTGACAAACTGAATGTTGTTGTCAGGTGGGTATGTTTGAAAGCCAACAACTGTACCCAGTGCCCCATTAACTAGTCATTGCTCCACATCAAGGTTACGTTTAAGCATTACTCTACAATTTAAGGACAATTTTAATATTTTTTCCAACCCAGCTGTGTTGGAGATTGAATTTTCTAAGGTATTTAGTCTTGTTGTGGCTTGCTGCCACATGGGTAGTGTCATACCATGTACGTCCAGTTTGTCTGTGGAGCAAGTTTCAATTATTTGTTGCATTTCTTTTTTTAACATTATTGCATTGAATTTGGAACAGCTTGCAAGAGTTGGCATTAAGGCCATACAATTGCCATTTATTTTTGTGTGCTAATTGTTCCATAACATCAGTAGCACTTGCGTTATCGCCATAAAGTGCATGGATGTGCCGGTTTCTCAATATTGGTTGTGCTTCTTGAGATAGTACACCCATTCTAAAACTTTTTAAAATGCTGGTGTAAGTGAGGTCTGCAGATTGATGTATGTTTTCTGTTAATTCTCTGTATTGGAAATGTTGCCAAAGGTTGACATTTCCTATGCTGCCAACAGTGTTACGGCAAAGTTTGTGTCCTAAGGTTTTAAAAATAGGTTCACCTTTCACTGGTGTCAATTGTAGAAGATCTCCGAAAATGATAATGTGTTTTCCTGCAAAGAGTGCTTCGTACTTTGTTTTAAGTACTTCTTGCAATTTGAGGTGAATCAAAGCCAACATTCAGTTGGAGACCATGCTCACTGAACCAACTTCCCCACTGACGTACAGCAGTATAGGTTTGCAATTTTGGCAGGTACATTCTTTATTTTCGTGCTGTACACCACGTGCAATTTCTTTTGTTACTTCTTCAAAAATGGTGAGCTGGTCTTTGCTAAGTTTTGATTGTAGTACAGTTAAGTCTTCTGTATGTTCTTCATACTGACACATGGGCCCTCATTCCAACCCAGGCGTTAAGGGTTTAACGGCGCCGTTGGTGCCGATAACCCTTAACGCCTGATTTCCACCTTAATGCCTGCTTTTAGCAGGCGTTAAGTACCAAGGCGCTAAGCGTCCTTGGTGCTACTTACGGCACCGTAATTTACGGTGCTGTAATTAGCGCCTTCCCCACTCCCATTATGCCCTATGGGGCAAAAATGGGAATGGGGAAGGGTAAATGGGGATTGGGGATTTACCACCCCACTCACCTTGGGATGGGGCGGTAAATCAGCCATCCACCATGGTGTAAACAGAGTTTACACCATGGTGGTAAAGTAGGGAACTTACCACCTGGGTTGGAATGAGGGCCATGGTGTTTTCCACTTCTGTCATAGCTAATTCTGCTTCATTTGCTATTAGTGGCTGTCCTAGTTGTTCTTGACTTCCTGTTATAGAAAGTTGACTACTGTCGGAAGTGTCCTTATCTAGTTGGGCCTGGAGTTCTTCTTCGTGCTGCTGTTCATTGTGCAACATTGTTTTGCACTACGTTTAAAGTTCACATCGGTGATAGCGCTTTCATTTTCTTTGAAAGCCTCTTCATAGCAGTCATAGTTATATAGTATCTCTTCCTCTTTTCTCCATGGTTTGAAAAGTTGTAGCAGCGACATGTAATATAGTTCTTTCTGTTGAGGAGTTTTTAATGACAATTTGACATGATTAATTAAGCTTCGTTTGATAAATTTCACTAAGCTGCCTTCACAATCTGTCACTCTATATCTACCTTTGCTTTCATCGGGTTTTATATTATTTTTGTATGCAAAGTTTTGGGCTATGTGGTATAGATAAATGGTTTCCAAAGTGGTACATCTGTTCGAGTAGTATGTGTCTAGTAAAGTGTTCTTTAAAATGTCTTGGCTGTTGGGATCATTTTTGGCTATTGTTTCTATGTCCTCATATGATTTGAGAACTCTTTTTCTAGATTTAGCAGGACCAAGACTTAGCCATACTATATTTTCAGATTTTCCATACAAAGCAGTACCGGTTAAATGATCTGCAGCTTCATAGGTGCCACATTCTCTATGAGAGAGCATTTTTATGCCTAGGCTGTACAATTTCTGAGATAGTATTTTGTCTGATGATTGGTCATTCCAAAGGTCTTGCAACTCTCTTTTTTCTGCTTTTGTTAAGTAGTCTGTAACATATCGTGCAACTGCAGTGGAATTGTCTGCAATATACTGTACACCTATGCGTGCATTCCATAAGAAGGCAATGATTGCCTTGTAATCATTGATATATTTTGATTCTTATGTTCTTTTTATGTAATACGTGTTCTTAGGTGATTTACCTTTAACACTATGTTGAACTGAAGACATGAAGTTGTTCACTTCACCTGTTTCTGTAACTGGTCTAGGGAAACCAAAGCGGCTTTTAGTGTAGTATTTCCCTTCGCTTTTGTATTTGCGACGACAATATTTGCCACATTTGTGCCTTTGAAATTGTACAATTTGTCCATGAAGGTCACTATGTGTCCTTTGACAAGGGATTTCACAAGTGACATATTTTTCGATGAATTGCAATATAGTGGCATCACTGTCCTGACCATATTTAGGTGCACCTTTAATCCATAAAACCATGTGTATATGTGGTGCTCCTCTGGCTTGGTATTCTTTTCTCCAACAGAAGTGTTGCACTTCTCCGAGGGGAGGAAAAGTTTTATTACAAATAAAGTGTAGCATAGCAATGAAATGATGGTGAAAATATCTTGAAATATTACCAGGATCTAGAGAGCAAAGTTCTCCCGATGTTAGTATATCTATGTTGGTTTTGTTGTTGTTTGATTTGCGTAGGAAATCATGTAAATCTTCCCATGCATATTCTGCACAACTTAATGTAATAAACCAAGTGGGTGGTCCAAGGTGTCTGATCATACAACGCACATCTCTGTGACGTCGGAACCAGTATTCTTTCGTACCATGCATGTTTGCAAACAGATTTGTTATGCTTGATTGTAAAACCTCATCATTTTCTTGCATATTTTGTATTAATTGCGTAGCTGAAATATTTTGAAAGTGGGTTCCAGATTTCAATATGTGTGCAACTCCGTAACATAGGGTTGCTAGTTCCCTTTCAAAGAGTAGGTGGAATATGTATTCCACATTTTGTCTAAATGTGGGATCTTCAGAATACATTCGTAATGAGCGGTATTCTGATGCTGTTATCTGAGTGGGTCTATCATTGTATCTTCCTCCTTTGCCAGTAGGAAATAGTAGTGGAAAAGCACGTGCTTCTATACTTTTTCTCATATGCCGATTAGTGACCCTTTGGTTTGTCGCATTTGGTAAGTTTCTAGTGCATCATCTATGCTTTTATTAGAGTGCAATGGATGAATTGTATAATGGTCTAAAAGAGTGGATACTGCAGCAGGATCCAGAAGTTAAAATTAACCAGTTTCTGATGAGTCTTGAATTATTTCAGTTGTTTCCCTTTCTTCAATATTTATGTCTTTGCAGTATTCATTATTGTATTTCAGATATTGCAAGGCTTGTCTAATTTAAGTCCACGAGTTGCCAAATCTTTTTGTCTTTTGTTGGTACCCCATTTACTAAGACAATTAAATAATTCTCTATTGGACGTTGCACTCCTAGAGTGTGCACATTTTCTGTCAGATCTAATGGTAAATAAACTACTTTGCCACGAATGCCTTTCACCAATTCAGAGGCAGGTAATTTTGCTGTTTTTGGTTGAAGGTGTATTATTGCTTGAAATGTGTGTACTGTTTGAATTATGATGCTCTCGTACAAATTGAGTTGTTGCAGGGGTTTTGGTAGTGGGAATAATTCCAAATTATTTGTGATAGCACGTGTAGGAGCTTGGTTGTTGTCAAGTTTTGTAGTGCAGTAACTGCAACATATTAGGGGTTCACTTATTTGGTATTTATTTTCTGCTAAAAGGTAAAGAGCTAATTCAAACCATTTGTCTTCTATTTTGTATGTTACGTCTATAGTTTTTGTGTTGCTTTTGTAAAACGTTCTGCGGCAACACACACACACATGGTTTGGTACTTCAGCGGATGTACGTTTACATTTTTGTATTTCTTTTTTGTATGTGTGTAATAGAAAGTTGCCATGTGCAGAATTGTTGCTAGTCTGTTCTAAAACGAGTGCATTTTGTAAGTGGCTTTCACTTCTAAAATATTTTCTCTGGATACGGTCCATTTCTTCTTGTAGGTATTTGGGTGTACCATGCAGAAGAGTGTTATTTAAATTGGATAGTTCTAAAGCTGGACTTTTAGCATAGTACAGTTTATACACTAGATTTCTTACATTTCAATGATGTGTTGATATCATTTTGATATCATGGAAGGTGCTTTTTGCACATAGGTCTTGAAATGCAGGCTAATGAATGTCCTTGTAGTCCTGTGTCTTTGCGCACTGGACAGGTATCCATATTTTCCAGCACTTTCATTTTGATTTTTTCTTTACCTTTTACATACTGATTGAGGAACTGGCGTAAAGATTTGAATGATTTGTTAGGAATGTTACACATTGACATGCACGGCCATTTGTATACTGGACTTCTGGTTCAGTCGAATGGAGAGGTAATTCTGAGTTTTCTGGGGGAACTTTGGTAAGCAGTGTTTCTTGTTCCATGATGGTGTTATTGATTTTTTCATATCCTCGTCCACTGCTATGGATGGCAATTGTGTTTGTTTGATTTTGTTTGTATGCTTCCGCGTTAAAATATGGTTCTGTGGTCGTGGTGTGACTCCGCAAATATTTAAGAAGTTATTTTTGTTGACATTCTGTTTATTGAGAAGTTTCTTTTGTAGTTTAGTACTTAGTTTTGTTAGTGGTTTCATCCTGTTTATAACTTAAATAAATAACTTCCTTTTGAGAAGGATTGCACTGTCTACGAGAGCTTCTAGGATTATTTTTCTACGATATGTTTTAAGGGTTGTGGATGATTTCACTCCTCTTCTTATTAGATTGTGACGGACTCTGTGGCGGAAAATGTTTGCTAAAATATTTTTTTTACTATGGTTTCTTGCTACTATATCAGGATTTATAGGAGCAGTGTTAGCAGTAGTGGTAGCCAAATTCTTGCTAAGCATTTTGTGTTTCGTGCCACATTTTGGAGGCAAAGTTTTTGTAGTTGAAGATTCATTTGTTTCGCTAAATGACTGCATTAGCTGTTTTGTTTTAATGTTTTGTACAAACTCTGGTCGAGATGGATGCTTACTTTGGACACTTTTATTTTCATTTGCTCTATTTCTGCGTTCCTTTCTAAGGACTTGCTTTTTGGTAGGTATTCTTGGGGTCTGTGGAAAAAAAAGAAGGTATGGGTTGGTCTGTTTTACAATGTATGTTTGCTGTGTGCATGCGTGTATGAGTTTGATGGGGAAGATGTATGTGGTGGTGTGTGAATGTGCTTTGTGGAGATACAATGAGCTGGGAAGGCTATTCTTCTGTTTGTATGTTACTACACTGCGGTTGAGATGAGAGTAGAAAGTGAGCTAGTGGTGACGAGAAGCATTAATAGTAAAGGTAATGGTATAAAAGTAAAACAGTTCTTTGTTTTCTAGTAGTAACATTCTAAGGGATGAGTATGATATTTGTGTTGCAAAAAACTGAGATTTGTGTGCCATTCTGCCTGCTAATCTCTGTTTAATAAATGGGGATTTGTGGGCAGAATGGTTCAAAAATTGATGTTTTTTTTGTTGCGCAAATTACATACATGCCCCACGCAATCTCTTTGAGAAAGAGTAAGAATATAAAGGTAGTTTTTTACTTACTTTTTTGTGCAATGACCAGGTTTCTTCGGATATGTTGTTTGTAGTGTAGATGTTGTTGATTTTCAGGAGAGTCTTCACTGCAATTGTAAAAGGAAGAAGTTAGTAATTTTCTGTGTTTATAGCACTGATATTAATGTACACGTTCATTTTTCAGCTTTTGTGGAAGTATTCTCGTTTGATATCTCGACACAGTGTATGGTGCATTTCATTTGACTATGTGCAGCCTTTATATGTTACTTGAAATATGATAGTTGAAACTGCTTCGCAAATGAGTACAATTTTAAGTTCATGAAATTCCCTTGTTTTTTTGCAGCTGTGTTGCAGATAGCAGAGAGGTTTGGAAGTGATAGGTTATTACAGTAGATGGGAAACGTTTGAATACTTTCATATTATAAGTAGGAATACGAAAAATCGGGAGCACCCGAGAGGCAGATGTCACCACAGCAATCGGGAACGTTTATTTTTCTCATACGATCGCATTGGAAGTAGCATTAATTTAGGCGGAAGACAAAAAAAATTGTGACATTTTTTAATGAGAAATCGAGTTTCGCATGTAAATCGGGAGGGTTGGCACGTATTTATAGGTTATGTGGTAGATAGTAAGAAGTAGTGCGATTTTTCAATGACAAACCGGGAGTCTCGTGTTTAAAGCGGGAGCGTTGGCATGTATGTATTGGCTATGCAGATTCAGTGGCATTACTTTATTTATATGGATTCATAAGAGTTGTACATGTACTCTGAATAAAATATGCATACCTGTACTTTGTAATGATGCATGTGGATATGCATGGAGCTGTAAGTAGAAATCCTCCAAACGTGCACAGTACTTTTTGTAGTAGGTGCTTTGCAATGATATATGAGTTGTAGTCAGAGTGCTCAACAGTACATTTGAAGTGCGGAACTCTGATGATGGAGTTAGATGTAGAGGTCTTGGTTGTGATTGGTGGATGGCTGTGTGACGGCTTAGCTGTGTCGAATGAGGGAATGGATTCGCGAGTGATGTGGAAATGGTAGAAGGGCTGGCTAAGAGTTACGTGCCGCACGGACACCGCGCTTGTCCACGGGTAGGGCATGCCACATACGGGGTTTCCCTGCAAATCCAATATGGAAAGGGGACTGTAGGGATCAGCCAATCAGATGTTTCCATGTTCATTTGCGTAGAAAGAGAGTGTGTGTAGTGAAGATGGCAGAGGTGGAGACAGTCAGGGTGTTGGTGCTCAGATATATTTTTGTCCATGGTTTACAGCACTATTCTGAATGTAGGCATGTGGCAAACAATTTCGATGTACAAGGATGTACAAGGAGTGGAGGTGGAGGTGGTGTGGAGTGCTGCAACAGATTGCAATGTAGAGGCAATTCTCCAAGTATGCAGAGATATGCGTAGATTGAATAGTCCCCATGTGGTAGTTTTGCACTATGGTGCTTTCCATTTGGGCTACCTACTTTGTTGGGAGATTTGGAACAGTTGGTTCCTCAAACAATATCAACATCTTTCCAACTTCTAATTTTTTCTGGCTTACTCCCTCGAGCAAAATGGTACAACAGTTCTTTTTTGTCCTGATCAAAGTATTGCTAGGTGTGCAATCAATCGCGGGTTGTGTGCTTTCATGTTTAGAGCTGGTATGTTTTTCTGCAGCCACCAGAACATTGTTTCCAGTAATGCAGCTTATTTTGAAGCAGATGGTGTTTCTTTATCATTTTTGGGAAATGCCATGGTCTTTTGGAATGTAAGGCTTTCTTTGGAGAAGGTTATGTAATGATTGTAGGAGTAAACTAAGAAGAAAAAAAAAACCAAAAAATACAAAATAACAGGTGTCTGTCAGGCATCTACAAAAAAAAGAAAAAAAACGGCTCTTTTCAGATCCCACCTTAAAGGGGAAAAGGGGAACGCTATTTAAATGTACAGTCGTCACGCTCAGATCCTCTCCATGTCCGCGAACATGGCAGTAGTCTGCAGGCAGCGCGTACTACACATGGGGATTTTGGGGTGAAGAGGCATGCAAATGAGAATGAGCGGAGCTAGGGATTGGTCAGTAAAGTTCAGAGGGTGTGTTGTGAACGGAGAGATTTAGGGAGAATGCCTTTTCCCAGAGAGGAGAACAGACAGCTATGGCTGTGTGTCCTCGAAAACAGATTATCTGGATTTTGGGAGACTCATGGATACATTGGTTGAATGTGCATGTAGAATGTTGCAGTATATCTGCAGATCTTGAATTCCCTCATGTGGAACTGCACTGGCATGGAGTGCGTGAAATTAAGTGGCTGGATTTGGTACCTCTGTGTGCTACTTTACAGACAGAGCGTCATCCTGATATAATTATCATTCATTGTGGAGGAAACAATTTAGGACGTGTCTGGAATTTCTTTGCAATTTGCAATGAAGGAAGGACTTGAGAAGGTCATGGACATGTTTCCAAATGGCCACGTAATTTGTTCACGTATTTCACAAAGACAAATGTGGCTGCGTTCTTCTTTATATGGTCCACAAATGGAGAAAGCGAGGCGCAATGTCAATAAGGCTGTTTGTGCCTTTCTAAGAGATGTTGGCATGTCCTCTTTCCGCAATGAAAATATAATGTTTCGTAGAACATTCATTTTTCACAGAGATGGAGTCCATCTTACATATGCTGGCAATCAGATTTTTCTTCGCACTGTACAAAATGCATTGCAACCTTTTTTGCCATTATAGTCACCTATTTTGCATTACATGTTGAGGAATCCAAGTTTTTCAAACACACACAACACCACCAAAAGGCTCTTTTCAATGCCACCACTTATTCCCAGAGAAAAGTGCATTGGTTTTGCTACGGTTGCACCGTAAAATTTTGTCTGTCCTAGGACTGTCCGCTGACTTTTTTTTAAAAATGCGTGGAGTCCTACATGTTTACTTGATAGTTACTTTTTTATACTGAGAAAGGCGGCTCAGAAAAGAGCCTTTCTTTTACATTTTTGTTGCTTTATATTTTTTTGATTTTTTTACACACGATACACTATGAGAGGAGGGGAAAGGAGGGTAAGGAAGGGACACCAACCATGGGGATAAGAAAGGGCAGGTGGAGAGAGAAAGATGTAGGGTGGGCCTTATTTAGGTAGGTAGTACTTCTTCTGGTGTTCCTTGACCATAGTCTCAAAAGCACTTCGAAGACTCTCCCCCCTGCAGAGTACTGCGTCGCAGTACATACAGAATATTGTGACCTTCGAAAGGTAAGGGTCAACAGCATCGCAAATGGCCTGTGAGGCAGCTGGAGGGATGCGCTCTCCGACAGGAGTATCTCTTGTGGAGATGGAGAGAGGATCGGACACAGAGGATGCTGCGGAGGAACTCAACCTACTACGTTCCTTACATGGTACCACTTTGTGAATTTCCACACCGTGGAACGAAGTTAGGTGTCTCTTGATGGTTGTAGTACCAAAGCTGTACACACCAGGTCTCCCGTGACTCAGCACCAAATTGTACTTTTTACAGGTGAACAGGTTCGCACGTGCTTTTGGTACGTTACCATAAACGGTAAACAACTGCCACACCCATGACTCCCGGTGAGTGGTGGTACTAGGGAGTTCCCCCACCTCATTCTCTTCATCCTCTTCTTCCTCGCTCTCTACATCCTCATGCGTTTTTCCCTCTGCAGGCCCTTGGGGAGGTGGAGGCGGTGGAGTGTTTGGGGGTGTTGCTGAGGCTTATGTAGCAACAATAGCCATGGGTGCCATTAGGGTTGGTGAGATAATCTCCACTAGAGCACTAAAGGCAGCAAAACTCAATCTACAAATGCCAGAAGTACAATGAAGATGAGCTCTGAGGTGTGGCCTTTTATAGGGGTGGAGGGGTGCGCCTCGTGACCATATCTACATAGTTTTGTCTACTGTGAAACATGTGATAAGTAGGTAATGAAAACCACTACTACATAATGGCTTTATTATAGACACAAAACAAAGAGACATCATCACATACAAATATGAGTATATACACAAAAATTGAACTAAGGAAAAAAACAGCAGTACTAGCAGTAAGTGTTCATAACCTAACTGATAATTTTTATGCAGAGAAATTATTGGTCTGTTTCAAAGGTGTTACTTACCCTATGCATATGTATCACATGATTTGACTGGACCCTAAGGGAATTACTGTAAGAACATACTTGAAGGATAAGTCTACAATTATAGTACCTTTTATATTTTTAATTCCTGACTGTTACTGAAGAAAACCATGTGGCCTAGATATGTTAGTAAAGGAAAAAAGGGGGAGCCAGACATGTGATGTCATCAGTGATGTCATCAAAGACATTTGTGATGTCATCTTTGATGTCATGGGTGTTAGTCTTAGCAATGCACGGTGGTGGCGCGAGTTATGGTTGCTTAGCTTACCATAACTGGTGAATTTCAGGGGGTTTTCGATTTTACTTGGAACCATAACGTCCCTTTAACAAAGTTTTTTTACTGAATTTCATAGGTTTTTAGTAGCGCAACTTAACCATAACTTCCCTTTAACAACGTTTTTTTACTGAATTTCATAGGTTTTTAATAGCTAGGAGCAACGGCAGACCTACACAACAGTAAGAACACTACTTACCAGAAGCTAGTAAGTAAACTTCATTTTTCTTATATATTTCTAAACTTTCTGTATTAGGTACACTACAAGTAATATATATTATTTTTTTACACAGAAATGGGCAGTACTTTGGAATGGCTTGAGGAACATTTTCCACATGAGGAAATGATTGAAGTTAGTGATAATAATGGTAGACACGTCTCTATATAATGAAATTAATAATCATAACTTTATGTGTACTTAACATTTTTATTTTTTTAACAGACCATGCAAACATTGAAAATAATACACCTAAAGACACATTAGAACATGCTCTGCAGCGCATGGAAGAAAAAATGTACATGCTAATGGAAAATTTCAATCTTTTGAAACATTTTGTGGTGGAACACAAACAAGAAAAAATTAAATATCATTGTCCCACATGTACCTGTTCCCCCTCTCCATGTCCCAGTCAACTATCCCCAAACCTTCCCCACCAAGAAAAACATTACGATGAGACTTCCATCCCTTCATCTCCTCCCATCCATCCTCTCCGAACCCCCAATTACCCTGTGTTTGTGTCAGTTTCTGCTTCCCCTCTCTTGCATACATTTTATATTTGTATATAATAACAAAAAATATTATATGTGTTTTAATTCAGTCCTTTGTATCTTATTTTTTTTTAAATGCAGTTAAGATGTCTGCGGACAGCGCGGGTGTCCGTAATGTCCGTAATTAACCAAAATGGGGGTGTCCTAAGGACACTAAACCTGTCCGTAATGTCCGCCAGCAAGTTGAAACTGTTCTAAGAACATGCGCGGTGCCCTGGTCGTCCGTAATTAACCAAAATGGAGGTGTCCTAAGGACAGTATACCCGTCTGTACTGTCTGCAAGCAAGATGGAACTGTTCTCAGAACACACTTGGTGTCCTGAATGTCCTCAATTAACCAAAATGGAGGTTTCCTAAGGACACTATACCTGTCTGTAATGTCCGCAGGCAAGTTGAAACCATTCTAAGAACATGCGTGGTGTCCGGGTTGTCCATAATTAACCAAAATGGAGGTGTCCTAAGGACACTATTCCTGTCCGTGCTATCCGCAGGCAAGTTGAAACTGTTCTTAGAACACATTCGGTGTCCGGAATGTCCGGAATTAACCAAAATGGAGGTGTCCTAAGGAAACTATGCCTGTCCGTAATGTCCGCAGGCAAGTTGAAACTGTTTTAAGAACATGCGCGGTGTCCGGGCTGTCTGTAATTAACCAAAATGGAGGTGTCCTAAGGACACTATGCCTGTCCGTAATGTCCGCAGGCAAGTTGAAACCGTTCTAAGAACATGCGCAGTGTCCAGGTTGTCCGTAATTAACCAAAATGGAGGTGTCCTAAGGGCACTATGCCTGTCCGTAATGTCCGCAGGCAAGTTGAAACTGTTCTAAGAACATGTGTGGTGTCCGGATTGTCCATAATTAACCAAAATGGAGGTGTCCTAAGGACACTATTCCTGTCTGTACTATCCGCAGGCAAGTTGGAACTGTTCTTAGAACACATTCGGTGTCCGGAATGTCCGCAATTAACAAAAATTGAGGTGTCCTAAGGACACTATGCCTATCTGTAATGTCCGCAGGCAAGCTTAAACTGTTCTAAGAACATGCATGGTGTCCGGGTAGACAGTAATGAACCAAAATGGGGGTGTTCTAAGGACACTATGCCTGTCCGTACTGCCTGTCGAACATCTACGCACATGCGCACCACACCCATAAGTCCTACGAACATCGCGCCTGTCCGTAACTGTCCGTCTCACTTGTGTCACACTTTTAATTAGTTTCAGGACCTGAATACTGTCCGTAGAACACCCGTGCGCATGTGCACAGCCGTTCCTGTACATTTGGTGTCCTGTGGACACCCATTCCCTTCGCGGACGTGTTTGCGATATCATCATGTGACCGCACCCACGCTGAGCGTGTGTCCTGAATTGCGGACACTGTCCGGGTCCCCGAACATTTTAAAAGTACTTTTTCAGGCAATCCAAAGTATTTTTAGTAAAAATTCACCATAGCACATGTCCCAGACAATGACCCTGACTTTCTAGATACTTGTTGGAACTTTTTGAGCCCTTTTGGGGTGTTCCATCTGTCTGCGGACATCGTGGGTGTCCGTGGAGTGCGCACCTGCACCCCTATAAAAGGCCACACCCCAGAGCTCCTCTTCATTCTGTCTTTCTACTATTGAAGATTGACCTGCTTTTGCTGCCTTTGCTGTTGCATCTTCAAACCAGATGGCATCCATGGTTGCTGTACTTCCACCTGGTGCTACATCTGCCTCAGCCCCACCCCCAAACCCTCCACCACCACCACCTCCCCAAGGGCCTGAAGAGGGGAACAGGCGTGAGGATGTAGAGGAGGATGAAGAGGATGAAGAGGATGAGGTAGTGGAAGTCCCTACTACCAGCACTTGCCGTGAGTCGTTGGTGTGGTGGTTATTTACCATTCATGGTGACCTACCAAAAGCACATGCGAACAAGGTTGCCTGCAACCAGTGCAAAATGGTGCTGAGTCGTGGGAGGCCTGGTTCGTACAGCTTTGGTATGACATCTATGAAGCGACACCTAAGGTCATTCCATGGTGGGGCCATTCGCAAGGTTGTACCTTGTGATCAATGTAGTAGGTTGAGTTCCTCTACCACATCCTCCATTTCCACTCCTGTCACCACAAGAGACACTCTGTGGGACAGCCCATCGCTCCAGCTGCCTCACAGGCCATCCATGATGCTGATGACCCTTACCTTTCGAGGGTCACAGTTTTGTGTATGTACTGCGACGCAGTACTCTGCAGGGGGGAGAGACTATGAAGTGCTTTTGAGATTGTGGTCAAGGAGCACGAGAAGACCTGCCCACTACCTAATAAGGCCCACCCTACATCTTCCTCTCTCCACTTGCCCTTTCTTATCCCTGTGGTTGGTATCTCCCCCTTGCCCTCCTTTCCCCTCCTCTCCTAGTGTGTCGTGTGTAAAAAACCAAAAAAAATATAAAACAACAAAAATCCAAAAAAAGGCTCTTTTCAGAGCCACCTTTCACAGTCTAAAAATAGAAGTGACAAATAAATGGAGCAGGGCCCGCTACATTTTTTAGAAGTCCGCGGACAGTCCACGGACATCTAAAATGTTGGCGTGCTGCCCTATCAAAACCATTGCACTTTTCTGTGGGAGGAAGTGGTGGCTCTGAAAAAAGCCTTTTGGTGGTGTTTTTTTGTGTTTGAAAAACTTGAAATAGTCAACACCTACTGCAAAATGGATGGCTGTAATTCCACAAAAGGTCGCAATGCATTTTGTACATTTCTCAGAAAAATCAGATTGCCAGCATAAGTAAAATAAACTCCATCTCCGTGAAAAATGTATGTGCTATGAAACATAATATTTTCATTGTGGAAAGAGGACATGCCAACATCTCTTAGAAAGGCACAAACAGCCTTATTAACATTCCGCCTCACTTTCTCCATTTGTGAAACAAATGAAGAAGAACGCAGCCACATTTGTCCCTGCGCAATACGAGAAAAAATTACTTGGGAATTTGGAAACATGTCCATGACCTTCCCCAGTCCTTCTTTCATCGCAAATTGCAAAGAAATTCCTGACACATGTCCTAAACTGTTCCCTCCACAATGAATTATGATTATGTCTGGATGAAGCTCTGTCTCCAAACTAGCACAGAGAGGTACCAAGTCCAACCACTGCATTCCACGCACTCCATGCCAGTGCACTTCCACATGAGGGAATTTCTAGATCTGCAGCTACTCCACAGGGTTCTGCATGCACCTCCAACCAATGTATCCATGAGTCTCCCAAAATCCAGATAATCGTTTTTCTGAAACACACAGCCATAGCTAACTGTTCTTCTCTCAGGAAAAAGACTTTCTGACAAACTCTCGCCTTACACAACACACCCAGTAAACTTTACTGACCAATCCCTAGCTCAGCTCATTCTCATTTGCATGCCTCTCCACCCCAAAACTACTGCCAGGTCCGCGGACATATCGTAACTTGGACAGCCCTTCTACCATTTCCAATTCACTCTCTGTGCCATTCCCTCATTCGATACAGCTAAGCAGTCACACAACCATCCACCAATCACATCCAAGACCTCTACATCTAACTCCATCATCAGAGTTCAGCACTTCAAATTTACTGTTGATCACTCTGAGTACAAATCTCATATCATTGGAAAGCACCTTCTACAAAAACTACTCTACAAGTCTCCAAGATTTCTACTTGCAGCTGCATGCATATCCATATGCATGAATACAAACTACAGGTATGCATATTTTCTGCACAGTACATGTACAACTCTTATAAATGCATATAAAGAGAGTAACTGCCATTTAACCTGTATAACCTATAAAATGAACTTACTGTCATTTTTCCCATCTGCTATAATCAACAGTCACTTCCAAACCTGTCTGCTTTCTAAATTTCGTTTTACACACACACCTATCTAAAAAATTATAATATTAGAAGATGGGAGAAATAACAATATAATTGTGGAAAAACACTTAGTAGTGTATTATAAAATTACACACAGCGAGTAAAAGGTCATGCATCTTCATACACTCACACACATAGACACTATCATTGAAAATCTCCCAGCTGCAATAACACCACTATCTGTTAATCACATCCTTCTGCTTTATTACCCACACCTTCCCAAATGCATACATTCCATGCTTTTCTATACAGTTGCTGCCATTTACCTTACAAAAATTGCAAAATAAATGGATCATTATTTCTTCTTTCTCATAAAATCCTATAACACAGCTTTAAAAAAACAAGTGAGTTTCATACAGTTAATATTCTACTCATTTGCAAAGCATGTTGAACTAAAATATTGTAACTAAAATATAAAGGCTGCACATAGTCAAATGAAACTGCATGCATACAATATGTTCAGATATCTAACAAGAATGCTACTACAAAAACATAAAAATCAACGTCTCAATTAACATCAGTGCTATAAACACACAAAATTACTAACTTATTTTTTTTACAATTGCAGTGAAGACCACTCTCCTGGAAAACAGCAGCATCTGAACTACAAACAACAACTCCAAAGAAACCTGCTCAGTCCACAAAAAAAGAGTAAGTACATACTACCTTAATTTCTCTGCCTAGTCTTTAAGGGGCCGATTCATGGAACAAACGTGCGCCGAAAATCTACGCGCAAGCAGGCGCAAGCAGGCACAAGCAGGTGCAAGCGGAAAAAAAGAGGTGCACGCGCACGCGTGCGTTTCATGGAAGTCCCTGCGCGTGTCTTCCTCGGGATGTGCGCCAAACCCGTGCATGGCGCACACGTCACTGCAACATCCCGAAAGACGTGCACGACGCGCACAGTGAAAGCGCACAACCTCTGTGCATACACTAGAAAGTGGGCGGAACACGGGGCGTAACGCGCGGAATGGGGAACAACTCGCGAAAACAAGGGCGTAACTGGGGATGTACTGCAGGGAAGCAGACGGAACGCCCAAACGCACTCGAACCACACGTATTCATGGAATCGAATAGGGCAAAGCCACGCACAGCGAAAGACACGCACAAGCCCAAACACGTCCTCCACACGAAGGCAGGCGGTAGCGTCCCTGCGCATTACAAAAGTGGCAACATACAGCAATAGTGCCTGTGCGAGCGGGGCACGTGTATTTCGGGGTTGCGCTGGAAGTTTCTCACGCGATCGGGCCTGGGGGAGCGGGCTACGTGTATTTCAGGGGTTCGCGTGAAGTTTCTCACGCGATCGGGCCTGGGGCAGCGGGCTACGTGTATTTCAGGGGTTCGCGTGAAGTTTCTCACGCGATCGGGCCTGGGGGAGTGTGCTACGTGTATTTCAGGGGTTCGCGTGAAGTTTCTCACGCGATCGGGCCTGGGGGAGCGTGCTACGTGTATTTCAGGGGTTCGTGTGAACTTTTTCACGCGATCGGGCCTGGGGGAGTGGGCTACGTGTATTTCAGGGGTTCGTGTGAACTTTTTCACGCGATCGGGCCTGGGGGAGCGGGGTACCACTCACCGTCTGCCTTGCGTGTAGAAGAACGCGTAGCCAACACCCGCTGTGAAGTAATAGCGTGTGAACCCCAACGGGTGGAAAACACACGCACCGCACAAAAAGCACGTACAGAACATAAAGGCACGCGTGATCTCCAAGCCCTGCCAGGGCAACGCCCGTGCGCAAAACGTCACAGACTCACAGACGCGCTTACGCTGTAAGGGCCTTTGGTCCAATGAAATCGCGTACGCGTGCTGACGCGCTTACGCGCTAAGGGCCTTTCCTCGATTTTCACGCTGACGTGCAGGATTTTCACATGCCAAATCACTCCGTATCAAGCTGGCCACGCGAAAACACACGGAAGATCACGCTCCTGCCCAGAAGGCCGAATTACTGCCCCCCAGTGCCCCGAGCAGCCTCCCACGTGCCATCTGCTGCTGCCTGCCTGCCTGCTGCCACCGTGCCCTGCCATTTGGTGCCTGCACATCAGCCATCTGCAGGTGTCCAGTTGCTGTGTCCACCCCTGCTGGAACAGAAGACTCCCGACTCGGATAACATCGCTCCACAGCCCAGCCCCAGGACCCAGTTGCCCACCCACTCCTGCCCCTGGGGTTGCCATGTCGGGCACATCAACATCTGGCACCAGTGGCAACTCCTGGCCAGAGGGGCAGAGGGGCACCAGCTTCACTGCCACCGAAGTTGGTGTCCTGGTGGAGCAAGTCCTGGGGCAGTATGATGCCCTCTTCGGATCGTCCCGCGCCAACAGGGAAGGACGGGAGAGGATCTGGGCCGACGGTGTGGTTGCCATCAACGCGGAGGGGGTGGCAACCCGCACCATCCAGAAGGTCAAGAAGCGCTGGGAGGACTTGAGGTCCAGGACCCTCATGAAGGCCCGGCGCCTCGTGGAGGGGGGCCGGGGCCGCATGAGTTCCATCCAGTTGAGGGTCCTGGAACGCGCACACCCAGCGCTCCACGCCCAGGTCCTTGAGAGGGAGGCCCGTCTGGAGTTGAGCGGTAAGTGGCCAAGCATTGCTGTGTGAGACAGGGCATGTTGCAGTGTGCTGGTTGTCTGATACTTGCCTGCATGTGTGACATAGGCCATGTACGCATGTATGTGTGCAGGGACATCATGGGAATGCATGTGCGACCTGTAATGTGTGAACCGCACGGTTGTTGCATGTGTTTGAATGCGACATGGGGAGCCCTGTGCAGATTGCACACATGAGAGCATGGTAGTCTCTGTTCCTGGACATGGGTGGGGGCGAGGGATGGGTGCTGATGCCAGATACATATGTGGTATCCATGTCTGTGTGCCTGACCTGCGTGTCTGTGACTTGTGAGTGCCATGGATGCATGACACATGTCTGTGACAATGTACAGATTCACTGATGTAGCCTAGTCATCCTTGTATGCACTGTGATTGGGGTGTACGGGGCCAGATGGATGTGACTGAGGTGAAGTGTGTGCATGTGATAGGCATGACCCATGAAGCATGTGAGTCCCATTACATTGTATGATTCGAGAGTCCATTGGACATGCATTGAAATGTCCATGGCACGCACCATGACTGTCACTGTGTGTGTTTTGCCTGGACTGACACATGTGTTGTGGTGTGACATGATGGAAGTGTACTTTGACAGTGGCACTCATCTGCTATTGCTTCCTGTCTAGGGGACCATTGTACAGTACCCTGATGCTTGTGTTCTATGTCTCCCTCTACGCAGCGGCTAGTGAAGGAGAGGGCGGAGACGGCGCTGTGGAGCAAGGCGGTGGGGATGCCCCCACGGCTGCAGCGGAAGGGGTGGGTGAGCCCCCACAGGGGCCTGCTACGGCGGTAGACGGCGAGGAGCCATCCAGGTTGGTGGTTCCCACAGAGGAGGAGGAGGCCGCCACTGAGGCGCACATGGGGCCTGGTGGGGGCATCCCTGCTGGTGCAAGTGGTGCAGTCCAGGGGCAGGGGCAGGAGGCAGCACAGGTCACCGTGGAGGGGCCTGTGCATGTCGCTGTCCCTGAACCTGTGGGTGCACCACCTTGCACCAGCAGGGATGCCCCGTCCCAGGCCCGTCCGCAGTTAGAGGGGATGTCCATGTCATCTGACTCCCCTCCACCTGCGGACGAGGGGACCCCTGGCCGTGTGGAGAAGGTCCTGATTGGGGTCGCGATGCGCACGGCTGTGATTCGTGATGCCGTGCGTGCTTCCCAGGAGGAACCTGCACCGTGCCGACGTGGCCCAATTGGGATCGGCCATGTTCGGGGGTTTCCTGCATGTGTCGGCCAATCTGGCGGCCCTCTCCTCCTCTGTGGAGACTATACGCCAGTCGTTCTCCTTGCCGTCTTCCGGCCCAGATGCCACCAGGGCCCCCTGTGGACCTGCCCTGACCAATGAAGCCAGCTCGGTGGGGATCCCATCCCTGCCACAGTCGGGAGTCAGAGGTCCAGCAGGGGTGGACAACACAGCAACTGGACCCCAGCAGATGGAGGATGTGACGGCATCATCGGGCAGGGCACGTGCATGACGGCGTCAGTGGTTTTCATCATCCTGGATGCCGTCGTGCTGGCAGAGGCAGTGGCGTCGGAGGCAGCAGCAGGCTCGACGTGGAAGGCATCATGGCTCGGGGCCATCAAGATCAGAGGGGCAGGCATCGGCCGGAGGGCAGGAGAACCCTGGGATGGTAGTGTCTTCCGTGTGGGAGCAGTTGGTCCAGCGGATAGGTGCGGAGCGGCAGCGGGCGGAAGAGGAGCGGCTCACCATGGTCAGGGCGGAGTTCTCCATGCGTCGGGCGTTGAGGCGGGCTGAGTGCCTCGAGGAAGCTCGCAGGGAGTTTGAGGTGAACATGGAGTTATCCCTGCGAGACCTCGGGGCCAGGACAGAGTCCCGCCTCCAGGACATTGACATGGAGTTCGATGATGCCCTGGCCGGCAGCATCACAGAGTCAGCCGCAGGACTTGCCCGTGGGGCACCTGCCAGCAGGCCCCCAACCATGTCTTGGACTTGCCCGCTGCCATTGTATATAGTTCTTTAGTTAGTTAGTGTTAGGTTTCCTTTATTTTTTGAGATTTTTTGGACCGCTCGGACAATGGCCACTTTTCTGTATATAGTTTTTTTATTAGGTAGTAGTAGGTTTCATTTATAGTGTTGGGCTCATGGACCCTGGAATATTCTTGTGTATAGTTGGATTTTTTAAAATACATTTTTTTGATTCATATTTGTGTTCACTATGAGGCAATGGTTTTTCCTTATTTTTTTTCACCATGATTTTGCTTTGGACAACATTAGTTTTTGGATTCCTTTGTTTTTTGGATTTTTAGATTACTTATCGGACATGGACAATTTATTTTGTTATCCCCATTGTTGTATGTTTGATTAGTTTACTTCATTTTCTTCGAGAATACATGTTTTTATAACTTTCTTTTGTGGTATTTTCTCATTGGTTTCATGCATGTCATGATATGGGTTTTGACATTCACTTGCACCCATGTGTGTGTGACGGACATGTGTTCATTTACATACTTGCCATTGGGGTTGTATCATGTAATTGCATTTGCTATGTGGGTGGATGCAATCCTTGGATGGGTGTTTGTGCTGGGTATGCTGCCCATTACTGCCATGATTGTGTATCGTCAGGACCTGGGGGCAGGGGGACATGGTTGGGGGCCTGCTGGCAGGTGCCCCACAGTGCTGGGGGGTGGGGGTGCAAGGGGACATGAGTGGGACATGAGTGGGGGCCTGCTGGCAGGTGCCCCACAGTGCTGGGGGGTGGGGGTGGTGGGAGACATGAGTTGGACATGGGTGGGGGGCTGCTGGCAGGTGCCCCACAGTGCTGGGGGGTGGGGGTGGTGGGAGACATGGGTGGGGGCCTGGTGGAGGCTGCCCCTGGTGACTGGGGGGGTGGGGGTGCTGGGAGACATGGGTGGGGGCCTGCTGGCAGGTGCCCCACAGTGCTGGGGGGTGGGGGTGGTGGGAGACATGAGTTGGACATGGGTGGGGGCCTGCTGGCAGGTGCCCCACAGTGCTGGGGGGTGGGGGTGGTGGGAGACATGGGTGGGGGCCTGGTGGAGGCTGCCCCTGGTGACTGGGGGGGTGGGGGTGCTGGGAGACATGGGTGGGGGCCTGCTGGCAGGTGCCCCACAGTGCTGGGGGGTGGGGGTGGTGGGAGACATGGGTGGGGGCCTGGTGGAGGCTGCCCCTGGTGACTGAGGGGGTGGGGGTGCTGGGAGACATGGGTGGGGGCCTGCTGGCAGGTGCCCCACAGTGCTGGGGGGTGGGGGTGGTGGGAGACATGGGTGGGGGCCTGGTGGAGGCTGCCCCTGGTGACTGGGGGGTGGGGGTGCTGGGACACATGGGTGGGGGCCTGGTGGTGGGTTCCCCTGCACTGCTGGGGGGTGGGGGTGGTGGGAGACATGGGTGGGGGCCTGGTGGTGGGTGCCCCTGCACTGCTGGGGGGTGGTTTTTCAGGGGTGCGCCACTTTTCTGTATATAGTTTTTTTATTAGGTAGTAGTAGGTTTCATTTATAGTGTTGGGCTCATGGACCCTGGAATATTCTTGTGTATAGTTGGATTTTTTAAAATACATTTTTTTGATTCATATTTGTGTTCACTATGAGGCAATGGTTTTTCCTTATTTTTTTTCACCATGATTTTGCTTTGGACAACATTAGTTTTTGGATTCCTTTGTTTTTTGGATTTTTAGATTACTTATCGGACATGGACAATTTATTTTGTTATCCCCATTGTTGTATGTTTGATTAGTTTACTTCATTTTCTTCGAGAATACATGTTTTTATAACTTTCTTTTGTGGTATTTTCTCATTGGTTTCATGCATGTCATGATATGGGTTTTGACATTCACTTGCACCCATGTGTGTGTGACGGACATGTGTTCATTTACATACTTGCCATTGGGGTTGTATCATGTAATTGCATTTGCTATGTGGGTGGATGCAATCCTTGGATGGGTGTTTGTGCTGGGTATGCTGCCCATTACTGCCATGATTGTGTATCGTCAGGACCTGGGGGCAGGGGGACATGGTTGGGGGCCTGCTGGCAGGTGCCCCACAGTGCTGGGGGGTGGGGGTGCAAGGGGACATGAGTGGGACATGAGTGGGGGCCTGCTGGCAGGTGCCCCACAGTGCTGGGGGGTGAGGGTGGTGGGAGACATGAGTTGGACATGGGTGGGGGGCTGCTGGCAGGTGCCCCACAGTGCTGGGGGTGGGGGTGGTGGGAGACATGGGTGGGGGCCTGGTGGAGGCTGCCCCTGGTGACTGGGGGGGGGTGGGGGTGCTGGGAGACATGGGTGGGGGCCTGCTGGCAGGTGCCCCACAGTGCTGGGGGGTGGGGGTGGTGGGAGACATGAGTTGGACATGGGTGGGGGCCTGCTGGCAGGTGCCCCACAGTGCTGGGGGGTGGGGGTGGTGGGAGACATGGGTGGGGGCCTGGTGGAGGCTGCCCCTGGTGACTGGGGGGGTGGGGGTGCTGGGAGACATGGGTGGGGGCCTGCTGGCAGGTGCCCCACACTGCTGGGGGGTGGGGGTGGTGGGAGACATGGGTGGGGGCCTGGTGGAGGCTGCCCCTGGTGACTGGGGGGGTGGGGGTGCTGGGAGACATGGGTGGCGGCCTGCTGGCAGGTGCCCCACAGTGCTGGGGGGTGGGGGTGTTGGGAGACATGAGTTGGACATGGGTGGGGGCCTGCTGGCAGGTGCCCCACAGTGCTGGGGGGTGGGGGTGGTGGGAGACATGGGTGGGGGCCTGGTGGAGGCTGCCCCTGGTGACTGGGGGGTGGGGGTGCTGGGACACATGGGTGGGGGCCTGGTGGTGGGTTCCCCTGCACTGCTGGGGGGTGGGGGTGGTGGGAGACATGGGTGGGGGCCTGGTGGTGGGTGCCCCTGCACTGCTGGGGGGTGGGGGTGGTGGGAGACATGGGTGGGGGCCTGGTGGAGGCTGCCCCTGGTGACTGGGGGGGTGGGGGTGGTGGGAGACATGGGTGGGGCCTGGTGGAGGCTGCCCCTGGTGACTGGGGGGGTGGGGGTGCTGGGAGACATGGGTGGGGGCCTGCTGGCAGGTGCCCCGCAATGCTGGGGGTGGGGGTGCAAGGGGACATGAGTTGGTGATCATTGGTGCAAGGAGACATGTGCCTTTGCTGGTGGGCATGCCCATGTTGGGTGGGCTGCCTGCGGGACATGACCAGGGATGCAGGGTAGTCCCCTGTGGTGTGGGCTGCCTGCAGGGGCCGTGGAGGGTGTACAGGGAACACCTGGGAGGACCCACACTGGCAAATCACATGTAGGACTCCCCGGCACCCCTGAAATACATGTACCCTGCTGAAATCGCGTGTAAAACTTTGCGCGCACCCCTCCAATACCCGCACGCAGCCCAATCGCGTGTGAAAATGTGCGTGCACCCCTGTAATACCCGCACGCAGCCCAATCGCGTGTGGAACTTCCCGCGCACCCCTGAAATACACGTACCCTGCTGAAATCGCGTGTAAAACTTTGCGCGCACCCCTTTAATACCCGCACGCAGCCCAATCGCGTGTGAAAATGTGCGTGCACCCCTGTAATACCCGCACGCAGCCCAATCGCGTGTGAAAATGTGCGTGCACCCTGTAATACCCGCACGCAGCCCAATCGCGTGTGGAACTTCCCGCGCACCCCTGAAATACACGCGCCCAGGCCAATCGCGTGTGGAACTTCCCGCACACCCCTGAAATACACGCACCCAGGCCAATCGCGTGTGGAACTTCCCGCGCACCCCTGAAATACACGCGCCCAGGCCAATCGCGTGTGGAACTTCCCGCGCACCCCTGAAATACACGCACCCAGGCCAATCGCGTGTGGAACTTCCCGCGCACCCCTGAAATACACGCGCCCAGGCCAATCGCGTGTGGAACTTCCCGCGCACCCCTGAAATACACGCGCCCAGGCCAATCGCGTGTGGAACTTCCCGCGCACCCCTGAAATACACGCGCCCAGGCCAATCGCGTGTGGAACTTCACGCGCACCCCTGACATACACGCGCCCACGTAGCCCGCTCCCCCAGGCCCGATCGCGTGAGAAACTTCACGCGAACCCCTGAAATACACGTAGCACGCTCCACCAGGCCCGATCGCGTGAGAAACTTCACGCCAACCCCTGAAATACACGTAGCCCGCTCCCCCAGGCCCGATCGCGTGAGAAACTTCACGCGAACCCCTGGAATACACGTAGCCCGCTCCCCCAGGCCCGATCGCGTGAAAAAGTTCACGCAAACCCCTGAAATACACGTAGCACGCTCCCCCAGGCCCGATCGCGTGAGAAACTTCACGCGAACCCCTGAAATACACGTAGCCCGCTTGCCGTGCTGGTACAGGGTTAGCGCAGCCCTTTGCGCTGGATTGGGGATTTTGATGGCTTTTCCCTGCGCGGAAGTCGTTCTTGGGGGCGTATATGGCGCTGCTGCAAGGTCGCTGTGCCACTGTGCGCCACGGCTGGTTTTGGTGGCTGGAATCCATGAATACGCTGTGCGCGGAAATGGGTTTTGGCGCACGCGGCTGGCGCAGGGATTCGCACGCGCACACTGTGCGCCAGCCGCATGCGCCACTTGTGCGCTGAATTCTATGAATTACCCCCTAAATCTCTCCATGGTCTTGCTCCCCCTTATCTCTCCTCCCTCCTCTCTTTCTACACTCCCTCCCGCTCCCTTCGCACTGCTGATCACTTCCTTCTCGCTGTTCCTCCTTCCCCTTGTGCCACATCCCGTTTTCGCTCCTTCCATCTCCTAGGCCCCCTGCACTCAAGCGCTTTGAAACACATTGTGTATAGGCGCTATATAAATAAACTATCCTATCATATCACTGGAACTCCTTACCTATCTCACTCTGCTCTATTTCTACCTTTTCCTCATTCCGCACTTCCCTCAAATCTCTTCTTCTCCATTCCCCGCCATGAAACCCCTACCCCCATCTCACCCCTTTCCCCCTTGCCTTATCTCCTTGATCATCTCCCTCCCCCCATTCTCACCCTCACCCCATCCGTTTCCATCCTCCTCCTCTTCCCCACCCCTCCGTCTCTCTCTCAGTTCTACTGCACTACTATCCTTCTCCCCTTCAGCTTAATTGCTCTACTTACTATTTTGTTTGTCCGATTCTCAATTGTAAATTGCTTCTACTTTTACTGTTATAATGTCAATTGTTATATGTATCCTGTTGTTAAAATGTGAATCGCTTTTGTGTAAAGTGCTATATAAACTAAATAAATACAAATACAAATACAAATATTCTTACTGTTACTCAAACACACTGTGCGGTTGATTCATGTAATTTGTGCACCAAGAAAATGAAGATTTGTGCACCATTCTGCCCGCAAATCACCATTTATTAAACAGGGATTATCGTGTGCTGCAAACTCTCACCTCAGAACAGGTTATCATGCCTTGTTCTTTCTGGAGAGGAGTGCCTTCTACCTTTTTTGGAAATATTTTCAAGGAACTTGGGGTTGGTCACTCTAAGTTAACTGGGGGCAACCAGACATGGACTACCTGCTCACTGTGCTTAGAGAGTCACAGCTTCACCTCACTGATGATGCCCAACAAGGCTGAAACACGTGTATGGGGTTGCTGGTGGTACTCTTGTTCAGAGAGGAATTGCCATAGCATTTCGGTGCTGGACTGCCCATGTGGGTGAGACAAAGACTGATATGCAAATGGATATTTCCCATCTGTGAAAGGTACAGTGAGAAAAAAGTGTGTGCTGCAAACTCTCACCTCAGAAGAGGTTATCATGCCTTGTTCTTTCTGGAGAGGAGCGCCTGCTACCTTTTTTTAAATATTTTCAAGGAACTTGGGGTTGGTCACTCTAAGTTACCTGGGGGCAACCAGACATGGACTACCTGCTCAATGTGCTTAGAGAGGCACAGCTTCACCTCACTGATGATGCCCAACAAGGCTGAAACACGTGTATGGGGTTGCTGGTGGTACTCTTGTTCAGAGAGGAATTGCCATAGCATTTCGGTGCTGGACTGCCCATGTGGGTGGGACAAAGACTGATATGCAAATGATTATTTCCCATCTGTGAAAGAGACAGTGAGAAAAAAGCGTGTGCTGCAAACTCTCACCTCAGAACAGGTTATCATGCCTTGTTCTTTCTGGAGAGGAGCGCCTGCTACCTTTTTTTGAAATATTAAACAGGGATAAGCAGGCAGAATGGCACACAAATCCCCATTTCTCGGAACACAAATAACATAACTCATCACCAAGAATGTTAGTATTACAAAACAAAGAACTGTTTTAATTTTATACCATTAGACTTACTATTAGTGCTTCTCCTCACCGCTAGCTCACTTTCTACTGTCATCTGAACCGTAGTATAGTAACACACAAATAGAAGAATAGCCTGCCCAACTAATTGTAGCTGCCCAATGTACAATCACACACCACCACATACATCTGTCCCATCATACTCAGACACTCATGCATACAGCACACATACATTGCACAACAGCCCAACCCATACCTTCTTTTTTTGTTTCAACAGACCCCACAGAATGCCTTCCAGAAAGCAAGTCTGTAGAAAGCAACACAGAAATAGAGCAAAAGAAACTAAAAGTGTTCAAAATAAACATCCATCTCTAACAGAGTTTCTACAAAAAGTTCAAACAAAACAGCTAATACAGTCATTTAGCAAAACAAAACAATCTTCCAGTACCGAAACTTTGCCTCCTCTATCAAAATGTAAAAGAAAACAGAAAATGATTAACTGGAATGCAGCTACCCCTACTGCTAAAACTGCTCCTATAAATCTTGATATAGTGGCAAGTAACCATACCAAAAAAAGTATTTTAGCAAAAATGTTCCGCCACAGAGTCCTTCAAAATCTTTTAAAAACAGGAGACAAATCATGCACAACCCTTAAAACCTACCGTAGAAATGTTATCTTAGAAGCTTTGATAGACAGTGCAATCCTTCTCAAAAGAAAGTTATTTATTTTAGTGTGAAACAGAATGAAACCACTAACAAAACTAACTACTAAATTACAAAAAGACTTCTCAATAAACAGAATGTCAACAAAAACAGTTTCTTAAATATCTGTGGAGGTGAATGGAGTCACACCATGAGCACAGAACCATATTTTAATGAAGAAGCATACAAACAAAATCCAACAAACACAATTGCCATACATAGCAGTGGATGAGGTTATGAAAAACGTAATAATACCATAATGCAATCAGAAATGCTGCTTACAAAAATATCCTCAGAAAACTCAGTATCAACTCTCCAATCGACTAAACCAGAACGTCCAGAATACAAATGGCCATGCACGTCAATGTGTAACACTGCCAAAAAATCTTTCAAATCTTTACGCCAGTTCCTCAATCAATATGTGAAAGGCAAAGACAAAATCAAAATGAAACTGCTGCAAAATATGGATACCTGTCCAGTGTGCAAATACACAGGACTACAAGGACATTAATTTGCCTACATTTCAGGACATATTTGCAAAAGCACCTTCCATCATATCAAAATGATATCAACACATCATTCAACTATAAGAAATCTAGTCTATAAAATGTACTATGCTAAAAGTCCCGCTTTTAAATGACAATCTTCTACATGGTACAGCCAAAGACCTACTGGAAGAAATAGAGCATATCCAGAAAAAATATTGTGGAAGTGAAAGCCACTTACAAAATACAGTAGCTTTACAACAGACTAGCAACAATTGTATAGATGGTAATCTTCTACTACACACATACAAAAAAGAAATACTGAAATTTAAAAGTACATCCGCTGAAGTACCAAACCATGTGTGTGTGTGTTGCGGCAGAACATTTTATAAAAGTAACACAAAAGCTATAGACATAATATGCAAAATAGAAAACAATGAAGATTCCAAATGGTTTGAATTAGCTCTCTACCATATAGCAGAAAACAAATATGAAATAACTTACCCCTTAATACTTTGCAGTTACTGCACTACAAAACCTGACAACAATCAAACTCCTTCATATGCTATCACAAATAATTTGGAATTATTCCCACTACCAAAACCCCAACATAACTCAATTTATATGAGAGCATCATATTTCAAACAGTGCACCTATTTCAAGCAATTATACACCTTCAACCAAAACCAGCAACATTACCTCCTTCTGAATTGGTGAAAGGCATTCGTGGCAAAGTAGTTTATTTACCATTAGATCTAAAGGAAAATGTGCACACTCTGGGAGTGCAACATCCAATAAAGCAATCTTTAATTGTCTTAGTAAATGGTGTACCTACAAAAGACAAAACAATTTGGCAACAACTCGTAGACTTACATAAAGTTAGACAAGCCTTGCAATATCTAAAAGACAATAATGAATACTACAAAGAAATAAATATTGAAGAAAACCTAAGGGAGTGTAGTATCCTTCCTCCGTGAAGCGTGCGTCTGCACGCGACTATGCTCGAGGAGAAGAATGGAAGCGAGAGATAGAACGAGGCAAAAGGGGACAGTTGGAGGGGAAGCGAAGCTGAGAAGACGTATACTACGTTGTCCCTTGTTTGTTTATGTATTCACTTAAATAAGTATAAATAAATATACATATATTTATATTAGATTGCCCTCCTTACTTCAATGGCGACGAGGATGAAAGAAGACGCATTAGTGGCCGTTGAGAAGGATCTCCGGCCGCACAGCAGGTAGGAACGCGGCTTCCACCCAGGCTGTGCGAGGATCGTGGAGCCTCCGGCGAGTTAATTTATTCACTGCTCCTGGGCCCCGCCCGGCGCACACCGCACTGTGTGCTTTCGGAAGGGGGCGGGCCCCGGCAGTTAAATTCAAGTCCATTCATTGGGCTGTCAATATTTTCACTGCCCATACACACTGCGTGCCTTTAGAGGAGGCGGGCCTGGCCCCAGCTGTCAATTCCTGGCCATCCACGGCGTGTGTTTATATTTTCACCGCCAATAGACTTTACGTACTCTCAGAGGAGGCGGGCCCATCCTCTTTACTGTTCACTGTCGTGCGCCATCTATGCCTGCTTAAATCCATTACGCAATACTCCTTGCCGAGTAATTGGTAATCATCATCACTCTCCGTGATCTTCCTCTTCACAGTGGATCTAAAAAAAAAAAAAAACATAAAGACTCACAGATCCCAACGCCATAGTTTTCAATACTTACATTAAGTCCTCATTGCTCCTCACACTCTTCCTTTCCACAGTGAGACGGGAGAACATAAAGGATTTCGATTTTTTTTTACAAAATACAGTTTTAAGCTCCTTCCTCGAACCATCACATACAATCAAAATGGCCATGCAAGGAGTACAACCACCACACATGTTTTTACCAGAAATTGGTGAACCTACACTTCCCTGGAAGCGATGGCTTAAAGCCTTTGAACATTATGCGCATGTAGTTTGTGGGGTAAACTACAGTATAGAGAGGAAGAAGTCCTTACTATTACATTGTTTAGGACCAGCGGGCCAAGAGAAATTTGAGGATCTGCCTGACCTCACAGAAGATGAAACAAGGGACAAGAACATGTATGAAATTGCAATTGCCAAACTCAATAAACACTACGACAAGAAAATGAGCACCATTCTGGAAAGATACAAATTCGGAAAACGAGTTCAAGAAAAAGAAGAATCTGTAGAACAATATGTTACTGCTTTGAGGAAAATGGCCCGGAATTGCAATTTCAACCAACAACTCGATGAAAGGATCAGAGACCAGTTTATGCTTGAGTGTCGGAGCAGCAAGGTCAGAGAGAGGCTTTGGTCTGAAGATGATCCCACACTTGATATGGTACTTAGATTGGCCAAGGAAGTCGAACACACAGAAACATGTGTTTCTACCTTAGAGAATAGAATGAAAGACTTGTCAGTCAAATCGTCGATCAGTCTAGTACAATCAGATCAAGAAGAAGAAATTGGAAGTGTTAGAGGCAACAAAAAAAAGAAAGTGAGATCACAAAGAGACGGAGTAATACCCAACACCAGCAACTTACAGCGGAGATCTTTCGAGAGTAGAGAGGTGTACAATAACCAAGCATATACAAAAAGACCTGGCGGAGTCGAGTCTAGGAGAAGGAATAGACCCGATGTGATGAGGACGTCGACATCAGGTGCTGAACGTCAAAACAGGAGCATGTTTCCCCAGGATGGTAGAGGAAGGACCAGACAAAGAGGATGTTACCGATGTGGTAGCCCTAGCCACTGGGCTGACAATAAGGAATGCCCTGCTCTTAAGATGATTTGCAGAAGGTGTGGTGGAAAAGGTCACATAGCAAAGTGCTGTAGGACCAACCCAAATGGCGAACAAGAACAATCCTCTAATTGGATTGGAGACGATGATGATGGAGAAGAATGTGTTTTCATGGTCACTGATGAAGACACGCATATAGAGAGCCCCAGGGCTGAAATTCTAGTTAATGGATGTCCAGTCAATATGATGGTGGATTCGGGAGCGAAGTATACGCTGATACCAGAAGAGATGTGGAGGAAATGCGGCCCAGAATATTTACATGAAGTTGACGTAAAACCCAAGGCATACGGTGGAGTCAGAATAGAATTGCTTGGGTGGTTTGTTGCAAACTTAGACTTCAAAGGGAGAAAAGCAAGTGGTCGCATTTACGTATCTAAAAGCGGAGAGTCTGCACTTCTCAGTTGGACACACCAAAAATCACTCAAGGTTCGGTTAGACCCTAATGCTGATGAGATGGTTTACCAAATTGATGGATCACACATGGGTGACATTCGGAAGATAAAGAATGAAATATTTAGAGATGATGTAATAGGATGTTTAAAAGGTTTCTCACATCGGATACTACTAAAAAAAGAATCAAGACCGATAGCCCAAAAGCTCAGAAATATTCCATTGGCTCTTAAGAAAGAAGTCAAAGAGGAACTAACCAAATTAGAAATGCAAGGAGTAATTGAGAAAATTGATGCAGCGGAATGGGTTTCACCATTGGTCGTTGTGAGGAAAACCACAGGAAAAATAAGAATATGTATCGACATGAGAGAGTTGAATAAATGTGTGATCCCTGACAGACACCCATTACCCAATATACAGGAACTAATATCTACTTTGGGTCCAGCAAAGTTTTTTTCTACACTAGATCTCACAGCGGCATACCACCAAATCAAATTACATGATGATTCCAAATCCTTGACGGCTTTTATCACGCCAGAGGGACTCTATCAATTTCGCAGGATGCCATTTGGGTTAATATCAGCGGCTTCAGTTTTTCAAAGAATAATGCAGAACATACTTGGTGATATGGAAGGTGTGGTTTTCTTTCAAGACGATGTATTGGTTTTTGCAGATGATCAAGATAAGCATGATATAAGGCTGAACAGAGTGTTGCACAAACTACACCAAGCTGGAATGGTGTTGAGTGAAGCCAAATCGAAAATCAATAGAAAAGAAATTGAATATTTAGGACATGTAATAACTGGTGATGGCATTAGACCCAAGAGAGATCTGGCAGAATCTATACAATCCATGAAGACCCCAGACAACAAAGATCAACTAAGAACTTTTCTTGGAATGGCAGAATATTACGCCAAGTTTATAGAGAATTTCTCAGACCACACTGTCGAAATGAGGAGTTTAATGAAAATGAATAAGAAATTCAGTTGGAACAAGAAGTGTGAAAGAGAATTCCGATTCATAAAAAAGGCGTTAGCCCAAGCCCCAGCACTGCAAAGTTTTGTTAGGGGCAGAAAGACTGTAATTACCACTGATGCAAGTGACGTGGGTCTAGGTGCATCCTTATCGCAATATTATAATGGACAAGAATTAGTAATTGCTTTTGCATCTAGATTACTCAAAGGACCAGAAAAGAATTACGCCACAATTGAGAAAGAGGCTTTGGCAATCAAGTGGGCCATTGAGAAATTCCGGTCCTTTGTTTGGGGCGTACAATTCACCATACACACAGATCATAAACCTTTAGTGCAAATATTCAGTACCAAAGGTCTGGACAGAGTATCCAGCAGAATTAGGAGATGGGTCACAAGACTTCAAGAGTTCAGTTTCAAAGTCATGTACATTCCAGGTTCAAAGAACATTACGGCAGATTGTTTGTCCCGTTTGACCAATCTTGATGATATTGAAGAAGATTTTGGAGATAGTGAAGCCGTGTGTGAAATATCAAGCCAAGCAGTATCCAAGGAGGATTGGAACGATGGCATGACGAAGGATATTACGCTATTAGAAGTTGTGAAGATGGTGAAAGAAGGGGGATGGAAGAAGAATAAAGTACTTTCTCCAGAAATAAAGGCCTTTTGGGATGTACGTGAAGAATTATATTTGCAAAGTGATTGCCTCATGAAAGGAGACAAATTGGTACCCCCCACCAACTTAAGAGAAAAGATTATAACGATGGCTCACGAAGGACATCAGGGAATTGTAAAGACTAAAAGAAGAATCAGAAGCACATATTGGTGGCCCGGTTGTGATAGACTGATCGAAGACCGAGTTAGAAAATGTATCCTTTGCTCTAAGAGCGATAAAGTGTGCAAGGGTGCAGAATATCCAATGGTTTTGAGAGAGGTTCCTGAAAGTCCATGGAGCGAATTAGCTATGGATGTGATTGGTCCCGTATGGAGTGATGGGTGTGCTACGTATTGTCTAGTTATAATTGACATGTTAACCAGATGGGTTGAAGTTGAATTTTTATCTAAAGTTACCACAAGTGATGTTATAAGATTCATGGAAGAAGTGTGTGAGAGAGAGGGATATCCCAAAACAGTCCTCACGGATAATGGCTCACAATTTAAATCTGAGCAAATGGAGACGTATTTCAAAAGTAAAGCCATTCACCATAAGTTGTGCGCCATTTACCATCCACAAACCAATGGCATTGTGGAGAGGTTTAACAGAGTGATAAAAGATGCTATAAAACTGGCATGGGCCAATGGGAAGGAATGGAAGGTAGCAGTCAAAGAGACTCTATTGGCCCACAGATTCACTCCTCACAGCTCCACTGGAGTCACACCGTTTGAACTCAACAGGGGCAGGAAAGCCAATACAAATATGTCTCCAGGGTGGATGAATGATATTGTGAGTAGTGAGAATAAAATAGAAATTGCAAAGGAAAATATTAGACATAGACAAAGTGACAACAAAAAAATGCATGATAAAAAACGCTTTGGGAAATTACCTGAATTTCAGGTGGGTGATTGGGTGAGGATAAAACTACCTGAGAATTTGAGAAGAGATGGTTGCAAATGGTCCAAGCCTGTGAGAGTGGCAGAGGTTTATTCCCATGCTATTAGAACCCAGGATGATAGAGTATGGAACAATGAAAGGGTAATGGATATAAGTGGTCAAAGATGGAGAAGTCAGTATGATGCTTTGGGAAATTTGGATAGTGAGAGAAGTAGAGTTGGTACTAATGTTGACGATGTAGTTAGGAATGTGCGAGGTGAGGGTGAAGTGTTGAACAGAAAATCAAAGAGGGTTTCTTCCTTGGCAACAGATTCAGATGAGTATCAAGACTGGAGTTACAGGTTCAGATCCAGGTCGGGAAGAGAATCCAGACCACCAAGATATCTCTGTGACTATGTGGGATGATGAAACGATGCTAAAGAGTCCTTCCATATAAAGAAGGGAGATGTGTAGTATCCTTCCTCCGTGAAGCGTGCGTCTGCACGCGACTATGCTCGAGGAGAAGAATGGAAGCGAGAGATAGAACGAGGCAAAAGGGGACAGTTGGAGGGGAAGCGAAGCTGAGAAGACGTATACTACGTTGTCCCTTGTTTGTTTATGTATTCACTTAAATAAGTATAAATAAATATACATATATTTATATTAGATTGCCCTCCTTACTTCAGGGAAACAACTGAAATAATTCAAGAGTCACCAGAAACGGGTCAATTTGAACTTCTAGATCCTGCTACAGTATCCAATATTTTAGACCATTATACAATTCATCCATTACACTCTAATGACACCATAGATGATGCACTAGAAACGTACTGAATTCGACAAACCAAAAGATCACCAATCAGCATATGGGAAAAAAGTATAGAAGCACCTGATTTTCCTCTACTCTTTCCTCCTGGCAAAGGAGGAAGGTATGATGATATACCTATTCAGATAACAGCATCAGAATACCGCTCATTACGAATGTACTTTGAAGATCCCAGATTTAGACATAATGAGGAATACATATTCCACCTACTCTTTGGAAGTGAATTAGCAACTCTATGTTACGGAGTTGCACACACATTAAAATCAGGAACCCACTTTCAAAATATGTCAGCTACGCAATTACTACAAAAAGTGCAAGAAAAAGATGAGGTTTTACAATCAAGCATTACAAATCTGTTAGCAAACATGCATGGTATTAAAGAGTACTGGTTCCGACATCATGTAGATGTATGTTGTATGATAAAAAACCTTGGCCCACCCACATGGGAAGATTTACATGATTTCCTACGCATATCACACAAAAACAAAACAAACATAGATATACTAACACCTGGAGAACTTTGCTCTCTAGATCCTGTTAATGTTTCAAGATATTTCCATCATTGCTTCATTGCTATGCTACACTTTATTTGTAATAAAACTGTTCCTCCCCTGGGAGAAGTGCAACACTTCTTTTGGAGAAAAGAATACCAAGCCAGAGGAGAACCACATATCCACATGCTTTTATGGATTAAAGATGCTCCTAAATTTGGTCAAGACAGTGATGCCACTGTTTTACAGTTTATCGAAAAATATGTCACTTGTGAAATTCCATCAGAAGCAACAAATAGTGATCTTCATGCACAAATTGTACAATTTCAAAGACAAAAATGTGGCAAATATTGTCATCGCAAATACAAAAACAAAGGGACATACTACACCAAATGCCGCTTTGGTTTCCCTAGACCGGTTACAGAAACAGGTGAAGTGAAGAACTTCATGTCTTCAGTTAGACATAGTGTTAAAGATAAATCACCTAAAAACACATATTACATAAAAAGAACAGAAGAAGCAAAATAGATCAATAATTACAATGCAATCATTGCCCTATTATGGAATGCAAACATAGATGTGCAGTACATTGCAGACAATTCCACTGCAGTTGCACAATATGTTACAGCCTACTTAACCACAGCAGAAAAAACAGAGCTTCAAGACCTCTGGAATGACCTATCATCAGACAAAACACTATCTCAGAAATTGTACATCTTGGACATAAAAATGCCCTCCCATAGAGAATGGGGCTGCTATGAAGCTGCAGATCGTTTAACCGATACTGCTTTGTATGGAAAATCTGAAAATATAGTATGGCTAAGTCTTGGTCCTGCTAAATCTAGAAAAAGAGTTCTCAAATCATACAATGACATAAAAACAATAGCCAAAAATTATCCCAACAGCCAAGACATTTTGAAAAACAATTTACTAGACACATACTATCCAAACAGAAGTACCACTTTGGAAACCATGTGTCTATACCACATAGCCCAAAACTCCACATACAAAAATAATGTAAAACCCGATGAAAAAAAGGTAGATACAGAGTGACAAATTGTGAAGGCAGCTTATTAAAACTTACCAAACCAAGTTTAGTTAATCATATCAAATTGTCATTAAAAACTCCTCAACATAAACAACTATATTACATGTCCCTGCTACAACTCTTTAAACCATGGAGAAAAGAAGAAGAGATACTAGATAACTATGACTCCTATGACTTTACACAGTACAAAACAATGTTGCACAATGAACAGCAGCACGAAGAAGAACTCCAGGCCCAACTAGATAAGTACACTCCCGACAGTAGTCAACCTTCTGTAACAGGAAGCCAAGAACCTCTGGGACAGCCACTAATAGCAAATGAGGCAGAATTAGCTATGACAGAAGTAGAAAACACCATGGGCCTCATTACACGGTAGGCGGTGAGCCATGGTGCTATTAGCGCCATGGCTCATGCCGGTAAAATACCAGCACCGCCTTGGCGGAAAGGGGATTTATCACCCCATTCCAAGGTTGGAGGGGCGGTAAATCCCCCTTCCGCCATTGCCCTTCCCCATTCCCATTTCTGCCCCATAGGGCTCTATGGGAATGGGGAAGGTGCTAATTACGGCACCGTAATTTTGCGGTGCTGTAATTAGCTCCGAGGTCCCTTAGCGGGTTGGATTTTAATGCCTGCAAAAAGCAGGCGTTAAATCCCCCAACCCGCAAAGGGACCTCGTAGTATGGCGGTAGGGAAATCCCTAACGCCATCCGTGTAATGAGGCCCCATGTGTCACTATGAAAAAGATAAAGATGACTTAACTGTACTACAATCAAAACTGAACAATGAACAGCGTAGCATTTTTCAAGAAGTAACAAAAGAAATTGCACATGGTGTACAACATGAAAATAAAGAATGCACCTGCAAAAATTACAAACCTATACTACTATACGTCAGTGGTGAAGCTGGTTCAGGCAAAACATTCTTAATCAAAATCATCAGCAAGTTCCTTCAACAATTGGCAAACAATGTGGGGGCTGTTGTAACTGCCCCCACAGATTTAGCTCCCTACAACATAGGCTGTATCACTTTACACCGATTACTACTCCTTCCAGTAGAACACCAAAACAAATTAGAATATTACAAACTTTCTAGAAAAGCTGCAATGGAACTACGCAGAGTGTTAAAACAAATGAAAATAGTAATAATCGGTGAAGTGAGCATGGTCTCCAACCTAATGTTGGCTTTGATTCACCTCAGATTACAACAAGTACAAGAACAAACTACGAAGAGCTCTTTGGAGGAAAACACATTATTGTTTTCGGAGATCTTCTTCAATTGACACCAGTGAAAGGTGAATCTATTTTTAAAACCTTAGGACACAAACTCTTGCCAGCATAGGAGATGTCAACCTTTGGCAACATTTCCCATACAGAGAATTAACAGAAAACATATGCCAGTCTACAGACCTCACCTACGCCAACATTTTCAAAAATATTAAAGTTGGTGTACTATCTCAAGAAGCACAAGCAATTTTAAAAACCCGGCACATCCATGCACTTTATGGCCATAACACATGTGCTACTGATGTCATGGAACAATTAGCACACAGAAATATCAATTGTATGTGCTTGATGCCAACTCTTGCAAGCTGTTCCAAATTCAATGTAACAATGTTGAAAAAGAAATGCAACCAATAATTGAAATTTCCTCCACAGACAAACTGGACGTACATGGTAGGACACTACCCATGTGTCAACAAGCCACAATATGACTAAATACCTTAAAAAATTCTATCTCCAACACAGCTGGTTTGGAGAAAATATTAAAATTATCTTTAAACTGTAGAGTAATGCTTAAACGTAACCTTGACGTGGAGCAAGGACTAGTTAATGGAGCACTGGGTACAGCTGTTGGCTTTCAAAAATACCCACGTTACAACAACATTCAGTTTTTCAATATTCTCTTTGACAAACTTTCAGAAGTAAAAAGGATAGGGCGCTCAACAGCTCGATTCCTTTTTTTCAAAGACATGTATGTACGCAGAGAACACTTTTCTCTAACTCTAGCATACGCAGTCACCATTCACAAATCACAAGGTCTTACCTTACATAAAACATTGATAGATATTGGGAACACAGACTTTAAAGAAGGCATGAGCTACGTAGCACTATCACGCTTACATACACTTGACGGTCTATTTCTAATCAACTTTGATGCAAGTAAAGTAAACACTGATATTCCTTGCATTTTGGAATATAATAGCCTACGTTCACTATACACCCCCATCTAAAAACATATCCTGTTCCACAAAAAGCAAAACGTTGTAAAAGAAAACTAGTTCAAACAGAAATGCAACAGGATGTCACTGCAAATCCTCCAAAGAGAGTAAAAGAAACTAATACTTCATCAATTACTACAACCAAAGAAGAATCTATTACTCAAAGTAACTCAGGTACTTCTTCAAAGAAGCAACGCACACTCCAAAAAAAATTACTTGGACACAAAACTATCTGGTCCATTCACATTTTCAAATATAACTGGTGTAAATTGCTACGCAAATGTAGCAATCAATATTCTATTTCAATTGCCACCAATTGGTGAAAACATTTACTTACACAGTACAGACCAATTGTGTTTGCAAATGTTAGTCCTTCATAGAAATGTAACCAACAATCCTGACAACACATATAGTGTTCATAGAATAAGACAAGAATTGGAGTACCCTGCTGGAATGGTGGAATTCACAATAAACTCACAAGAAGATCCACAAGAATGTCTAATGTACTTGCTACAAGCACTGGAAAACAAAAACATGCCTATAAATGAAATCTTCCAGATTTCATACATGTGGAAACATGCATGCACTCTGTGCAACAATATGCAATATGAACAAATCCCTAATGAATGTTTTGTGTATGTATCCATACCTAACTGTGAATCTGTTCCATTTCAGCAACTTGTACAAAATGCAAACCATGGCAGATTATGTACTACCTGCAATTCACATAATCGCTCCAACTTACTAATACAAACACATAATAAATACGTAATACTAATGCTTCTATGTTACAATGCAAATGGTACTAAAAACAACTGCAAGCTGACTGGATTCACACATGGTCAAGTATCACTTGGTAAGAAAACCTTCACAACCATAGGTATAATCTACCATGCAGGAACCACAACCAATGCAGGTCACAACACTGCATATATAAAAAAGAATTGTGGATAGTTCGAATGTAATGATAGTACAATTACTTTAAAGCAAAGATTACCAGCATATCTTACACTTATTTAATATTCTTAAAACCAAAATGTAATAGCTAATCTGTGCATGAACATTAATAAAACTTCAATTAGAAAACTATAAAAAGATAGAAGCGCCAACAGGTATCTAACTACCCCAAGATTCTGCAACAACCAAACAGATAAATCAATACCACTAAATTATAACAAGAAATAAACAGTTAGAATACGCCAACAGGTATCTAACTGCCCCAAGATGTTGCAACAAACAAACAGATAAATCAATACCACTCAATTATAAGACGAAATAAACAGGGTACGCCAACAGGTATCTAACTGCCCCAAGATTCTGCAACAACCAAACAGATAAATCAATACCACTTAATTATAAGAAGAAATAAACAGTTAGAATACTCCAACAGGTATCTAACTACCCCAAGATTTTGCAACAACCAAACAAATAAATCACTACCACTAAAAATAACAAGATATAAACAGTTAGAATACGCCAACAGGTATCTGACTGCCCCAAGATTTTGCAACAACCAAACAGATAGATGAACAACCTGAGAATATAAATAAAAAGTATAATCAGTTACAATTCCACAACAAGTATCTAACAATCTGCAACAAGCCAACATTAGCCAGAAACAACAAGTAAACACTGAAAACACAAAAATAAATGTACTGTACCAAAACTAAAAAAGGTTTTTTTTAAATCCAACATGGATTTTTCATTCCCACAGACCCAATGATTTAACAACAAACACAGAAACTTAGCAAATTGCACAGTACACTGGTTTGTAATCTACTAAATATGAGGGTCGAAATGAATCAGAAATTTCTATTATTCAATGTTATAAGTCATTATAAACTACCAACACTAACATGATCTTTTCTTTTATCACAGAAATTGACAAAGAATATATGTGTTCCAGTTACCAAACCAAACAATAAGTATATTATAATAAGAACAACTCATAAATACTGCTCCCTAACACAACCATTGAAGCAAACATGTAACCGTACACCACAATGCAAAATGTTTACTTCCATGGATATGTTATACTGCAGTGCTTATTACCAAACTCTACAATCTTACTGGCATGAGGTACCCAAAACTTCACATACAAACTATACAAATCAAACAGTACATAAACTGTATATTTACAAATATTTCATACATATTCAATTCTATGGGTGTGATTTATGGGTGTGATATGCTGCGGTGGTTGTGGCCAGGTCCTAGAGTCTTGGGTGCATGGCCGATGCACCCAAGACTCTAGGCCCTGGCCACAACCACCGCAGCATATCACACCCACAGATATACAATCAAACATTTTATCCATGCAGTATGGGCATTTTTTATGTCAGCGGACACCTAACGTGTTCTAAGAACAGTTTTATTTTGCTTGCATAAAGCACAGACAGATATACTTTTCCTTAGGACACCTCCATTTTGATTGCTTACGGACATCCCGGACACCGCGCATGTTCTTAGAACAGTTTCAACTTGCCTGCGGACACTAAGCACAGGAATAGTGTCCTTAGGACACCTCCATTTTGGAAAATTACGGACATTCTGGACACCACGCCTGTTCTTAGAACAGTTTCAACTTGCCTGCAGACAGTACGGACAAGAATAGTGTCCTTAGGACAACTCCATTTTGGGTAATTGCGGACATCCTGAACACCGAATATGTTCTTAGAACAGTTTCAACTTTGCCTGCAGCCAGTACGGACAGGAATAGTGTCCTTAGGACAGCCCAATTTTGGCTAATTATGGACATCCCAGGCAGTGCAGCTGTCCGCGGATAAGACAAACACAACAGGGGTGCCTGCCACCTAAATAAATACAGCATTTGACCCATCTCTTACTCCCCCACCCTCCCCAAATGCTCTTACACACCAACACACTTGCCAAAGTTGTATTTCTCCACCATTTGTCACCGCGATGTCTGCGGATCCAAGATGGCAGGCGTTTCCAAAAATCTGACGCACTTCACGCTCTTCACCATCCAATCAGTGAACACGTCGCATGTCCGCGGACATGACGAAGCCTATTAGCCAATCAGGACACTGTCCGCGGAGCGAACAGGGAAATGTGTCTGCGGAGCGGACATAGATATCACTAATTTTTTGTGACCTACTTTTTGATCATTTTAAAAAAAACGAATGGACGGATTTTCACCAAATTTACAAAAGAACACTTTCTGGACCAGGCCGCTGCTCCTGCCACATATTTGGTGAAATTCCGTCCAGTGGTTTGGGCTGTAGGCGTGAGCAAATTTTTTTGCCCATTCAGTCTATGGGAAAAAAATAAGTTTTGGGACCCCCCCTATAACTTTGCCCCCCCCAGACCAAACCTCACCAAACTTTGCAAAAAAAATCAGAGTGGGCCATATTCTTTTTTTCGCAAAGTTTTGTGTGGATTTGTCCAGGGGGAGGGAAGTTATAAGCCACCCAAAAAGTGCTCTTCCTATGGGAATAGCAACTTAACCATAACTACACAGCCAGTAGTTCCACTTCCTCCAAAGAGGGGCGGCACTCTCCAAGTTTAGGTCGTACGCCAGCTCAAAGTTCCTCAAAATCAGCCCATCATACAACAATGATTCTCTTCAAGTATCCAGTTTTATTTTAGGCATCAGTAAGACAGATTAACCATGATACAACACGTTTCGCAACGTTCCCGTTGCTTGATCATGTACAAGAGAACAACTGTTACACAAAGCCATTAAATACAGGTACATGTAAAACTCTATGGTTCACCTGAGCTCTATTGTCTGTTTTCGCTTTCTACCCAAGTAAGGTTCTATACAATTATTCAGTGAATGCATTCGGTCATTTTGTAATAGGTTTTGTACTTATTTAACCATTGATTTAAATCCTTTTCTGTGTGCGATTTGCATTTACGTCATTTTTCGTAGATTCCATGTATTGTTTAGAATGAATATAGAGGAGAAACTACTCAATTCATTTTGTAGATAGTATATAAAGTGATTAGTGTATAAAAAGAAATATATATTGTAGTTTTATTCCTCACATACTTTTTTGTAAATATATCCATTTGTAGCTTGCAACTGCCTCAAGTCTATTTGGAATGCAACTATTTCTTATGTCTTTTCATGTAAGCATTTATTAATCACTAGGCTGGTACTAGACTCCTAGACTCATTTAATTTTAAAGATACACTCCATAATCGTGCAATGTATAAAGTGCATAGTCCTTGTGCAAATTAATTCTTAAATAAGACTCATTCCCGAAAAAGATTGACTGTAAAAATGCTCTCATGTAGATATAATTTGTCCAGTTGTAAAACATCAGAGTCATGTTTCTTGGGTTTACAAAAGAATGCCAAAATATATATATTTAAACTACTAATGCGTACACCAATGATTGAATAAAAGGGTAATGGTAATAAATTCCCTAGATTAATTAAAACCATAATTAGTCAATGTGTAGAGAAGCTAAAGTTAGTGCATAGTGCATTGTGCATACAAAATATATAGCCACCACAATTATTAGTGCTTCTCTATCACAATTTTGCCAAAAACTCAATTATATAGGGAGAAGGACTCACCAATTATTGATTCTCAACCTTTACATTTCAGACTTTGCATGTAAAATGTATTTTTTGACGATATAATCCACATACAATGTATTCAACAAGTAAAAAAGACTTTCTTAAGATATTTTTTCAAATATTTTTCTTTTCTTGAAGCCCAGCTTTCCAGACACTCTAAATTTGGATTTTGTGAGAGAACATTTCTAAAATTCATAAAATGTAAGCAATTCATGTTCCTAGGAAGGTATATAACTCTTCATCTAAGTTATGTCCTTTGGGCTTCTTGGTTGCAAGGTCCAAAATAGATCTAGTCTTCATCTGATGAAGTTCTAATTCTCGATTACCCCCTCGTCGATTCTCTTTCACATGATGTATTCCAAAAAACCTGAACCATTCCAGATTACTTTGGTGGACATCTCCAAAATGTACTGCCATGGGATAGGAAGCATCAACATTCTTTATAGCTCGCATGTGCTGTAGAATTCTTAATTTCAATTTTCCTATGGTACTTCCCACGAACCAAAGGTCACATGAACAGGATAATACGTATACAACAAACTGTGTATTGCATGTGATCATTGATTTCATTTCTACATTATGGTGCAATATGGGGTGTACAAAATTGATCTTGTTTAAAACATGTTGGCATGCTTTACACTTTGTACATTTTTTAAAAGTCTGTATTTTTGCTCCCGAGCCATGCAGAGATGCCAGAATTTTCCATTTTGGGGGACAAAAAACTACTAACAAGTAGGTCTTTGAGGGAGGTTGATTTTCTAAAGGCTATGTTTGCTCGTTCCTCAAGGTACGGCTGCAGAGCTTCATCTGACTTTAAGACATGCCAGTGTTTGTGCAGTATTTTTCTTATTATACTGGCTTGAGTACCGTATGTGAGAATTAGTATTATTTCATCTACTTTTATTTCTTCTTCTGATGTTCGATTGGTCAATAATAAGTCAGTTCGGTTTAGATTGCTTGCTTTGGAGTAAGTTCTTTCTACAACAGCTGTCGGATATCTTTGATTAGCAAAATTGTTAGCTGTAACTTTACATTCTCTATCAAAGCACTTTAGTTCGCTGCAGTTACGCCGAATTCTAACATATTCTCCATACGGTATACTCCATTTTAATAGAGTTGCATGGTTGCTGCTCGCAAACAGAGGCATGTCAGAACTAGTGGGTTTCTGATGAAGTTCTGTGCTGATTTCTTTTTGGTTTGTTTTAACCAGTACATCAAGGAAGATTAGTGACTCTCGAATATGTGTCTCAGTAAATTTTAAATTCAAGTTATTTGTATTCAGAATTCAGTCGAGCCACTCCTTTTCCTTGCCATTCCAGAGGATAAATAGATCATCAATGAACCGTAGCCAAAGGACTACTTGATTAGTATACTGGCTGTTGGCTTTTGTCCATGCAATTAATTTTTCGCACCAACCCATTGTTAAATTAGCATATGGCGGAGCGAAGCTCGTGTCCATCGCTGGACCTCTCAATTGATTATAGTAAACATTGTCGAATAGGAAAACATTATTACATGGCCGGCAGTAGTGGCCATGTAGTTATGGTTAAGTTGCTAAACCCATAGGAAGAGATCTTTATGGGCAGCTTATAACTTCGCTTCCCCTAGACGAATCCTCACCAAACTTTGCAAAAAAGGTTTTTGACCCACTCTGCAAAGTTTGGTGAGGTTTGGTCCGGGGGGGCAAAGTTATAGGCGGCTTGGTCCCGAAAGTGTGCTTTTGTAAATTTGGTGAAAATTCATCCAGTAGTTTTTTTTAAAAACGACCAAAAATTAGGTCTAAAATAATGTGTAATATCTATGTCCGCAATGCGGACACACTTCCCTGATCGCTCCGCGGACAGGGCACCGATTGGTTAATCCTTTTGCTTGATGTCCGTGGACATGCGACACGCGACGTGTTCTCTGATTAGCTGGGATGAAGCGTGAGGTGCGTCACATTGTTTCAATTTGCCCACCATATTAGATCCGCGGACAGCACGGCATGGAAGTGAGCATAAATCCAATTTTGGGGAGTATGTTGTTGTGTAGGGCTGCTTGGAGAGGGTGGGGGGAGTAAGAGTTGGGTCAAATGCTGTATTTTTTAGGTGGCAGAAGGCCTTGATGTGGTCAGTGTGTCCGCGGTAACTGCGGTTTATTTATTTTATTTGTATAGCTCACATCAGCCCAGGGGCATCGTGGCGCTCGTTACAGAATGCTCAGCTTGGTACAAGACAACATAGCATATGGTAGTTACATTCAGTAGAGGAGTCCATTTTACTTTAGTATGATGTTGGTTTTGGGTTGTTAGTAGAGCATTGATTGTAATTATTTTTAGAATGTTAATTGAAGTGGATAGGTTTTGAGGTGGATGTGTTATGTTTTTGGGTTGTGGATATTTGGTAGGGGTTTGATTTTATGGGTGTGGTATGCTGCAATGGTTGTGGCCAGGGCCTAGAGTCTTGGATACATGACCTAAGGCCTTATTAGCCCTAACTATTGCTGCATAACACACACATGCTACCAAACATTTTTACTGTGGTATGTGGGCTGCTTAGGGGATATATGTTTTCAAAGGTTTGTGTACTGTTTCATTTGTTGAGGCTGTATGTAGAGTTTTGGTCAGGCCATGCAGTCAAGATTGTAGGGTTTGGCAACAAGCACTGCAGCATAAGATACCCATGGAAGCAAAGATTTTGGATTGTGGTCTATGGTCAGATGTGTGCTTGAATGGGTGTGTTCTGCTGTGGTGTTTGTGAGTCCATTCATGATATACTTACTGTTTGACTGTTTGTGGTTGTATGCGGTTCTTTCATGACAATACTTGGAGCAGACATTCTTTTTCAATCTCTGTGATAAAAGAAAAGATCATATGTTAGTCTAGGTAGTTCATAATGAATTATTGCATTGCATAATAGACATTTCTGTATTTTGTTGACCCTCATAGTTAGTACTTTAGAAGTACTATAGTTCAAACCAGTGTACTGTGCAATTTGCTCAGTTCCTGTGTTTGTTTATTAAATCATTGAGTCTGTGGGAAAGAAATCCATGCTGTATTAAAAAAAAAACCTTTCTAAGTTGTGGTTTAATATATTTATTTCATTGATTTCAGTAGGAGGAATTGAATAGGTGTATGGTTTTGATTTGGAAGTGGTGGTAGTATTGTTGCAATTAGATAGTAGTTGGTGTATTATATGTATTTCTTTCTTTCTCCATTGTAGTGGTATTTATCTATCTGTTGGCTTGTTGCTGATTTTTAGGGCAGTTAGATACATGTTGGCGTATTCTAACTGTTTATTTCTTGTTTCATGCTATTCATCTATCTGTTGGCTTGTTGCAGATTTTTGAGGCAGTTAGATACCTGTTGGCATATTCTAACTGTTTATTTCTTGTTTCATGCTATTCATCTATCTGTTGGCTTGTTGCAGATTTTTGAGGCAGTTAGATACCTGTTGGCATATTCTAACTGTATGGGCCTCATTACGAGGTTCGCAGAATGGGTTAACGGGCTCCGCTAATGGAGGCGGACCCGTTAAACCCATCCCGCGAAATTACGAGGTCCCCTCGCGGGACCCGGTAACGAGGCCTGGCAAAACCAGGCGTCGTTACCAGGTTCTGCGAGGGGAAGAGGGAGCAAACAACGGGCCGCTCGTAATCGGCCCGTTGTTAGCTCCCTCTCCCATTCCCATTGAGCCCTATGGGGGCTCAGATGGGAATGGGGAAGGCCCAGGCCGGGTTCTCAGAGGGAGGAATTACCGGGCACTCCGTACTCAGAATGGCCCGGTAATTCCCCATTCCGGGAATCCGGTAAAGGAGCCCGGTTTGGCGGGAGCTAATAGCTCCATGGCTGCCGCCAAACTCATAATGAGGCCCTATATTTCTTGTTGGATTTTAGTGGTATTTATCGGTTTGCTTGTTGCAGAATTTTGGAGCAGTTAGATACCTGTTGGTGTATTCTAACTGTTTATTTAATTCACATTTTAGTGGTATTCAATTATCTGTTTACTTGTTGCAGAATCTTGGGGCAGTTAGATACCTGTTGGTGTATTGTAACAGTTCATAGTTTTGACGTTGAACTTTTGTTAATGTTCAGGTACAGATTAGTTATTAAATTTTGGTTTTAAGAATATTAAATAAACGTTACAAGACTTGCTGGTAATCTCTGTTTTAGAGTAACGGTAATATCATTACATTCAAACCATCTACATTTCTTTTTTATATATGCAGTGTAGTGACCTGCATTGGTTGTGGCTCCTGCATGGTAGATTATTCCTATTGTTGTGAAGGTTTTCTTACCAGGCCTTACGCCTTCGGCCATACACCCAAAACTCTAGGCCCTGGCCACAACCATTGCAGCATAACACACCCATGCTACCAAACATTTTTACTGTGGTATGTGGGCTTCTTAGGGGATATATGTTTTCAAAAGTTTGTGTACTGTCAGGCCATGCAGTCAAGATAGTAGGGTTTGGCAACAAGCACTGCAGCATAAGATACCCATGGAAGCAAACATTTTGGATTGTGTTCTATGGTTAGATGTGTGCTTGAATGGGTGTGTTATGCTGTGGTGTTTGTGAGTCCATTCATGATATACTTACTGTTTGACTGTTTGTGGTTGTATGCGGTTCTTTGATGACAACGGTACTTGGAACACATGAAAGAGGGGATAAGCACCTACTGCTCATACTTGGAAGATATGGACGCCCACCCTCTAAAAGTGCGCGACCTTTTATGGATGCCATGCAAGTCCATCCTGAGGAAACTGAAGGCCCATCCAACCTTGGGAGTACTCTGGTCAATTTGGAAAGAGGGTCCCACGACCACACACCTCACTTCTTGGCCCTTCCCGATGTCCTCACTCTAGGGTCACCCGCTCGGTCTTGGTAGCAGGGGGCTTAACAATGCCCAGTCTTGGTCGGACAGGGGGTTGGAATGGGCGGGGCAACTGTTCAAGGAGGGCGAGTTTCTCGAATATGAGAAGATGAAGGGGGCTCTGGGGTCACTCTCAATTTTCGAATACCTGCACCTAAAGGGCATCCTCTGTGACCAGAAATGGGGTCTAAACCTTTGTAGACAGCTGACACCCTTGGAAAGTTGTTGGACACCATGACGACAAGGAAGGGAATGGTGTCTAGGATGTACCAAATCTTGAACACTGAAAATTTAGAGGGGCAGAAAGGATTTCGCAGGTTTTGGAATGATTTGGCTGTGGAGGCTCTCTCAGAGGACGCATGGTCCAGGTCATTTAAATTAGCATTTCATGGGAACCTATTCACGTCAGATATGGAGCACAATTTCAAGATTTTGCAGGGATGGCACAGGGACCCGCTGAAACTGTCAAAGATGTTCCCAGGGGTGTCACCCAGATGCCCAAGGGGATGTGGCCAAATGGGAACAAGGGGTCACATGTGGTGGTCCTGCCCAAGGGTTCAGAAGTTCTGGGAGAGCGTACGGGGAGGATGGCAGAGGTCACCGAAGAGCTTATCCCACTACACCCATTGACGATGCTACTGGGCCTCCCCCCGGAGGAGGCGGAGGTGTACAGGTATCCTAGAATGTGGGAAACAATGTTAAGGGCGGGTAGGGTGGCCCTGGCACAGAGATGGAAGAGCCCGGAGACCCCCTCCAAGAAGGACTGGCTGAAAAAGCTAAAGAACATGTTTCTCATTGAAAAACTGACAGCTATGGTCAATAATGAATCAGGTACCTTTCAAGCAAACTGGTATGGTGTATATCAGGCGTGGGGGTGGGACGCCCACTGATACTAGGGGTATACTCCGGTGCGGGACGGGCTGGGCCCGAAACGAGGGGCACCCAAGGACAACTATGTGACCCACGGCTCAGGGGGCAGCAGACATAACACAGCCATCACAGATGCGAAAGTATGGCACATCTCCCAAGCACCGAGAGGAAATGTTCAAAGGAAATCTCCAGCGAATAACAGTTTTGATTGGATGTCGTTTGGGGGGAAATGATGGGGTTGGAGCGGAGGGATGGGGTAAGGGGGTCGGGTTTTGGGTCTTGCTAAAGGTGTTAATGCAGCTTCTTTTCAATTAACCTGTTTGTTATATTAAAAAATGTGAATAAAACCGAAGTTTAAAAAAAAAAGAAATTCTTGTGGATGTTCTTGTGAGTTTATAGTGAATTTGGCCATTCCAGCACAGTAGACAAATTTAGAGGGGCAGAAAGGATTTCGCAGGTTTTGGAAATATTTGGCTGTGGAGGCTCTCTCAGAGGACGCATGGTCCAGGTCATTTAAATTAGCATTTCATGGGAACCTATTCACGTCAGATATGGAGCACAATTTCAAGATTTTGCAGGGATGGCACAGGGACCCGCTGAAACTGTCAAAGATGTTCCCAGGGGTGTCACCCAGATGCCCAAGGGGATGTGGCCAAATGGGAACAAGGGGTCACATGTGGTGGTCCTGCCCAAGGGTTCAGAAGTTCTGGGAGAGCGTACGGGGAGGATGGCAGAGGTCACCGAAGAGCTTATCCCACTACACCCATGGACGATGCTACTGGGCCTCCCCCCGGAGGAGGCGGAGGTGTACAGGTATCCTAGAATGTGGGAAACAATGTTAAGGGCGGGTAGGGTGGCCCTGTCACAGAGATGGAAGAGCCCGGAGACCCCCTCCAAGGAGGACTGGCTGAAAAAGCTAAAGAACATGTTTCTCATTGAAAGACTGACGGCTATGGTCAATAATGAATCAGGTACCTTTCAAGCAAACTGGTATGGTGTATATCAGGCGTGGGGGTGGGACGCCCACTGATACTAGGGGTATACTCCGGCGCGGGACGGGCTGGGCCCGAAAGGAGGGGCACCCAAGGACAACTATGTGACCCACGGCCCATGGGGCAGCAGACATAACACAGCCATCACAGATGCGAAAGTATGGCACATCTCCCAAGCACCGAGAGGAAATGTTCAAAGGAAAGCTCCAGCGAATAACAGTTTTGATTGGATGTCGTTTGGGGGGAAATGATGGGGTTGGAGCGGAGGGATGGGGCAAGGGGGTCGGTTTTTGGGTCTTGCTAAAGGTGTTAATGCAGCTTCTTTTCAATTAACCTGTTTGTTATATTAAAAAATGTGAATAAAACCGAAAAAAAAAATTCTTGTGGATGTTCTTGTGAGTTTATAGTGAATTTAGCCATTCCAGTACAGTAGTCCAATTCTTGTCTTATTCCATGAACACTGTAAGTGTTATCAGGATTGTTGGTTGCATTTATATGAAGGACTAACATTTGCAAACACAGTTGGTCTGTACCGTGTAAGTAAATGTTGTCAATAATTGTTGGCAATTGGAATAGAATATTTATTGCTACATTTGCGTAGCAATTTACACCAGTTGTATTTGAAAATTTGAATGGACCTGACAGTTCTATGTCCAAGTCATTTATTCGGAGTGTGCTTTGCTTCTTTGAAGAGGTAGTTGAGTTACTTTGAGCAGTAGATCCTTCTTTGGTTGTGGTCCTTGATGAAGTATTAGCTTCTTTCACTTTCTTTGGAGGAATTGCTGTGAGATCCTGCATAGTTTGAGTCTGAAGTAGTTTTCTTTTACAACATTTAGCATTTTGCAGATCAGGATAGGTTTTTAGATGGGGGTATAGAGTGAACACAATCTATTGTGTTCTAGAATGCAAGGAATATCAGCATTTACTTTACTTGCATCAAAGTTGATTAGAAATAGTCCGTCAAGTGTACGTAAGCGTGAAAGTGCTACATAGCTCATGCCTTCTTTAAACTGACCACAAAAGTGATGGGTGGAAGGTTTCGATTGAATCTAAACCACTGGCAATTGCTCTGGGCAACCTTCCACACCACCGTTTTTTAGCCCGTCTGCGCCATTGCAAAAGGGGACCAGCCATGTGCAAATAAGTCAGCAGCTGCCGCCACCGAATATAGCAGCCTAGCCCGAACTGCTAGGCCAGGTCCCCTCTGCACAGAAAACCAAGCAACCCCAGACATGTTTTGGCCTTGTTGGACCTCCTCAGTGAGGTGCAGCCTGGTTCCCTGTGGCGCAGCGAGCAAGGGACCCATGTCTGGGCATACCCTCTCTCACACGGAGAAACAAACTGACCACAAAAGTGATGGGTGGAAGGTTTCGATTGAATCTAAACCACTGGCAATTGCTCTGGGCAACCTTCCACACCACCGTTTTTTTAGGTCGTCTGCGCCATTGCAAAAGGGGACCAGCCATGTGCAAATCAGTCAGCAGCTGCCACCACCGAAGGTAGCAGCCCAGCCCGAACTGCTAGGCCAGGTCCCCTCTGCTGACTGATTTGCACATGGCTGGTCCTCTTTTGCAATGGCGCAGACGGACTAAAAAGCGGTGGTGTGGAAGGTTGCCCAGAGCAATTGCCAGTGGTTTAGATTCAATCGAACCTTCCACCCATCACTTTTGTGGTCATGCCTTCTTTAAAGACTGTGCTCCCAATATCTATCAATGCTTTATCTAGGGTAAAACCATGTGATTTGTGAATTTTTGAATGGTGACTGTGTATGCTAGAGTTAGTGAAAATTGTTCTCTGCGTACATGCATGTCTTTGAAAAGAAGGAAACGGGCAGTTGAGTGTCCTATCCTTTTAACTTTGGATCGTTTGTCAAAGAGAATATTGACAAATTGAATGTTGTTACGTGGGTATGTTTGAAAGCCAACAACTGTACCAAGTGCTCCATTAACTAGTCCTTGCTCCACGTCAAGGTTACGTTTAAACATTACTGTACAGTTTAAAGATAGTTTTAATACTTTCTCCAAACCAGCTGTTTTAGGGATAGAATTTTCCAAGGTGTTTAGCCTTGTTGTGGCCTGTTGACACATGGGCAGTGTCATAACATGTACGTCCAGTTTATCTGTGGAGCCAATTTAAACTATTGGTTGCATTTCTTTTTTTAACATTGTTTCATAAAACTTTGAACAGCTTGCAAGAGTTGGGATCAAGGATATACAATTGCCATTTTTGTGTGCTAATTGTTCCATATAGCACATGAGTTATGCCTATATAGTGCATGGATGTGCCTGGTTTTTAATATAGATTGTGCTTCTTGAGATAGCACACCAACTCTAATACTTTTTACAATTTTGGCGTATGTGAGGTCTGCAGACTGATGCATGTTTTCAGTTAATTCTCTGTATTGGAAATGTTGCCAAAAGTTGACATTTCCTATGCTACCAAGAGTTTTACGGCACAGTTTGTGCCCAAAGGTTTTAAAAATAGGCTTCTTCCAAAGAGCTCTTCGTAGTCTGTTTTGAGGACCTCTTGTAATCTGAGGTGAATCAAAGCCAATATTAGGTTGGAAACTATGCTCACCACATCTATTAGCAGCATTTTCATTTGTTTGAAAACTCTGTGCAGTTCCATTGCAGCTTCTGGAGAAAGTTTGTAGTAGTCTAATTTGTTTTGGTGTTCTACTGTAAGGAGTAGTAATCGGTGTAAAGTGACACCGCCAATGTTGTAGGCAGTTACAACAGATGACAGTTTGTTGTTTATCAGTTGTTGGAGGAACTTGCTGATGATTTTGATTAAGAATGTTTTGCCTGAACAAGCTTGACCACTCACGTATAGTAGTATAGTTTTGTAGTCTTGGCAGGTACAGTTTTTACTTTCATGTTGCACACCATGTTCAATTTGTTGTGTTACTTCTTGGAAAATGCTATGCTGCTCATTGTTTAGTTGTGATTTCAGTACAGCAAAGCATTCTGTAGATTGCTCATACTGACACATGGTGTTTTCTACTTCTGTCATGGCTTATTTTGCCTCATTTGCTATTAGTGGCTGTCCAAGTGGTTCTTGGCTTACTGTTACAGAGGATTGACTACGGTCAGGAGTGTCGACATCTAGTTGCACCTGAAGTTCTTCGTGTTGCTGTTCATTGTGCAACATTGTTTGGTACTGTGTAAAGTTTACATCTATAACAGATGTAAATTTTGCTTTCATCTGTCTTCAAAGGAGTCATAGATATCTAGTAACTCTTCTTCTTTTCTTCATGGTTTAAACAGTTGTAGCAGGGACATGTAAACCAGTTCTTTATGTTGAGGATTTTTTAATGACAATTTGATATGATTAATTAAGCTGTGTTTGGTAAGTTTCACTAAGATGCCTTCACAATTTGCTATTCTGTATCTACCTTTCTTTTCATCTGGTTTAATATTATTTTTGTATGTGAAGTTTTGGGCTACGCGGTGTAGACACCTGGTTTCCAAAGTGGTACTCCTGTTTGGGTAGTATGTGTCCAGTAAATTGTTTTTCAATATGTCTTGGCTGTTGGGATCATTTTTGGCTATTGTTTCTATGTCCTCATGTGATTTGAGAACTCTTTTTCTAGATTTAACAGGACCAAGACTTAGCCGTAATATATTTTCAGATTTTCCATACAAGGCAGTACCCGTTAAACGGTATGCAGTTTCATAGCAGCCACATTCTCTATGGGACAGCATTTTTATGCCTAAGCTGTACATTTCTGTGATAGTGTTTTGTCAGATGATATGTCATCCCAGAGGTCTTGGAGCTCTGTTTTTTCTGCTTTGGTAAAGTAGGCTGTGACATATCGTGCAACTGCAGTGGAATTGTCTGCAATGTACTGCACATGTATGTTTGCATTCCATAGGAGTGCAATGATTGCATTGTAATCATTGATGTATTTTGATTATTCTGTTCTTTTTATGTAATATGTGTTCTTAGGTGATTTACCTTTGACACTATGTCTAACTGAAGACGATTCATGGAAATAATGTGCGCTGAAATTTTCGGCGCAAGTGTGCAAAAGCGTGCGAATCGCAGTGCCAGTGCGAAAATCGCAGCGAAACCCGCGCACAGCAATTCATGGAAGTCCGTGCGCGAGGAAATTCCAGAATGTGTGCCAAAATACTGCATGGCACACGCTGGTGCACACGTTTTCAAACCGCGTGCGCTAGGCGCACAGCGAAAGCGCACATAGCGCGGCGCACACAACAAAAGTAGGCATAACACGGGGCGTGACATGCGGATTGGGGAACAACACGTGAAAATGAGGGCGTCACGGGGAAGTACAGGAGGCAAGTGCGTGGAACGCCCACACGCTCGCCTACAACACGTATTCATGGAATCGAATAGGGCAAACCAGCGCACGGGCAAAGACGTGCACAGGCCTAAACACGTCCGCCACATGAAGGCAGCCGGTAGCGTCCCTGTGCATGAAAGAAATGTGCGGCAAAATGTGCGCCAACAAAAAGGATGTATATACAGCCATGATGAATGTCCCATACTGTGGCCCTCTAGGACAAATGACGTGCAAAGGGGTACACGACAAACACTGACACCCGCTGTGTGAAAAATAGCGTGTGCGTGTATTTCGGGGGTGCGCGGGATGTTTCACATGCAATAGGCCTTGGGCGAGCAGGGTACGTGTATTTCAGGGGTTCGAGTGAAGTTTCACACGCGATTTTGTTGTCAGAGCTGGGAACGTGTGTTTCGGGGGTGCGCGGGGAGTCCTACACGTGAATTGGCAGTGTGGGGCACCCAAGGTGTACCCTATACCCCCTCTACGACCCCTGCAGGCAGCCCAAACCACAGGGGACTACCCTGCACCCCTGGTCATGTCCCGCAGGCAGCCCATCCACCATGGGCATGCCCCCCAGCCAAGGCACATGTCACCTTGCAATATGATCAACAACTCATGTCCCCCTCCACCCCCACCCCCCAGCAGTGCAGGGCACCTGCCAGCAGGCCCCCACTCATGTCCCCTTGCACCCTCACCCCCCAGCAGTCAGGGGCCCCTGGCAGCAGGCACCCACTCATGTCCCCCTGCAACCCCACCCCCCAGCAGTCAGGGGCACATGGCAGCAGGCCCCCACTCATGTCCCACTCATGTCCCCCAGCACCCCCACCCCCCAGCAGTCAGGAGCACCTGCCAGCAGGCCCCCACACATGTCCCCTTGCACCCCCACCCCCCAGCAGTCAGGGGCCCCTGCCAGCAGGCCCCCACTCATGTCCCACTCATGTCCCCCTGCACCCCCACCCCCCAGCAGTCAGGGGCACCTGCCAGCAGGCCCCCACTCATGTCCCCCAGCACCCCCAAACCCCAGCAGTCAGGGGCACCTGCCAGCAGGCCCCCAGTCATGTCCCCTTGCACCCCCACCCCCCAGCAGTCAGGGGCACCTGCCAGCAGGCCCCCACTCATGTCCCACTCATGTCCCCCTGCACCCCCACTCCCCAGCAATGCAGGGCACCTGCCAGCAGGCCCCCACTCATGTCCCCTTGCACCCTCACCCCCCAGCAGTCAGTGGCCCCTGGCAGCAGGCACCCACTCATGTCCCCCTGCAACCCCACCCCCCAGCAATCAGGGGCACCTGGCAGCAGGCCCCCACTCATGTCCCACTCATGTCCCCCAGCACCCCCACCCCCCAGCAGTCAGGAGCACCTGCCAGCAGGCCCCCACACATGTCCCCTTGCACCCCCTCCCCCCAGCAGTCAGGGGCCCCTGCCAGCAGGCCCCCACTCATGTCCCACTCATGTCCCCCTGCACCCCCACCCCCAGCAGTCAGGGGCACCTGCCAGCAGGCCCCCACTCATGTCCCCTTGCACCCCCAAACCCCAGCAGTCAGGGGCACCTGCCAGCAGGCCCCCAGTCATGTTCCCTTGCACCCCCAACCCCCAGCAGTCAGGGGCACCTGCCAGCAGGCCCCCACTCATGTCCCACTCATGTCCCCCTGCACCCCCACCCCCCAGCAATGCAGGGCACCTGCCAGCAGGCCCCCACTCATGTCCCCCAGCACACCCACCCCCCAGCAGTCAGTGGCACATGCCAGCAGGCCCCCACTCATGTCCCCTTGCACCCCCACCCCCAGCAGTCAGGGGCCCCTGCCAGCAGGACCCACTCATGTCCCACTCATGTCCCCCTGCACCTCCAGCAGTCAGGGGCACCTGCCAGCAGGCCCCCACTCATGTCCCCCAGCACCCCCACGCCCCAGCAGTCAGGGGCACCTGCCAGCAGGCCCCCACTCATGTCCCACTCATGTCCCCCTGCACCCCCACCCCCCAGCAGTCAGGGGCCCCTGCCAGCAGGCCCCACTCATGTCCCACTCATGTCCCCCTACACCCCCACCCCCAGCAGTCAGGGGCACCTGCCAGCAGGCCCCCACTCATGTCCCCCTGCACCACCACCACCCAGCAGTCAGGGGCACCTGGCAGCAGGCCCCCACTCATGTCCCACTCATGTCCCCCAGCACCCCCACCCCCCAGCAGTCAGGGGCACCTGCCAGCAGGCCCCCACTCATGTCCCCTTGCACCCCCACCCCCCAGCAGTCAGGGGCACCTGCCAGCAGGCCCTCACTCATGTCCCACTCATGTCGCCCTGCACCCCCACCGCCCAGCAGTCAGGGGCACCTGCCAGCAGGCCCCCACTCATGTCCCCTTGCACCCTCACCCCCAGCAGTCAGGGGCCCCTGGCAGCAGGCCCCCACTCATGTCCCACTCATGTCCCCCTGCACCCCTACCCCCAGCAGTCAGGGGCACCTGGCAGCAGGCCCCACTCATGTCCCACTCATGTCCCCCTGCACCCCCACCCCCCAGCAGTCAGGGGCACCTGCCAGCAGGCTCCCACTTATGTCCCACTCATGTCCCCCTACACCCCCACCCCCCAGCAGTCAGGGGCACCTGCCACCAGGCCCCCACTCATGTCCCACTCATGTCCCCCTGCACCCTCACCCTCCCAGCAGTGCAGGGCACCTGCCAGCAGGCCCCCACTCATTTCCCCTTGCACCCCCACCCACCAGCAGTCAGGGGCACCTGCCAGCAGGCCCCCACTCATGTCCCACTCATGTCCCCCTGCACCCCCACCCCCCAGCAGTGCAGGGCACCTGCCAGCAGGCCCCCACTCATGTCCCCTTGCACCCCACCCCCCAGCAGTCAGGGGCACCTGCCAGCAGGCCCCCACTCATGTCCCCCAGCACCCCCACGCCCCAGCAGTCAGGGGCACCTGCCAGCAGGCCCTCACTCATGTCCCCTGCACCCCACCCCCCATCAGTCAGGGGCACCTGCCAGCAGGCCCCCACTCATGTCCCACTCATGTCCCCCTGCACCCCCACCCCCCAGCAGTGCAGGACACCTGCCAGCAGGCCCCCACTAATGTCCCTCAGCACCCCCACCCCCCAGCAGTCAGGGGCACCTGGCAACAGGCCCCCACTCATGTCCCACTCATGTCCCCCTGCACCCCTACCCCCCAGCAGTCAGGGGCACCTGCCAGCAGGCCCCCACTCATGTCCCACTCATGTCCCCCTGCACCCCCACCCCAGGAGTGAAATGGCGATTCCATGACACAAACCAAAAGTCAACTATGTGCATCAACACATGTCCGCCACACAAAGGCAGGCGGTAGCGTCCCTGCGCATTAAAAAAATGTGCGCTATCAAAAACCACATATATATACAGCTCTGATTAATTACCCATACTGTGGCCCTCTAGGGGTATGCGACAAACACGGACACCCGCTGTGTCAACAATAGCGTGTATTTCCTGGGCTCACGTGAAGTTTTACACGTGATTTTACCTGTGATTGGGCCTGTGTGAGCGGGGTACGAGTAAATCTGGGGTGGGCGGGGAAGTACAGGAGGCAAATGCGCGGAACGCCCACACGCACGTGCCAAAAAAGACACGCTAATCCGGAAACACGTACACCAGCAGGAAGCAGGCGTACGTAGACCCGCTCAGCATAAAAGTGCGCGCAAACAACAAGCAAGCTCAGACGCCAGGATGAACATACCGTTCCTAGCAGCAGTGGTCGTGGGATACCACAGGAGGAGGAGGAGGATAGTCAGGCCCAGAATTTTCACACCCAGAAGCAGCCTTTTTGGCATGCCTGATGACCAGGTGTATGGGAGGTACAGGTTTCCACCTCACATAATACTCAACCTGGTCAGTGAGTGGGAGGATGACCTCACACCACCCACCCTCTGCTCCCAAGCACTCAGCCCCCTGGAGAAGGTCCTTAATGTACTGCACTTTTTGGCCACCGGATCATTTCAGCGGACAAGTGCCATAGTGGGGGGGGTGTCACAGGCCACACAGTCACGCTGCCTACACCAGGTCTTGGCCATCATGACTGCACGCCCATCAGTGCGCAGGCACATATACCTGCCAGAATACCTGCAGAAAAGCAGGCTGTCGTCCAGGATTTCTACGGGGTGGCACAATTCCCCACAGTCCTAGGTGCCATTGATTGCACCCATATGGCCCTACGTCCCCCCAGGGCATCAGAGCACATCTAGAGAAACCGCAAGCACTGGCATTCCATCAACGTGCAGGTAGTATGTGATGCCAAGGGAATCATCACCTCAGTATATGCCAACTATCCAGGGTCCACCCACGACAGTTTTATTTACAGAATGTCAACCCTAAACCGGGACCTAGAAGCTGGGCGGCATGGCGATACATGGCTGCTTGGTGAGTATAAATGCCACAGCACATGCATGCATGCCAGATACTGAGTAATGTCACAACCCCACTAATGATACCCATCACCACCTCCCCAGGGGACAGTGCCTACCCTCTGAGCACCCACATGATGATGCCAATTCGGAACCCCACCACGCCACACGAGGTAAGATACAACACAGCCCATATTGCAACCCGGGGCATAGTGGAGCGCACATTCGGAGTGCTCAAGTTACGCTTTCGCTTCCTTGACCATTCTGGTGGGCAGCTGTTATATGCTCCCCCAGTAATGTGCAGGATCATAGTGGCAGCATGTGTCCTGCACAACGTTGCAACACGCCAGGGCCTGCCGGTGGGCATGGTGGTGCCCCCACATCCCCAACCACATGCACGCCTGCTGCGCATAGGAGGGGAAAGGGCACAGGGTGAGGCAGCCCGAACACAGCTGGTGGCTAATTACTTCACTTAGAATCACACCCCTGTGGAGTGCACACAGCCCTGCCACATACCAGCTGACAATCAATGATGATGACATGAGGGACATTCAACTGTCACAACCATACCATCCTGAGATTGGTCACCTGGAAGTGTCACAATGTGTGCATACCTACCTACAGAAACACCACCAATGCTGTGTCATCAAAAGACATATATGCTGCTAAATGCATTACCCCCTTGCAAAATACAACATGAGAACAGTGCCATGTCACCCAACCCCTCCCCAGCACCACCATCCAACACACCATGGCATGTCATGCTATGTGAGAGCAAACAAAGCAATCCCAAAAACCTGACACAAGTGTCACAAAGTACAGTGTCCCTAATGGAAACTGGCCACACACAATATGCTCCTAGTAATGTTGAACTAACAACACACATGACCAAATACTTAACAACTAAACAATGCATCTAGACAATTTCAAACATTTCTAAAACATGACACTACTAAGTTAAAGTAGTCGTAGTCATACAACCTGAATATGCCACCACATCATCCCCTTCAAACTGTAGTCTTGCAGCCTTCAAAACTGGTCTGTGTACTGCATACAACATGAACTCCATCTCCAAAGCAGACGGCCTTGTGAAGACATGAGGAATGAACCTGCAAATTCAGAGGGAGACATGGACGCAAAATCATACATTAATACACCATGCAGTGTACAATACAACAACAATATACACAAGGAATGTCTACACAGTATTGACTACAGACTGCCCACACAGCTCATGGGAGCCCAAGGTCACTGTGTACATCACTGTCACTTGGTCACACCCTTTGCAAGCCCATGGAAAAGGGAAGCAGGAGGGGTGTGTGTCTCATGAACCCAAGCATCTAACCCAAACTCATGTGTCCAGCCGGAATACAGTGGATGCCCATGGGAGCCACACAAGGCAACACACTGTCAAATTATTTTTTAAAAAAATCAAATTTCAAAAATCAAAAATCAAAAATCAAAAATGGTAATGTGGGGTCCAGGGGGTGGGGGAGTCCACCCAGGAGGTCCGAGGACAGGGTGCGCACCAACAGCCACCTGTGTGGACGTTGGGAAAAAGAAACACCTCCATAGGCTCATGGCCTGCACGGCTATGCCAATGTGGGAGAACTGCTGCCGTCGCTCTCATGACCCTCTGCTGCTGCATCAGGAGGTGGTGGTGCTATGGGAGGCAGCCCACGCAAAGCCCTGGTATGGTCCTCCATGGCAGCAAACATGCAGGTGTGGAAGGTCTCGTTCTGGAGGATTATAGTGTGGAGATCCCCATGCAACACCTGACGTGATGCCCGGATCTCCTCCCGAGTTGCCAGCATCTCAGCTGAGAGCGTACTTGTGAGGTGCTCCAGCCTCTGTTCTGCCCTAAAATTAGTGGAAGTCTCAAGCTCAAGAAGAGTCTTCCTGAGGTTATGGAGTTCTTCACTCAGGGCTTCCCTGTGGGCCTGGGACTCTATTGAGATGGATTGGTGCAGAGTCTCCAGTGCCGCTGTCGGTCCCTGTTGGACGCCAACATGTCTTCCCTGTGTGATTGGCAAATGGAGTCTGTTGCCTGCTGTAGCTGCTCCATCTGCCGTTCAGGGGGGATAATGGAAGTGGCCACCCTCTCCATTGCCTGAGCCATCATTTCAACTGATGTTGACTGTTGGGTTGCCATAGCGTACATGGAGTTCTCCCATACGCTATTGCCTGGTAGCATACGGCCACCGCATCGACGGGCACCACACCTGTTTGGGGCAAGGCGATGTGCTCCTTGCTGTGCTGGCACCGCCTGAGGCTGCAGGACTGCATTCCCCCTCTGATCTGCTGGCCCAGGAACAGGATCAGATGCTGTGGAGTGTGACCCTGCATCCGTAACCACCAAAGGCACCTCTACCAACACTGACATCCCCATAGAGGGATCTACCCCTGGTGCAGGTGGGTTGGACAGAACAGAATCCCTGCCAGAAACACTTACCTGTGACGGCACATAGGTCTCATCATCCGAATCAGCAACTGAATAGAGGTCTGGGGAGGTGCACCCAGAGACACCCCTGGAAATTATGGCCTGCAGGAGGATTGGGTTCTCACCCACCACCACACCACGTCCCCCGCTGGTGCCCAGTCATGCCTGGGATTCCTCCTGGGTCTGCACCATCTCCTCAACCTCGACAGCATCAAGTGTGTCATCCCTTGCAAAAACATGAAAGAGAAAAAATGGAAACAGGCATTAGCATCATAGCACACAAATAGGCCTGTCAAGCTACAGAACCAGTACATGATTCACACATGTCCCACATGACTATAACCCTCCCATGCCTGCACTGTCACTGAGTAGTAAGGGGAGGCAAAAGGCAAACACTGATGACACCAATATGGGAGAGCAACACATTTGCTGCATGCTGGGTAGCACTGCCATCACACATTGGCCTGTGAGTGGCATGTCCAAAACACATACATGACACATGGCAGCACACAGATGGCATTTAGCATAGCCATGGTACATTTGACAAGTACAGCCATATGTCAGTGATTGAGTACTGTCACCCATCCATGTGAGATGGACATGATGACATGAAAAATGCAGCATACTGTGACTAAGTACACATGTGCAACTCACTGCAACACATTTAAGGTACAAGAATACAGTAATAGTTGGCTGATCTATTTTTCGTCACATTGACATCGCAGGAAACATCTGTCATTTTCCACATGCAAACATGCACTCATCTAAACATTTGTGCTGGCCAATACTCCATCAGCCTGAATGGTCTAATTGTGTACATAACCAGGTAAAGCATTGCCCCAGTGTGGCCAGTAAACAATGACCGAAGCATATCACATATGTCACAATATGGTTGATAAATGACTAGCAAAAAAGGGAAGAGTGGAAAATATTATCGTGAAGGCACAATTACAAATTCTGACCAATGTAGTTGCAAGATGGCAGTACAAGGTCAACTGCACAATTGTGGACCTAATAGGATACTGTGTGCAGAAGGGATGTAGTCATAGTCAAATACAAGGCACGTTATCCCATGAGAGGAAGGAAATGGGTGACCCATAACACTCTGGAGTACACACCCTCACCTGGCACTCAATCAGAACCCGTCACCCAAAATACATACACATGCACTACACACACACACATGGGCACTCACCGGACAATGCTTCGTAATCAGGTAGTTCTCCAACACCTCGGATCTGTTCCTCTGTGACGAAGGTCCCAGAAACAGACTCATGTTCAGTGAGTTTGTTGTCCTCTTGTGGAGACCCACCGCCAGTCACCAGAGTAGCGGCATGATTTGAGGCCAGCTTTTACTTTGCTCTGCATTTCAGGTCGTTCCACCGCTTGTAGCAATCATCAGCTGAGCGCCTCACAAATCCAAGGGCACTTATGTGGTTGGCGATGGTCTGCCAGTGTGCCTTACGTTGACTAGGTGTGGTCTTGGACCCTGCAGTCAACACCATTTCGTGGCTATGTTGCGACACATAACTCACAAGTGCATTAAGCTCCGCGTCATTAAAGCAAGGCTTCCTTGACGTGCCAGAGTGTGTAGCCCTGCCTAGGGTCTCAGCCTGTCGTGCCAGAGCACCATTCTTCCTCTTTTTAGAAGGTGGAGCGGAGCCAGAGTGGCTAACGCCGCTCTGGTCAGTAGGTGCAGAATCACCGGTGGTCTGGGTTGTTGGAGTGTGCGAATGCACATTGACCATAGGACTTGGTTCAGGCATTTTCTGAAGTGTGATGTTGGCAGGGGGAACATCAGTATGATGGACGAGGACCGACACTGTCCTGGCTGGGAGAGTCAGAGCTGGGTCGGATGGAGCTGCAGCTGCCCCTGCAGCCTCACCACCCTGCATACTTGGGGCAGCAGATGACATAGCTGCCCCAGATCCACGTGCCTTGGTGACAACTTGCACCGCCACACGTGGCCTAGACTTGCTGACCTGGAAGTCAGCCAGGGAGTCATCCTGTGCCAGGGCAGGTGCCACAATGGGCTGGTCCAACAGGGGCTGAGCTGGGATGGTCTCAGCCATGTTTCTCTCAACCATGGGGGGGCATGGGTGTCCCTGATAGGTCCTCCACACATGCGGGCCTAGGGGCACCCTGCAAATCCTGGTCATGTCCCCTACTGCGCCCACCACGTCCACCTTTTGAAGGTCGGCCACCTTTGCCTCCCTTACCGCTTGGTCACCTCCCAACTATGGCACTGATGTTGTTGTGCGTATGGGAGGAGCAGTAAACTATTGTCCTGGGCAATTGGGGTTCAAAGGGGTAGGGTACTAGATCGAATTCGTACCCTAGTGCTCTAAGAAGGCTGTCTGTGACCCCTGGGGGAAGATGACGGGTCACGCAACGCACAGGCAGCCCAAAAACAAAAATAAACGTGCACGCAACCCCTCGTAGACCACGTGCGTGGAAAAATGAACCTGCACTACGCTGTAGCACCCAGAAACACAAAAATAAGCGTACGCATAATACACGCAGCCTACAATGACCTCTGAAGGGGAGTGCGACACACGGGGCAAGCACAGTTGCTAAGTACGTGCGGAACTCACCGTCTGCCTGGAATAAGAACATGAAAAATACACGCGTGTGCACGTTGGCAACACCCCCGCCAAAAGAAGAATTGTACGCTGTCTGTGGAGAAAGGACAAAAGGAGAAGTGAACACTGTTTGAGGAAACAGGCCCAAAAAAAGTAGAAAAATGAAATCTGTCAGAGGTAACAGGGAGTACGAACTTGAAATGCTGTGAAGTAATCGCGTCTGAACCGACAAGAAGTACAGAATTCACCGACTCGCTCTCCACGAAAAGCACGTACAAGAAAATGGCGTTCTACACGTACCTTTTAAACCAGCCCACACGTACACGTCACTAACGTGTGTACGCGTCCTTTCCTCCAATTACACACGCTGACACTCGGACGTGCAGCTTTTCCACGTGTGCTCTGTCATCACGTGCTATGAGGGAAACACCCGCGCGTGTCACGTCACAGACACGCTTACGCGCTAAGGGCCGTTGGTCCAATGAAATCGCGTACGTGCACTGCCGCGCTTATGCGCTAAGGGCCTTTCCTCGAATTACACGCTGACGTGCAAGATTTTCACGTGCCAAATCACTCCGTATCAAGCTGGCCAAGCGTTCACACACGGAAGACCACGCTTCTGCCCAGAAGGCCAAATTACTGCCCCCCAGAGCCCCGAGCACGCTCCCATCTGCCATCTGCTGCTGCCTGATTGCCTGCTGCCCACGTGCCCTGCCATTTGCTGCCTGCCTGCTGTGACTACCCCTGCTGGAACCGAAGACTCCCAACTGCTATTCCATCGCTCCACAGCCCAGCCCCAGGGCCCAGTTGCCCACCCACACCTGCCTCTGGGGTTGCCATGTCGGGCACTACACCATCTGGAACCACTGGCAACCCCCAGCCAGAGAGGCAGAGGGGCACCAACTTCACTGCCACCGAAGTTGGTGTCCTGGTGGTGCAAGTCCACAGGGCAGTACGATACCCTCTTCGGAAGTTCGCGCGCCGACAAGGAAGGACGGACTCAGATCTGGACGGACATTGGTTCTGCCATCAACGTGGAGGGAGTGGCAGTCCACGACTTCCAACATGTCAAGAAGCGCTGGGAGGACTTTAGGTCCAGGACCCTCAACAAGGCCCAGCGCCTCTTGAAGGCAGCAGATGCTAAGGGGCGCCGGGGCCACCTGTCGGAACATCAGATGAGCGTCCTGGAATGAATATGCGCAGCACTCCACGTCCAGGTCCTTGCGAGGCAGACCCGTCTGGAGTCGAGCGGTAAGTGTACATGCATACTGATTGGAAGCTGTGCGTGTGGTGGTGTGCTAGTAGTGTGCAGGTTGTACATGTGGTTTTGTAGGGCCATGTATGGATGTGTATGTACAGGGCTGTGAGGCTGACACATGCAAATCCTTTCATGTGAGAGACACATGGATGGTGTATGTGTGGGTAAGCATGCAGGCCAAATGCAGATGTGTGAGCACACATGATTGGATTACTGTGTATGTAAGTTGGCATGGTTGTGGTGTCACACATGGATGTTGGTTCGAGCTGCATGTATCTGCGCCGTGTACATGTGCATGTGTGTGTATTTGACATGGGTGCAACAGTGATGCAACATGGATGCATGTGAGACTGATATGTAGAAGACTGATTGCCATATGTGACATGGATGCCAATCTCATCACTGTGACAGTTGGCGGAGGTGTACACATGCATGTAAGTGTGGTGGCGTGTGTGCATGCTCTTGTATGTGTATGGATGGTGCTGGCTGTTGCAATATGGCTGTGGAATAGCTCATGTGTGTGAGTTGCAATGACATGTGTGTTGGGGATTGTGATGCCATGTCTTAAGTTTGACAATGCCACTCATGTACAACTGTCATATGTGTATGAGTCCATTGTACAGTGCCCTGATGCCTGTCTCCTATCTCTCCCTGTCTGCAGCGTCAACTGATGAAGAGGGCGGAGAAGGTGCTGTGGAGCACAGCGACAGGGATCGCACTGCCAGCCGGAGACACAATGCCCGGCTCCCCTCCCAGGTTGTCATCTCGTCGGGGAGTGAGGAGTCCAGTGCCGCGTCCCAGGTCGCAGCTGCCGAGGGGAGGTCCAAGAGGTGGAGGTTGGAGTTAGACTCCTCGGCAGCCGAAGGGGCAGCTGAGACCCGACAGGGCCCAACGGAGGAAGATGGCACAGAGACATCCAGGTTGGTGGGGTGTTTGGTGGAGGAGGAGGTCGTGCAAGGGACAGAGACAGGGTCTGGAGGTGGGGATTCCACTGGTAGTAGTGGTGCAGTGCAGGGGCAGGGACAGGAGGCAGCACAGGCCGCCGCGGAGGTGCCTGTGTGTAATCCTGTCCCCGATCCTGTGACTGCATCATCTTGCACCAGCAGGGATACCTACGTCCAGACCCGTTCTCAGGGAGGGGATTGGCTTACAATAACTGGCCTTCCTCTCCCTGCGGATGTGGCTATCCGGCACCGGGTTGAGCCTGTCCTGGGTGGGGTGGCGTTGCGTCAACATGCCATATGAGCTGACCTGCAGTCTTTTCATGAGGAGACTGCACGTCTTCTTGCATGGCTCGTTGACCGCGTTGACCCACTGGAACAGCTCACCAGGGCCGGATTCCTCCGTTTTCTGGACCTTGTTCCGACCCCCTCCTCAACTGAACCCCCTATGTGCCAGTCGTCCTCCATGCCATCTTCCCACTCATGTGTCACCTGGGTTCCCTGTGGAGCTGCCTCTGACCCTGCGGCCAGGCTGGTGGAGGACACATCCCTGCCACAGTCGGGAGTCGGACGTATAGCAGGGGTGGCCACCTCAACAACTGCACCCCAGCTGGAGGAGGATGTGCAGGCAGCAGGAGCCAGAGCACAGGCAGCGGCACAGCAGCGGCACAGCAGCAGCAGCAACAAGGTGGGAGCCATGATGGCTCGGGGCCTTCATCATCGGAGGGGCAGGCATCGGCCGGAGGGCAGGAGGACCCAGGACGGGAAGTGTATTCCGTGTGGCAGCGGTTGGGCCATGCGATAGATGCGGAGCGGCAGCGGGCGGAAGAGGCACGGCTCATGATGGTCAGGGCGGAGAACTCCATGCGTAGGGCCCTGAGGCAGGCCGAGTGCCTCGAGGCCATTCGCAGGGACCTGGTGTTCCAGATGTCATCGTCCCTGTGAACCCTCGGGGCCATGGAAGAGGACCGCCTCCGGGACATCGAGCAGGAGTTCAATGATGCCCTGGCCCGGGACATCAACATGTGACCCGTTGGACTTGCCCGCTGCCCTTGTAAATAGTTAGTTAGTTAGTATTAGGTTTCCTTTAGTTTTTTCTTTATTTTGGACCGCTTGGACAATGGACCACATTTTTGTATATAGTTTTTTTTATTAAGTAGTAGTTTTTGGTAGGTTTCATTTCTTAAGTTGGGCTCATGGACCCTGGATTCTTCAATTGTACATAGTTCTACATTGGATTCATCTTTTTTAATATTTTTTTGTGTTCACCATGGAGCAATGGTTTTTACTTTTTATTTTCCCTTGGATTTGTTTTTCTGAACTGTGACTTTGGACAACATTTCTTTTTGGATTTCTTTTGCTTATGTTTTCTTGATTTTCATATTTTATCGGACATGGACCATTTCTTTTGTTATTCCCATTGTTGTGTGTTTAATTTGATTTACGTTCATGTTATCTTTAATATATATTTTTTTACACTTCCATTTGTGGTATCATCTCATTGGTTTCATGCATGTCATGATATGGGTTTTGACATTCAACTGCACCCATTGTGTGTGTGTGACGGACATGTGTTCATTTACATACTTGCCATTGGGGTTGTATCATGTAATTGGCATTTCTATGTGGGTGGATGCTATACTTGGGTGGGTCTTTGGCATGTGGAGGCTGGCCCTAAGGGCCAGGGATCTAGATTGTGATGACGTGTTGGCTGGGGGACATGAGTGGGGGCCTGCTGGCAGGTGCCCCGCACTGCTGGGGGGTGGGTGTGCAAGGGGACATGAGTGGGGGCCTGCTGGCAGGTACCCCACACTGCTGGGGGGTGGGCATGCAAGGGGACATGAGTGGGGGCCTGCTGGCAGGTGCCCCGCACTGCTAGGGGGTGGGTGTTCAAGGGGACATGAGTGGGGGCCTTCTGGCAGGTGCCCCGTACTGCTGGGGGGTGGGGGTGCAAGGGGACATGAGTGGGGCATGAGTGGGGGCCTGCTGGCAGGTGCATTGCACTGCTGGGGTGTGGTGGTACAAGGGGACATGAGTGGGGGCCTGCTGGCACTTGCCCCTCAGTGCTCGGGGTGGGGGTGCAAGGGGACATGAGTGGGACATGAGTGGGGGCCTGCTGGCAGGTGCCCTGCACTGCTTGGGGGGTGGGTGTGCAAGGGGACATGAGTGGGACATGAGTGGGGGCCTGCTGGCAGGTGCCCCTGACTGCTGGGGGGTGGGGTTGCTGGGGGACATGAGTGGGGGCCTGCAGGCAGATGCCCTGCACTGCTGGGGGGTGGGGGTGCAGGGGGACATGAGTGGGGGCCTGCTGGCAGGTGCCCTGCACTGCTTGGGGGGTGGGGGTGCAAGGGGACATGAGTGGGGGCCTGCTGGCAGGTGCCCTGCACTGTTTGGGGGGTGGGGGTACTCTGGGAAATGAGTGGGGGCCTGCTGGCAGGTGCCCTGCACTGCTGGGGAGTGGGGGTGCAAGGGGGTAATGCGTTGATGATCACTAGTGCAAGGTGACATGTGGCTTGGCTGGGGGGGCTTGCCCATGGTGGATGGGCTGCCTGCGGGACATGACCAGGGGTGCAGGGTAGTCCCCTGTAGTGTGGGCTGCCTGCAGGGGCCGTGGAGGGTGTAGAGGGAACACCTGGGAGGACCCAACTGCCAATTCATGTGTAGGACTCCCCTGCACCCCCAAAATACACGTACCACACTCGCACAGGGCCTATCGCGTGTGAAACTTGCCCGCACCCCAGTAATACATGTCCCTGCTGAAATCGCGTGTGGAACATCCCGCACACCCCACTAATAACGTACCCTGCTCAAATCGCGTGTTAAACTTCCCCGCACCCCAGAAATGCACGTACCCTGCTGAAATCGCATGTGGAACTTCCCGCGCACCCCTGTAATACACGTACCCTGCTGTAATCGCGTGTTAAACTTCCTCGCAACCCACAAATACACGTACCCTTCTGAAATTGCGTGTGGAACTTCCCGCGCACCCCTGTAATACACGTCCCCTGCTGTAATCGCGTGTTGAACTTCCCCGCACCGCAGAAATACACATACCCTGCTGAAATCGCATGTGGCACTTCCCACGCACACCTGTAATACTTGTACCCTGCTGTAATCGCGTGTTAAACTTCCCCGCACCCCAGAAATACACGTACCCTGCAGAAATCGCGTGTGCCACTTCCCGCGCACCCCAGTAATAATACACGTTCCCCGCTCAGCATTTGCTGTTTGGCAGCCCTGTATACTGGTCCAGGGTTAGCGCAGCCCTTTGTGCTGAATTGGGAATTTTGATGGCTTTTCCTTGCGCGAGGGCGTTCTTGGGGGCGTAACTGGCACTGCTGCAGGGTCGCTGCGCCACTCTGCGCCACGGCTGGTTTTGGAGGCTAAAATCCATGAATACGCTGTGCGTGGATATCGATTTTAGCGCACGCGGTTGGCGCAGACATTAGCACTCGTACTCTGTGCGCCAGCCGCGTGCGCCACTTTTGTGCGAAATTCTATGAATTACCCTGGAAGTTGTTTACTTGACCTGTTGTTGAAACTGGTCTAGGGAAACCAAAGCAGCATTTGGTGTGGTATCTCCCTTTGTTTTTATATTTGCGATGACAATATTTCCCACATTTGTGTATTTGAAATTGTAAAATGTGTGCATGAAGGTCACTGTGTTGTTTGTGAGGGGATTTCACAGGTGACATATTTTTGGATAAACTGCAAAACAGTGGCATCACTGTTCTGACTAAAATTTAGGAGCATCTTTAATCCACAAAAGCTTGTGGATGTGTGGTGCTCCTCTGGCTTGGTATTCTTTTCTCGAAAAGAATTGGTGCACTTCTCCGAGGGGAGGAACAGTTTTATTACAAATTAAGTGTAGCATAGCAATAAAGCGATGATGGCAATATCTTGATACATTTACGGATCTAGAGAGCAGAGTTCTCCTGGCGTTTTTATATCTATGTTTGATTTGTTTTTGTTTGCTATGCGTAGGAAATTGTGTAAATCTTCCCATGTATATTCTGCACAACTTAATGTCACAAACCAAGTGGGTGGGCCAAGGTTTCTTATCATACAGCGTACATCTCTGTGACGTCGGAACCAGTATTCTTTTGTAAAACGCATATTTGCTAAAATATTTGTAATGCTTGACTGTAAAACCTCATCTTTTTCTTGCACTTTTTGTAGTAATTGCATAGCTGGCATATTTTGAAAATGGGTCCCTGATTTTAATGGGTGTGCAACTCCATAGCATAGAGTTGCTAGTTCACTTTCAAAGAGAAGGTGGAATATGTATTCCATGTTTTGTCTGAACCTCGGGTCTTCAGAATACATTTGTAAAGAGCGGTATTCTGATGCTGTTATTTGTGTGGGTCTATCATCTTACCTTCCTCCTTTTCCAGTAGGAAAGAGTAGAGGAAAGGCACATGCTTCTATACTTTTTTCCCATAGGCTGATTAGAGAGTCTTTGGCTTGTTGCATTTGGTACATATCCAGTGCATCATCTATGATGCACTGGATACATAAAGATTTGAAAGATTTTTTGGCAATGTTACACATTGATGTGCACGGCCATTTGTAGACTGGACGTATTGGTTCAGTGGAATGGAGAGGTGATACTGACTTTTGTGGGGATATTTTTGTGAGCAGCGTTTCTTGTTCCATAATGGTATTATTAAGTTTTTGATACTTTTGTCCACTGCTATGTATGGCAATTGGGTTTGTTTGCTTTTGTTTGTATGCTTCTTCATTGAAATATGGCTCTCTGCTTGAGTTGTGACGCCATTCACCTCCACAGATGTTTGAGAAGCTATTTCTGTTGATATTCTGTTTATTGTGAAGTCTTTTTGTAGTTGAGTTCTTAGTTTTGTTAGTGGTTTAATTCTGTTGAAAACTAAAATAAATCATTTCCTTATGAGAAGGATGGCACTGTCTATGAGAGCTTCTAGGATTCATTTTGTATGGTAGGTTTTAAGGGTTGTGCATGATTTCTCTCCTGTTTTTATAAGGTTCTGAAGGACTCTGTGGTGGAAAAATGTTTGTAAAATATTTATTTTGGTATGCGTACTTGCCAATACATCAAGATTTATATGTGCAGTGTTAGCAGTAGCGGTAGCTGACGTCTTGTTAATCACTTTTTGTTTTGTTTTACATTTTGAAAAAGGAGGCAAAGTTTCTGTACTAGAAGCTTGTTTTATTTTGCTTAATTACTGTTTTATCTGTTTTGTTTGAACTTTTTCTACAAATTCTGCTAGAGGTGGATGCTTATTTTGGAGAGTTTTATTTTGGTGTTGTTTACTTTTGCGTTGCTTTCTACAGAGTTGCTTTTTGGTAGCCATTCTTTGGGGTCTGTTTGAGGAAAAAAAGAAAGTGTGGGTTGGGCTGTTGTGCAGTGTATGTGTGCTTTGTGCATGAGTGTCTGAGTATGATGGGAATGATGTATGTTGAGGTGTGTAATTGTGCAATGGGCAACTACATCAGGTTGGGAAATCTATTCTTGTATTTGTGTGTTACTATACTGGGGTTCAGATGACAATACAAACTATGCAGCTGGTGAGAGGAAGCACTAATACTAAATCTAATGTTACAGGGTTAATACAATTGTTTGTTCTACAATACTAGAATTCTATTGTGGTTGAGTAACAGTTAGAACATTATGGCAGTATTGCACTTACTTTTTTGTATGGAAAGAGTAGGTTTCTTCTGAATTCTTGTTCGTTCTTCAGACACTGCTGCTTTTCAGGCGAGTGGTCTTCACTGCAATTGTAAAAGAAAAAAGTTAGTAAATATGTGTGTTAATAGCAATGTTGTTAATGTAGAAATTGATTTATTTGTTTTTGCAGTAGTAGTGCTTTCTGATAACTGAGCATAGTATGTACATGCACTTTTATTTGTCTATGTGCATCCTGTATATTTTACTTGGAATCTGTTGGTTGAATGCGCTTTACTAATGAGTACAATAGTAAGCGCACAGACCACACTTGGCTTTTTAAGGCAGTGTTATTGGATGTTAGGAGAAATAATCAAAAGCTTTTTTTGCTATTTTTACAGATTAAATGGCAGGAACTACAGAAAAGTATGTGATGTATGCATTTGTGAAGGTGTGGGAAATAAAGCAGAAGGATTAGATGTAGAGGCAGTGGTGTTGTTTCAGCTGGGAACATTTTAAATGATATTGTGTATCTGTGTGCATGAATAAAGATGCATGTCCTGATCATGGCTGTGTGTCATTTCATAACACACTACAAAGCCTTTTTCCACAATTAAACTTTTATTTCTCTCATTTTTTGACATGCAATGACACGTTCTTAGATAGCTGTGTGTAAATAGATATTTGGAGAGCAGACAGGTTTGCAAATGACACTTGATCATATCAGATGGGAGAAATGACAGTAAGTTTGTTTTACAGGTTATACGGGGTAAGTGGCAGGTTCTCTGTTTATATGCATTCACACAAGAGCTGTACGTGTACTATGCAAAATATTCATACCTGTAGTTTGTGTTCATGCATGTGGATGTGCATGAATTTGCAAGTAGAAATCTTGGGGAGTTTTATAGTAGTTGTTGCTGTAGGTCCTTTGCAGTCACAGCCCAATTGTACTGAGAGTGATCAATAGTACATTTAAAGTACTGATCTGTCATGATGGAGTTAGATGTAGAGTTCTTGCATGTGATTGGTGGATGGTTGTGTGACTGCTTAACAGTAGCCAATGAGGAAATGGTGCAGAGAGTGAAGTGGAAAGGGTAGAGGGGCTGCACCATTGTTACACGCTTCACGGACACCGTGGCTGTCCACAGACAGGGCGTGCCACATCCAGGGTTTCTCAGCAAATCCAGCATTGAAAAGGGAATGTAAAGGATTAGACAATGAGGTGTTGAGGTTCTGCTTTGTATTGAGAGAGGTTGTGTGTAGTGAAGATGGCAGAGGTGGAGAAAGTCAAAGTGTTGGTGCTTGGAGATATGTTTGTGCATAGTTTGGATCAGTATGCAAAATGTAGGAATGTGGCAAAAAATGTTGATGTAAAAGGAGTCGAGGTGGTGTGGAGCACTGTGCCTGGTTTTAATTTGCAGGCAGTTGTACAAGTTTGTGAAGCTATGGGCAGGGTGAACAGTCCACGTGTGGTTGTTCTGCACTGTGGTGCTTTGCATTTGGGCTATGTCAGTGCCCCTACTCTGTTGGAAGATCTGCAACACTTGCTTCAGGCAGTAATGAAGCTACTTCCAAATGCCAAGATCATTTTTTCTGGTTTGATACCTAAGGCAATATGGGACAATAGTTTTGTTTTTTGTCCTCAGCAAAATGTTGCTAGGTGGTTAATCAACCAAGGCATGTTTGCTTTTATGACTAGCGCTGGCATGTTCTTTTGCAACAATGACAATATTAACTCTTGTAATGTTGATTACTTTAAAGAAGATGGCATGTCTTTATCTTTTATGGGAAATGCCATGCTGTTTTGGAACCTAAAGATTGCTTTGGAGAAGCTAATGTGAAGACTTTTGGAGGAAAATAATAAGAAAAAAAACAAAAAAAATACAAAATAAAAGGTGTTTCTGAAGCATCTGCAAAAAAACCAAAAGAAAGGCTCTTTTCAGAGCCAACCTCAAAGGGGAAATGGGGCACACTATTTAAATTTTCATTCCCCACGCTTAGATTTTTCGATTTGTAAGCAGACACCACGGTTGTCCGCGGACAGCGCGTATTACATACAGGGATTTTGAGGTTGAGAGGCATGCAAATGAGACTTGGCAGAGCAAGGTATTGGTCAATAGGGTTTACTGGGTGTGATGTGTGGGCAGAGACTTTGTCAGAAAGTACTTTTCCTGAGAGGACAGCATGGCTGGGTGTTTCAGAAAGCAGCTTGTCTCGATTTTTGGAGACTCATGGATAAATTGGTCAGAGATGCATGAAGATCGCTGCAGAGTGGCTGTACATCTTGGATTCCCTCATGTGGAAGTGCAGTGGCATGTAGTGCGTGGAATTAAGTGGCTGGATTTGGTACCTCTTTGTGCTACTTTGGTGACACAGTGTCATCCAGATATTCTTATTATTCATTGTGGAGGGAACAGTTTAGGACATGTATCTGGAATTGCTTTGCAGTTTGCAATGAAAGAAGGACTTGGGAAAGTCATGGATATGTTTCAAAACTCCTGAGTAATTTTTTCTCGTATTGCGCAGAGACAAATGTGGCTGCGTTTTTCTTCATTTGGTCCACAAATGGAGAAAACGAGGTGCAATGTCAACAAGGCTGTTTGTGCCTTTTTAAGAGATTTTGGCATGTCCTTTTTTCACAATGAAAATATGATGTTTCGTAGCACACACATTTTTCGGAGAGATGGAAAACATCTTACTTATGCTGGCAATCAGATTTTTCTGCAAAATAAACAAAACGCATTGCAACCCTTTTTGGAATTATAGCAATCCAGTTTGCAGTAGGTGTTGACCATTTAAGGTTTTTGAAACACAAAAAAAAACACAAAAAGGCAATTTTCAGAGCCAGCACTTCCTCCCGGAGAAGAGTGCAATGGTTTTGATAGGGCAGCGCCCCAAAAAATGTAAATGTCCACGAACTGTCCACGGACTTCCAAAATGTACAGGGCCCTGCAGCATTTCATTGACACTTCTATTTTTAAACTGGGAAAGGCGGCTCTGAAAACAGCCATTTTTTTTAAAAACGACACACAAGGAAAGGATGGGAAAGGAGGGTAAGGAAGGGACACCAACCACGGGGATAAGAAAGGGCAGGTGCAGAGAAGAAAATGTAGGGTGGGCCTTATTCGGGTAGTGGGCAGTCCTTCTCATGCTCCTTGACCGCAGCCTCGAAAGCACTTCGAAGTTTTTCCCCCCTGCAGAGTACTGTGTCGCAGTACATGCACAATGCTGCGACCCTCGAAAGGTAAGGGTCAACAGAATCACATATGGCCTGCGAGGCAGCTGGAGGGATGCGCTGTCCCACAGGAGTGTCTCTTGTGGTAGCAGGAGCGGAAATGGAGGATGCTGTATGGGAACTCAACCTACTACGTTTATCGCAAGCTACAACCTTACGAATAGCCCCTCCGTTCATTGATGTAGTACCATAGCTATACAAACCAGGCTTGTCACGACTCAGCACCATCTGGCACTGAGTGCAGCGCACCTTGTTTGCACGTGCTTTTGGTATTCCATCAAGAGTGGCAAACAACCACCACACCCAAGATTCACGGTGAGAACTAGTAGTAGGGACTTCCACTACCTCATCCTCGTCATCCTCTTCATTACTCTCCTCTGCATCCTCACGCCTGTTCCCCTCTGCAGGCCCTTGGGGAGGTGGTGGTGGTGGAGGGGTGGGGGTGGTGCTGAGACAGCAGTAGCACCAGCAGCAGCCATGGATGCCATCAGGACAGCTGTCAGGAATGTGGAATAGCAAAAGCAGGTCCAGAAAGGATCAATCTCCAGTAGTGCTGTGTCATAGACAGAAAGACAGAATGAGGATCAGCTCTGGGGTGTGGCCTTTTATAGGGGTGCTGCAGCGCACTTCGCGAACACCCACGCTGCCCGCGGACATTTTGAACACCAAGAAAGGGTTAAAAATGTTCCAAAAAGTATGCAGATCACCAGGGACATGGTCTGGGACATGTGCAAGGGTGAACTTTCCTGGTTGCGGACAATGCCAACAGGGGGAATGTTCTTAGAACACTGTAATTTGCATAGTTACAAACATGCGGACGTCTTTAGGTTCTGTGGGCACCCCCATTTTGACTACGTGATGTACAAACAGATATATTGTCCTTAGGACACCCCCATTTTGGTTAATTGCAGACAGGTCAACATCTTGTGTGACCTAAGGACACTTCCATCTTGATTGAGGACAGTACAAACAGGTATAGTGTCCTTAGGACACTCCGATTTTGGTTAATTGCGGACAAATGGACATCTTGTGTGTCCTAAGGACACCTCCATTTTGATTGCGAACAGTACGGACAGGTATAGTGGACACCCCCATTTTGGTTAATGGTGGACATCCCGGACATTTTGTGCATTCTAAGGACACCTCCATTTTGATTGCAAACAGTACGAACAGGTATAGTGTACTTAGGACACTCCCATTTTGGTTAATTGTTATGTTATTTTGCATTTATATAGCGCCTTATATACCATTGGTATGGTCTGAAGGCGCTGGTAGGTTGAACGCCCTTGGGAACCGAAGTTCAGGTCAGTAGAGAGAGTAGAGGGAGTCCAAAGGTGCATGTGCGCACCAGGTATGTGTGCAGCTGGTGTGGAATTCGTGTGGTAGCTGCTTCTTAGCGGTAGGTGTGGTGGTTGAGAGATCAGGAGTATGTGTTCGCTCTGGCAGGATTTATCCAGACCGAGTGTGGCTGCGTTAGGCCTGAGGAGAACGCCTGGCTGGGGGTGTGAAGCCAGCAGTGTTTACTTAGAGTGATGGGGAGTGAGCGGGAGATGTTGATATGAGTACAGTTATACCGAATGGTGTCATAGTATCACTGTGTTCTAGTTGAGTGGTGGTGTAAAGAAGAGAGTAAGCGTGGGGTGTGGTATGATATATGCTCTTTCAAATGTTCCCTGCATTCCAAAGTGTATTATGTGCGTCACGCATTCTATGTGATCAGGTCCGTTCTATGCATTTTATTCATTTCAGGCGTTCAAGATTGCACTACACACTCCTGTCTGCTCGACACACTCACGCACTCTAGCCCAACTTGCGTGCTCTAGTCTATCCCTCATTCTCCAGTGAGTCCCACGCATGCACTCATGTATTCCATACGCATGCGCTCCTGTCTTCCCCGCGTGTGCACTCCTGTCTAATCCGCGCATATACTCCTGTCTGCCTATGCGCTCATCCGCTCTGTATACTCATCCGCTCTGTATAATCATCCGTTCTGTTGTGGACAAACTGACATCTTGTGTGTCCTAAGGACACCTCCATTTTGATTGCGAACAGTCAGAACAGGTATAGTGTCCTTAGGACACCCCCATTTTGGTTAATTGTGGACATCAAGGACATTGTGTGTTCCAAGGACACCTCCATTTTGATTGCGAACAGTACGAACATGTATAGTGTCCTTAGGACACCCCCATTTCGGTTAATTGCAGACATCCCGGACAGTCACGCTGTCCGCAGACACCCTAACTGCCTTTTAAAAAAAATAAGACACAAGAATATACTAACAACACACTTAATATGTTATTATTGTATAACAGTATAAAAATTATGAAAGAGAAGGGGAAGCAGAAACTGAAACAAATACAGGGGAATTAGGGGTCTGGACATGATAGATGAGAGGGGAGGAAGGGATGGAAGTCTCATTGTAAAGTTTTTCTTGCTGGGGAGGGTTTGGGGATAGTTGGCTGGGACATCGAGAGGGGGAACAGGTTCATGTGGGACAGTGATATTTAATGTTTTCTTTTATGTAGTCCTCCACAAAGTTTTTTATAAGACTGACATTTTTCATTAACATATCAATTTTTAGCTCCATTCGCTGAAGAGGATTTTCTAATGTATCTCTTGGTATGTTATTTTCTAATGTATCTCTTGGTATATTATTTTTAGTGTCTGTATGGTCTGTTAAAAAAATGTTAAGTACACATAAAGTAATGGTTATTAATTGGCTTATATAGAGAAGTGTAGTGTTTACCATTAGTATCACTGTCTTCACTCATTTCATCTCGAGGGAAATTTTCTACCAGCCATTCCAAAGTACTGGATATTTCTGTGTAAAAACAAAAAATATTAGTTTCAGTGTACCTAATACAGAACGTTTATAAATATATTTAAAAAAAATAGTAGTGTACTTACTAGTTTCTTGGTACATTTTTATGTTACTGCTACATAGGTCTGCTGTTGCTTTTTGCAGTGCAGTTTCAGTGAGGTAATTATGTTGGAGGCATATTTATTTTGTTTTGGTATATTCCATTCTGTTGCATATGCTTTTTAAATGGACGGTTGATGCTTACATGTACAGTTTCCACTTCTTATTTATTATTAACTTTAATGTGTTTATGTGCTGCTTTTTGAACTTGTTCAGTGTTTCTATTACATGATACAACAATGTAAGATACCCCCTGACTTTTTGGATAGTATTGATGTTCACTGAGTCCGTCCGCGGACATGCGCATGGTCCGTGGACATCATAACCACTAGCGCAGATAGAGGGTTCAGTATGTTCTAGGTTATATGTATATAAACTAAGGGAATCCTAGTAAACATTTATCAAATTTATATTATCTACATCTATATTCAGTGAACAAACTTTGTTAAAGGGGTGTTAAGGTTAGGTTGAGCTACTAAAAACCTATGAAATTCAGTGAAAAAACTTTGTTAAAGGGGGTGTTATGGTTAGGGTGCGCTACTAAAAACCTATGAAATTCAGTAAAAAACCTTTGTTAAAGAGACGTTATGGTTAAGTTGCACTACTAAAAACCAATGAAATTCAGTGAAAAAAACTTTGTTAAAGGGATGTTATGGTTCTAAGTAAAACTGAAAAACCCCTGAAATTCGCCAGTTATGGTAAGCTAAGCTACCGTAACTCACGCTACCACCGAGCACTGCTAAGACTAACATCCAGGACATCAAAAATGACATCACAAATGTCATTGATGACATCACTGATGACATCACATATCTGGTTCCCTCTTTTTTCCTTTACTGACATATCTAGGACACTAACAGTCAGGAACAAACAAATCAAGAAGTATTTTATTTGTACACTTATACTTCAAAAATGTTCTTAGAGTAATTCACTTCGGGTTCACCCACAGCATATGAAACATATACATAGGGGAAAACAGAGACTAGGAAGACAACAATGCTTTCTATGTATGAAGATGATCAGTAAGGTTATGAACACTTTTTATATTTATGCTGTTTTTTATTACTATGCTTTCCCTGGATATGCTCATATTTGTACACATTGTACTCACACTACTTTCCTTAGGGTCCAGTCACATTAAGTGATAGTTATACATAGGGAAGTAGTAGCTTTGAAGCAGAGCAATCATTTCTGTGCATGAAGATAATTAGTTAGGTATGAAGATTGTCTGTTATACTGCTGTTTTTTTGTTTACTTCATTTTCCCTGTACATGCTCATATTTGTATGTGCTGTTGTCTGTTTGTGGTTTGTTTGCAATAATGCAATTATGTAGTAAGTGGATTTTATTAGGTACTTACTAAATGTTTACAGTATGCAGACCTCTAATAAGAAAGCATTTATAATTTGTGTATTTAGCATAGCAAGATTATTAATATTGCACCTCCATCATATCTGCTGCTCACTATACCTATGTTTCTACAGGAGTAGCTTAGTATACTGGAAAGAACTTCATAATAGAATGCTATTTGTATCAATGCATTGCTTAATACACTATGGGCCTCATTACACGGAATGCAGTAAGGGTTTACCGGTAGTGGTAAGGGTACCAGTACTGGTAAACCCTTACCGCCTTACTACGAGGTCCCTTTGCGGGACCCGACCTCAACGGCTGGTTTTACTAGCCGTTAAGGAACGGGCCCGCAAAGGGACCTTGGTGCTAATTACGGTACCGCAATTTGCGGTACCATAATTATCTCCTTCCCCATTCCCATTGAGCCCTATGGGGGCAAAAATGGGAATGGGGAAGTGCCTTGGTGAATGGGGAATTACCGCCCCCGCTCACCTTGGAGTAGGGCGGTAATTCCACGATCCACCAAGGCGGACACGGTGAAATACCGGCGGCAACCATGGTGCTAATTGCGCCATGGTTATCGCATACCGTGTAATGAGGCCCTATGTACCTCATGATATTTATTCCAATGATCCTTGACACTTTTTTATCAACATTACAATAAGAATCCCTTGTACAGACTTTTCATGAAAAGTAAATGCACATGTGATGTCATCAGTGATTTCATCAATGACATTTGTGATGTCATCTTTGATGTCCTGGGTGTTAGTCTTAACAGTGTGCGGTGGTGGCGCGAGTTTTGGTAGCTTAGCTTACCATAACTAGCGAATTTCAGGTTTTTTTTCGGGTTTTACTTGAAACCATAATGTCCCTTTAACAAAGTTTTTTTCACAGATTTTCATAGGTTTTTAGGAGCGCAGTTTAACAATAGCATCCCCTGAACAAAGTTTTTTTACTGAATATATATAAGGTTATGGTGAAGCATGTGTACAGAGTTGTTTCCCAAAATTCTATTGCTAATAACATTTGACTCGCTGGATGGATTTGGATGACATTTTCCCCAAAAAAGGTTTTGTGCAGGGCTCCCCAAACTGTACCAAAAATAAACACTGCCCAATCATTTTCTGAGTGAAAGGACATATACCGCTGGACAGATATGGACCAAATAAGAAACAACTTAGGCACAAAGCGCTGAAGATGTGTCTTTTGCAGGTTTGGGGAAAATCCATCCTGTAGTTTTAAAAATATTGGACGGAGAAGGGAGTGACCCCTACTCCTGTTAAAGTTTTATATATCTCCTATGGTGCTTTGCGGCAGAGGTGCTAAGAGGCTTTTCAGAAACGAAAATCAGCCATATTTTTTTGTCAAAAATGAAAAGTTCTCAAAATGCTAACATGGGAAGTGGAGGAGGTGGGGAGCCTGTTTGGGCTAGACCATTTTCGGCTTATCAGGGGAATACTGGGGGAATTTTCACTGTAACGTTGCAAGATACATGAGTCACATGAACCAAAGAGTTTAAGGGGTTAATGAGAGTGGGCCAGGGAGAGAAAATACTATGGAGTTGAGTGGGGGGACAATAAAAGAGGAGGGGGACACATGGTTAGTGCCATGGTGAATGGGTAAAACCTTAATTACCAAGCATTTTTTCTGTTACCGCTGGAATCAGCAAATGTTTGTTAAGGTGGGAATTGGCATATTCAAGGATAATTATTGTGGAAATTAGAAGAGGGGAAAGAAATCACTGTGACAGTCTTTTACAGCTGCATACATCACATTTATGAGGCAGGGACGTGTCCTTGGGAATAATTGATGCAACATGTAAAATGAACATGGATGCGGCCAGTGGAATACAATAGAAACTGCTGAGGCAAATGGACACTGAGGCCACAGGCTATGGCTAATGGGCCACTGAAAATGGCCAAAGAGCATTGGATCCTGATATCGTAGGTGGGTATGGGCCTTGGCCAGTACATGGTGGCCACTGGTCATGCCGAAGGACATGGCCAGTAGCCTTCTGCCGTGGCCACTGACCATGACCAAAGGCCAAAGCTAGTTGGCCACTGGAAATGGCTGAAGAGCATTGGATCCTGAGGTTGCTAGGTGGGTGGGGGCCACTGGCCATGCCGTAGGACATGGCCAGTGGCTTTTCGCCAAGGCCACTGGCCAAAGAAACTCTAGTATGACAAAAGCCTTTAAATTCAAGAAAAAACTTTGCTGCAACATAGACAGAGGCCACCACCAGAGGCAATGGCTAGTGTGCCCCAAAGAAAATATAGCATAATAAATCCCTTAAAATGCAATTAATAAATATTTCAGTTAAGAAAAAGTCCAGTGAGCTGATTTATTGCAACAAAACCCTTGAAATTCAGTGTGTATGGGAAGTGATGACCTTCTTAACTCGTTTCCCCCCCCACTCACATTGCAAAGCCCATGAGCACATTCATGATACTGCAGAAGAGATGCATATCGACATGCAAAATTATTACATTGTGGGGACATGAACAGAGTGGCGCATGTTAGGATGTTCAGCACTTTCCACACCCACTGAATTTCATTGGTTTTGTTGCAATAAATCAGCTCACCATAATTCTTTCCTAAATAACGTTTTCTTCAGTGAATATATATATGCAACTCTACTGACCACGATCCTTTTAATATCATTTGATTGTGAACTTACTTTCTAGTCCGTAATGTTACTGTGTATCAGCTGTCTGGGACTCATTTCTACCCAAAACAAACCAATTGTGTCCAACACTGGAAGCTCCCCTTCGCTCTTTGGGAAGTCTTTGCTCCTTCAAAAGAAATATAGAATACAGAATATACCCCACAAGGACAGCTGGGGGCCAGTTCTTCAAAGGTGTGTCCTACCAGGAAAATTGAATATCCCATCAGGGTGGAAATTACTAGGGTCTCTTGCTGTCCCTGCAAATGCTCGCTGGCAACCTTCCAGACTTGAAAGGGCAAAAGAAGGATTTACCTTGACTTTTGACACCCTAGATGGGTTCTCATATCAACCAGGAAAGCCAGGGAAACAATTTGGGATTTGTTTTCTGCCTCAAACCACTTTTGAGGCATCTCAGCTGCTTTTTCCATTTGCTGCAGGAACCCCAGAGCTTACTCCCAATACTTTTGTAAACCACATTGAGCTATCAAGCTACTGACTAAACCATTGCATGCCTGTGCTACAGCTGTCCTTGAGCTGATCACTCCAGAACTGCATCACATCTCGTGGACCTCGTCAAACCCACACGACTGCTTTGAACCACCAACTCAACCATCACCTGACAGCTTCTTCTGCTTTTGAGCCGATCAGTGCAACAGGACCGCAACACATTGCAGGACCGAATAAACCCGGCTGGACCATCTGAACACCAACTCAGTCCATTTGGTGCACCAGACCCAACCTTCTCAAGGTTGACTTGACCCACTGGAAAGCCCCGGAAGCCAGACTCAATGCTGTTAAGCCAACAAAGAAGAAGTTAAAGGTACTTATAGTTGTACTGCCGCCCAGTCTTAATTGTAAGGGCCATGGAAACATGTAATACCTTGTTCTTTTACTTTGAAACACACAACCTTTGAATTTGATCGTTGCTACAGAGACTATTCCCTGTATACCCCAATATTCATCCCCATACTGCCACTTTTCATTCCAATAGTTGCATATTATGTGCTTTCATTTATAGGGGTGGGCTGTTTGAGTTTTTATTAGTTACTTTTGTTTTTAGTTTGATTAAAGACTTTGAGGCTTCTTTGAGCTCACACTCCTCCTGAAAAATATGGCCTACCGTTGGCCTACATTACCACAAGAGGCAAAGGTGGTATAGCTATCAGGTGGTGCCTCTTTCACATTTATGATTGGATTACTACTGGTGCAGAAGTAGTGTGTTTTTTTTAAGAGTTTTATCCATAACTGATGCCTGTACTCATGCCAAGCAGTAGTCATTTGTGCACACCCAATCTTTGCAGGCTTTAATAAAGAGATGGAATTACAGGAGTTCCTGGGTTCTTTTATGAAGTTACAAATTAAAGATGTAAGCGGCAAGTTAGAGAATAACACCTGTATTGCGAAGCCATTCAATATATAAATAGTATTTTGTATTACTTTGATAAATTCAATGAAACTCTCAATAAATCGACATATTGACTGTATTGTGCAGAATATTATTTTCATGATACGCAGCTGGTACTAGAACTTAGCGGGGACCATAAAACTGACAACGACAATCTAATCAGAATATATAACATCATAGAACAATGGATGGATTCCAACTGAATGTGTTTGAATGGAAGCAAAACAGAGCTGATGGTCTTTGGATCCACCCAAGCCAGAAACACACTGCCCCATGACTACGCAAACTTTAAGATCAAAGACGTCAACATCAAAGTACTTGAAAAGGTAAAAACCCTGGGCATGATGATGGAAGCATCCCTAGGAGCAGAAGCCCAAACTCAGTACATAAAAAAAACATGCAACTATTACTTGAGACTCCTCAGAGCCATTAGACCGTACCTTTCAGAGAACAACTGTGCCACAGTGGCCAGAGCAACTGTCCTCTCCAGATTAGATTATGGGAACGCACTTATGCTAGGAGCCAACAAAAAAAGCATACAGGCGTTCCAGATTATCTAAAATAACGCAGTTAGAATAATCAAAGGCAAATCTAAATCAGACCACATCAGTAACTCCAGGAAGGAATTACACTGGCTCAAAGTGGAGAGTAGAACCCACTTCAAGGCGCTTACAATAGCCCACAGATGCATACACGGGAAGGCACCAGGCTACCTAAAATTAAAAGTATGTCCTTATGTTCCAAGCCGCGCCCCAAGATCCACGGATCAAAACAGGATCGCAGTGATGCCACACAAACGTAGGTCTGGAGTAGGAAAATCTTTCCCAGTCATTACAGCAGGCATCTGGAACAACCTACCAGTCCACATAAGGAAAGAACCTAACTACTTACGCTTCCGTAAGTTTGTGAAAACGCATCTCTTTAATTGACCCCGCCATCCCTGACCCACTAATCCTTGATTTCATTAGGAACTGTCTCGTCACATTTCTGTTTGTCTTCGCGTCCATGTCTCTGCGCCCCGAAACCCGCGAGTTACCGGCGCAGTACAAATAAATAAATAAAATAAACACTCATAAGGGCATGACATTATTGGAGGATCTGTAAAAAAGAGAGAAATGTGGAGCAAAGGGAGAAGGAGCGAGATGCAGAGAGAAAGAGAGAGAGAGAGAGAGAGATAAGGGAGTTAGAAACAAAAAGAATAAAGAGAGGGAGATACATGGAGGGAGAGTGGTAGACAGAAAACACGTTTTTGTAATGGTCAAGTTGGGGAATAGAGCCGTAGATGTATTTGTATTTGTATTTATTTTATTTGTATTGTGCACCTTGCCCTGTGGCATCTGGATGCATAACATAAAGAAAGTGGTTACATACAATGAATGGGGTTTTCCCAAAGGAGGAGCAAAGCACACAATAGCAATACCGTTACAAGATATAAGGCAAGTACAAGGTAACAGGGGTTACTATATAAATACAGTACAATACGTAAAGAGGGCTAAGAAAACAACGTTAATGTGGTTAGGTGAATGAGGCAGATGCATCAAGCTCATGTAGCCATGATTTAGTTTTATTCTTAAAAGAGTGGATAGAAGGTTCTATTCTGAGTGTAGTGGGTATGGTGTTCCATAATTTGACCGTGAGGACTGGGAAACTAGATCCTCCGGCTGTCTGGAGCTTGTAGCTAGGTATAGTAAGTGTGTATGTCGCGTGAAGCGGTTAGTCAAGTATTCAGGTGCGAAATTGTTCTTGACCTTGTGAGTTAAAACAAAAGTTTTGAGCGAAATACGGTGGGCGACAGGGAGCCAATGTAAATTATGTCTTGTGTCAGAGATGTGTAATCTCCTTGGGAGTTTAGGAGCCACCCTGATGGCATTATTCTGAATAACCTGTAATTTATCAATGGTTCTTTGACTGGTCCCTAGATAGAGGGCGTTACAGTTTTAGACATGAATAGCTTTTGTAACATTGGACACTTTGATAATGTTCCCGTCAGTAGTAAATGATTTGTAGGCTGGGTCAAGTGTAGTGATTTTGATGTGGGAGCTGAGGACAAGTAGCTCAGTTTTTTCATCATTAAGGCAGAGCCCATGATGAGCCATCCAATCCTGGATGACTGAGTAGACTTCATTAAGAGCTTTGGAGTAAGTTACATAGCCGCCTGTGAAGGGGATGAGTATCTGGGTGTTGTCAGCATAGTTAGTGTATGAAACACCCAGATAGTCAAGTACGTCAAAGAGCAGCTTAGTAAACACATTGTACAATGTGGGGGATGCACAAGATCCTTGTGGGACACCATATGGGACTGGGGCTGGTTCAGCAGAAGCAGATGGTGAAAAAACCCTCATGGTTCTGTTAGCCAGGAAGGAGCTGATCCATGATGTGGCCGCGTCAGAGAAATGGGCAGCTATTTTGAGGTGGTGACAGAGAGTTTGATGATCTACCAAATCAAAAGCTGCTGAAAGATCAAGGAGAAGTAGAATGTCTAGCCACCCAAGAGCTAGACCTCACTGACAAGGTCCGATGAGGTAGTACATGCCTGGAGTTGTGGTGGTCTTGTGCAGACAGGTTGCTTTTGGAGTAGGATCAACTGTGATTTGTCTTTTCCCATCTTGAATTGCGTGGCAAGCTGGACATATTTTTTATGGTTGCCCAGAGCAATTGTCAGTGGTTATAATTAATTCAGAAACTTGCAGCCATCATCCGTCAGTGCCTTCACCTTGATCTGACATGAAAGTGATTGTTATCATTGCTTCACCCCTGTTCCCAAAAATATTGCAGTTGCTACAGTTGTATGTGGGGAGCGACTGAAAAAATAGGTGGCTTCAGTCAGAAAAACAGTGATTAGGCACATTCAATACAACATTAAAAGTGTATAACTGCCCAGTTGGTTATTATTCCCAACTGTATTCTCTAGTGCATGGCAGCTGTTCTGTCAAAAGGCAACATGAATGGCAGATATATAACTCTGCATAATGGAACATGCAGCTGATCATCTTATCAAGCCACAGAACTTGCAGACTAGGGTCGCTTTCCTAAAACTACAAGAAATAGCCACATATTAGAGGCGTTTTTAGTCACACACACACACACACATTATTACACTTGAGGATCTGCAACCTTTGGTTCTCCGGATGTTTTGGACGACTAGTTGCAATCCAAACATCAGGAAAGTCATAGATTTCAGATCCCTGCACTAACTCTTAAGACTATGGTGTATGTTTACTGTATGTATGGAGCAAGGGTGTGCACTCCTGGTCTTGGTCCTGGTGTATCCAATTTGGGACGCCTCAGCCGAGATGTGTTATTTGCACAGCATTTGCACACTGATCATTGGAATGGGCTGTGGCAGCAAATCATGTATCATAAATGTCTGAACCTAATGCAATCACAGCTACAGTAATGTCCGATAAACTACCAGCATGGGAGGAGAGCAATGAAGATCGAGAGAAAGACTCTAAAGATAGTGATTGTCTGCTCTTTGCAAGTCAAATGTAGTCTGGAGTAGCATGTAACAAAACCAACATTCTTGTGTCAAAAATGAATACTGCAGATAGTGGAGGGGCGCATGCCAGCTGTAAGTCTGTATTAGCACAGATACAGTAGGCTCAGACAGCCACTGTTGCCCAAAATAGAAATGGGTACTGACATCAAAGTGCCCCTAAAATCTGTGCATGCAGTGAATTTGCTAAGTACTGTTCAGACACTCAACCCTCTACATATTCTGTTTAACTTACTTAAATATGATAAGCATACATTGTGCATTAGCTATTTTTAGTTAATGGGATGTATGCAGTGTACTGCTGCCATTTGCATGATCTCCAGTGTACAAGCAGGCCTTCTCTCTGTACAGTACATATTAGCCATCTCTCTCTTTCTACATCTCTCTCTACTTTTCTTCTGCAGCTTACTGCATTTTTTCTGTTATGGGTGACATCCTAATATAGGACAATATAGTATACATTTTATTAACAGAAGCCCCCAAGTGTCAGCTGTCAGCTATCTTCAGAAGGAGCACGTTGACAGCACCATTGAGCTTTAAGGGATGGTACATTCTGTGCCTTTTTTCATATATCATGTTATACTAAGCTATGTTATGTTACGTTATCTTATTTTATTTTACTAGGATTTATAGTGCAGAATAAAATTGAGTAACATAGCATAATAGTACAGTAATTCAGAGGGGGCTTACAGTCCATTCACATATTGGTCACGGACTCACAGGGCTCCACATCCATGTGGAGGACCTTCTTAATATGGTGTATTGGGTTATCATCCTTACGCAGGTATCTCATGTTAGGACCTGCCACCAAATCATTGAAATGCTCTTCAAGATTTCTGCTTTGTTGGAGGCTTGTATGCACACCTACAATACCCTTCAAGTTGTGCTCAGATCAACTTGATAGGATTTAGATCATGAGACCGCAGGAAAATTCAAACTCAGTTGAGCATCTGGTCTCTCATGAAGCTGCAGCAGAGGAGGTATTGGGATCAGTGTCCTGTATGATCATTTGCAGGTGCCCTCTGGACAATAGCGCCTGAATAGATATGTTCTCTTTAAAGAAGACTTTTTGCCATTGTGCCATCAAAATAAACCAAGGGTCTTGGGCCTTTCTTAGAAATGCCTCCCAGGACATATACTTTGATTGGATGCTTGGGGCAATGGTGGTCTCTGTGAAAAGGATGTTAATAATGTATTGCCTGACTCCATCCAGAACATCACATGGGCCACCCACTTTTCGTTATGGACACTGTGGATCACATTCCATGGCCTGTACAGTCAAAATGAATTATGTTAATAATGGAAAAAAAAAATAGTTTCCTGGTTACCACCCAAATATGATAAAAAGGAAAGAGGAATGCCCAATGGATCAGAATAACTATTAACGCTATTAATAAAAGAACAGGCTTGAACCATTCGGATCCCCGCAGGGCCAGACACCCCGAATTCGAGAGTAGGGGGTTTAACACAGAGGAGTTGAGAGGGGGCAGAGGACCAATGAGGTGAGAGAAGACGTAGAGGGGGGAGTGAAAGCCCACTCCCCCTAGCATGCACAGGAGGCCACTGAGGGGACGCGGACCCCCCTGGAAGACATGGGCCCCCAGGATGACCATCAAGAGAGAGGTACATGGCGGAGAGCCGAGGAGGGAATGCCACCTGGGGAGAGAAGAGGAGAGAGCACTGGAAAGGCTGGAAAACGCGGCCCGGCCCACACATGGGTCGAGAGGTGAGACAGCCCGAGGGAGAGAAGGAAAGGGCAAAATAAAGGCACAAGGCAGGGGGAGACCCCCCCCCACTCAAGAACGGGGAAACACAACATATATAACTGCTTCAAGTCTGGCTTGAAAAGAAGCAGGGAGAAGTGGATTCCACTCAGCCCCCATAAGAGAGCCCCACCAGAAAACAAGTGGGCAGGGCCCAGGTACCTGAAGCAAGGTAGATCAGTGATATACACAACACCGAGGTGCCCCAACCATGGCTACCAAAAACAAAAGCAGACTGAACAAAGGCGGGCAGGCACAGGGGGAATAACTCCCGAACATGCCCAACAATGTGGCAGCTCAGAGAAGCTAAAGAAGCCCAAACGTACTCCCAAGAAGGGATGGCAGGTTGCAACTCCCAAGAGTATGGGGACCCAACCGCTCCAATGTCCACATTAGGCTGAAACTACTATCAGAAACGGTGGCAGACAGAGAGCTGAAAGGGGATTTACAGGACATTTTTGCCGAACTACTATTTGAAGTGACCCAAGACACAGTAGAACTGGACAGGGTCCACAGATTGAGACGTATCACTAAGGGACCGAACGCTAGACCAAGGGATGTGCTTGCTGCATTTACAAGATATGGGCAGAAAGAAGAAGTCCTAAAGGCCGCCAGACAGCGAGAGCCAGTACAATACAAAGGGCAACAAATTGAAGGGTACCAGGACCTAGCCAATAGCACTCTGATGAAGCGCTGTCAAATGAGCCAAATTCTTACAATACTCAAAGAACGGGGGATCCGATACAAGTAGACTTTCCCCTTTGGTCTCCTTTTCGAGTGGGCAGGGTCCCAGAAGAGAATAACCACCACACAAGAAGGGGCTGATCTCATGCAATTAGACTTGGAGCAAGTGGACTGAGCAGGGAGACTGGAGAGACATCATCAGAGGCGGAATCCAGGTCGCGATCCAGACCATGGGAATGGACGACGGTCGGAGAGGGCCGGAAGATGAGAACCACACTACGAAGTCCACTCGGAAGGGGTGGAGGCGAGGAGCCAAATGCAGAAAACGGAGAGGCGGCCAATGGAGGGAAACACTGAAAAGGTGACATGACAAAGCGGTGGTAGATACAAAGGCGAACACAGGGGCAGGGGGTCATAAGGCACAAACATCATGATGTTAGTAAGGGTGAAGAGACCCGGGGGGAGATTGCCAATGAGAGGGAAGAGGAGGGAGGGGGGCAGGACAAGGAAGTGTAATGGATTTCAATCAGGCACACACCCAAGTCTTGCCCAGCATGTAGTGTGCAAAGGAAATCGTTATTTATTTTTGTCTATAAGTTCAATATTCTGAATGATACACCACTCATATCACACCCTTCTCAAAAAACCCCCCGGTCACAATGAACCAGGAATCAGGCTAGTTTGTAACGGTAAATATTTATTTATGGATTGAGAATTTAAAACACAATATAATTTTAATAGGTAACAACAATCAACAAGTGGTGACAAGGACAATGAATAATATCTTTAATGCAATGGGAATTAGGTAATGAACACAAAAAGAATGCAGCAAAGAAAAGAATACTTTTGGATTGTTTGGAACTGATAGCACTGTGGTTAGAGGTTCCCCCTGCGACCCCCCTCGACCCACCAGTAGGCAATTTAAATAGATGTGAGGAGAGAGCTGGTACTCAGGAATAATACAGACCAAACAGATTATCACCATCACATTCCCCCCTGAAATATAAGAGAAAAACAGATTTACTTTTCAACAGTCAGGATGGTTTTGAACCTGGCTGAGCAAAAACACTAACAGGCCGATTCATGGAATAAATGTGCGCCGAAAATCCCGGCGCAGAGGGGCCAATACGTGCGCTGCGCCTAAAATTAGCGCAAAGCGCAGGGAAACCAGCGCACGTCGATTCATGGAAGTCCCTGCGCAAGAAAAGCAGAGGACGTGCGCGGAAAAAGCGCGCGGCGCAGGCCGGCGCACAGGTCAACCAACGTCGTGCGCCACGGCCACTGCGCCATCACTCCGAGCGCAGCGCACAGCTCTAAAGTAGGCGGGACACAGGGCGGGACACTCGGAATGGGGAATAAAATGGGGCACAACACTCGGAATGGGGAAGAATGTGGGCGGCACGGGGAAAGTTCAGGAGGCAAGTGCGCGGAACGCCCACACGCTCGCATACAACACGTATTCATGGAATAGAATAGGGCAAAAAAGCGCACGCTCAAAGCAGCGCACAGGCACAAACAGGCACAAACACGACCGCCACAAGAAAGCAGGCGGTAGCGTCTCTGCGCCTGCAAGAAATGTGCGCTAAAAGGTGCGCCAACAAATAGCACCTATATACAGACATGATCAATGTCCAATACTGTGGCCCTCCAGGACAAATGACGTACAAAGGGGTACCCACAAACACAGACACGCGCAGAGAGAAAAAATAAACGTGTGCGTGCATACCGGGGTGCGCGGTAAGTTGCACACGCGATATGGCCGGGTACGTGGATTTCAGGGGTGCGCGGGAAGTTCCACACGCGATATGGCCGGCTACGTGGATTTCAGGGGTGCGCGGTAAGTTGCACACGCGATATGTCCGGCTACGTGGATTTCAGGGGTGCGCGGGAAGTTCCACACGCGATATGGCAGGGTACGTGGATTGCAGGGGTGCGCAGGAAGTTCCACACGCGATATGGCCGGCTACGTGGATTGCAGGGGTGCGCGGGAAGTTCCACACGTGATATGGCCGGCTACGTGGATTACAGGGGTGCGCGGCAAGTTGCACACGCGAAATGGCCGGCTACGTGGATTCCAGGGGTGCGCGGGAAGTTGCACACGCGATATGGCCGGGTACGTGGATTCCAGGGGTGCGCGGGAAGTTCCACACGCGATATGGCAGGGTACGTGGATTGCAGGGGTGCGCGGGAAGTTCCACACGCGAAATGGCCGGCTACGTGGATTTCAGGGGTGCGCGGGAAGTTCCACACGCGATATGGCCGGGTACGTGGATTGCAGGGGTGCGCGGGAAGTTCCACACGCGAAATGGCCGGCTACGTGGATTTCAGGGGTGCGCGGGAAGTTCCACACGCGATATGGCCGGGTACGTGGATTTCAGGGGTGCGCGGGAAGTTCCACACGCGATATGGCCGGGTACGTGGATTTCAGGGGTGCGCGGGAAGTTCCACACGCGATATGGCAGGGTACGTGGATTGCAGGGGTGCGCGGGAAGTTCCACACGCGAAATGGCCGGCTACGTGGATTTCAGGGGTGCGCGGGAAGTTCCACACGCGATATGGCCGGGTACGTGGATTTCAGGGGTGCGCGGGAAGTTGCACACGCGATATGGCCGGGTACGTGGATTGCAGGGGTGCGCGGGAAGTTGCACACGCGATATGGCCGGGTACGTGGATTTCAGGAGTGCGCGGGAAGTTCCACACGCGATATGGCCGGGTACGTGGATTGCAGGGGTGCGCGGGAAGTTGCACACGCGATATGGCCGGGTACGTGGATTTCAGGAGTGCGCGGGAAGTTCCACACGCGAATTGGCTGTGTGCTCCCAGGCATTACCTGTACACCCTCCACGGCCCCTGCAGGCAGCACACACCACAGGGAACTACCCTGCACACCTGCTCATGTCTCCCACCACCCCCACCCCCCATCCACCAGGGACACCCTCCACCAGGCCCCCACCCATGTCCAACCCATGTCTCCCACCACCCCCACCCCCCATCCACCAGGGGCACCCTCCACCAGGCCCCCACCCATGTCTCCCACCACCCCCACCCCCAGCACTGTGGGGAACCTGCCAGCAGGCCCCCACCCATGTCCAACCCATGTCTCCCACCACCCCCAACCCCCCATTCACCAGGGACACCCTCCACCAGGCCCCCACCCATGTCTCCCACCACCCCCACCCCCAGCACTGTGGGGAACCTGCCAGCAGGCCCCCACCCATGTCCAACCCATGTCTCCCACCACCCCCACCCCCCATCCACCAGGGGCACCCTCCACCAGGCCCCCACCCATGTCTCCCACCACCCCCACCCCCAGCACTGTGGGGAACCTGCCAGCAGGCCCCCACCCATGTCCAACCCATGTCTCCCACCACCCCCACCCCCCATCCACCAGGGGCACCCTCCACCAGGCCCCCACCCATGTCTCCCACCACCCCCACCCCCAGCACTGTGGGGAACCTGCCAGCAGGCCCCCACCCATGTCCAACCCATGTCTCCCACCACCCCCAACCCCCCATCCACCAGGGACACCCTCCACCAGGCCCCCACCCATGTCTCCCACCACCCCCACCCCCAGCACTGTGGGGAACCTGCCAGCAGGCCCCCACCCATGTCCAACCCATGTCTCCCACCACCCCCAACCCCCCATCCACCAGGGACACCCTCCACCAGGCCCCCACCCATGTCCAACCCATGTCTCCCACCACCCCCACCCCCCATCCACCAGGGGCACCCTCCACCAGGCCCCCACCCATGTCTCCCACCACCCCCACCCCCAGCACTGTGGGGAACCTGCCAGCAGGCCCCCACCCATGTCCAACCCATGTCTCCCACCACCCCCACCCCCCATCCACCAGGGGCACCCTCCACCAGGCCCCCACCCATGTCTCCCACCACCCCCACCCCCAGCACTGAGGGGAACCTGCCAGCAGGCCCCCACCCATGTCCAACCCATGTCTCCCACCACCCCCACCCCCCATCCACCAGGGGCACCCTCCACCAGGCCCCCACCCATGTCCCCCTGGCCCCAGGTCCTGACGATACACAATAATGGCAGTAATGGCCAGCATACCCAGCACAAACACCCAGGCAAGGATTGCATGCACCCACATAGTGAATGCAATCACATGACACAACCCCAAAGGCAAGTATGCAAAAGAACACATGTCCGTCACACACACATACACAATGGGTGCAAGTGAATGTCAAAACCCATATCATGACATGTAAGAAACCAAAGAAAAAATGACACAAGTGTAAGATAATATAAAAATGTATTAAAAACAAAAAATAAGTAAACTAATACAACTATCTGGCAAAGTAAATAAAAGGTCCATGTCCGAGAACAAAAATGATAAATCAAAAAACAAATGATAGAAAAATCAATAGATTTTGTCCAAAGCAAACACATGTAGCATGAAATCAAAGAAAAACCATTACGACATGGTGTAAACAATATGAAATTCAAAAAATGTATCTCCCAAAAAATAACAATATATACAGGAATGTTCAAGGGTCCATGAGCCCAACACCACTAATGAAACCTAATACTAACTAATTAAAAAAATATGTACAAAAAAGTGGCCATTGTCCAAGCGGTCCAAATTAATAAAAAGAAATAAAGGAAACCTAGCACTAACTAACTAAAAAACTATATACAAAGGCAGCGGGCTAGTCCTGCGGCTCACTTGGTGATGCTGGCCAGGGCATCCTCGAACTCCATGTCAATGTCCTGGAGGCGGGACTCAGTCCTGGCCCCGAGGTCTCGCAGGGACAACCCCATGTGCTCACCAAATTCCCTGCGAGCCTCCTCGAGGCACTCAGGCCGCCTCAATGCCTGACGCATGGAGATCTCCGCCCTGGCCATGGCGAGCCGCTCCTCTTCCGCCCGCTGCCGCTCCGCACCTATCCGCTGGCCAAACTCCTCCCACACGGAACACACCGCCATGCCAGGGTTGCCCTGCCCTCCGGCCGATGCCTGCCCCTCTGATCTTGATGGCTCTGAGCCATGATGCCTCCCACGTCGAGCCCGCTGCTGCCTCCGACGCCACTGCCTCTGCCAGCACGACGGCATCCAGGCTGATGGTAACCACCGACGCCGTCGTGCACGTGCCCTGCCCGATGATGCCGGCACATCTTCCATCTGCTGGGGTCCACTTGCTGTGTTGTCCACCCCTGCTGGACCTCCGACTCCCAACTGCGGCAGGGATGGGATCCCCACCGAGCTGGCTGCATTGGTCGGGGCAGGTCCACAGGGGGCCATGGTGGCATCTGGGCCGGAAGACGGCAAGGAGAACGACCGGTGGATAGCCTGCACAGAGGAGGAGAGGGCCGTCAGATTGGCCAACACATGCAGGAACCCCCCGAACATGGCCGATCCCAATTGGGCCACGTCGGCACGGTGCACTTCGTGATGACGTGCGTGCTCCTCCCGGGAAGCACGCACGGCATCACGAATCACAGCCGTGCGCATCGCGACCCCAATCAGGACCTGCTCCACGCGGCCAGGGGTTCCCACGGCCGCAGGTGGAGGGGAGTCAGTTGACATGGACATCCCCTCTACCTGCGGACGGGCCTGGGACGGGGCATCCCTGCTGGTGCATGGTGGTGCACTCACAGGGTCAGGGACAGCGACATGCACAGGCACCTCCACGGTGACCTGTGCTGCCTCCTGCCCCTGGCCCTGGACTGCACCACTTGCACCAGCAGGGATGCTCCCACCAGGCCCCATGTGTGCACCAGTGTCGGCCTCCTCCTCCTCTGTGCAAACCACCAACCTGGATGGCTCCTCACCGTCTCCCGCCGTAGCAGGCCCCTGTGGGGGCTCACCCACCCCTTCCGCTGCAGCCGTGGGGGCATCCCCGCCGCCTTGCTCCACAGCGCCGTCTCCGCCCTCTTCTTCACTAGCCGCTGCGTAGAGGGAGACAAAGGACACAAGCATCAGGCTACTGTACAATGGTCCCCTAGACAGGAAGCAATAGCAGATGAGCACCCCTGTCAAAGTACACTTCCATCATGTCCCTCCACAACACATGGGTCAGTCCAGGCAAAACACACACAGTAACAGGCATGGTGCATGCCATGCACATTTCCATGCATGACCAATTGACTCTTGAAACATTCAATGATATGTAACTCACATGCATCATGGCTCATGCATATCACATGCACACACTTCACCTCAGTCACATCCATCTGGCCCCAATCACACCGAACACAGGCGAAACAAGGGTAAGTTGGGTGCGTCACTGAATCTGTGCATTGTCACACACATGTGTCATGCATCCATGGCATGCACAAGTCACAGACATGCAGGTCAGGCACACAGACATGGCTACCATATATGTACCTGGCATCAGCACCCATCCTTCACCCCCATCCATGTCCAGGTACAGAGACTGGCATGCTCTCATGTCCCAAATCTGCATAGTGCTCCCCATGTCGCATTTCAACACATGCAACAACCATGTGGGTCACACATCACTGGTCGCACATGCATTACCATGATGTCCCAGCACACATACATGCATACATGGCCCATGGCACACATACAGGCAAGTATCATAGAACCAGCACACCGCAACATGCCCTGTCTCACACAGTAATGCTTGGACACTTACCGCTCAACTCCAGACGGGTCTCCCTCTCAAGGATCTGGGCGTGGTCAAGTCCTCCCAGCGCTTCTTGATCTTCAAGACGTTGCGGTTTGCCACCCCCTCCGCGTTGATGGCAACCACACAGTCGGCCCAGATCCTCTCCCGTCCTTCCTTGCTGGCGCGGGACGATCCAAAGAGGGCATCATACTGCCCCAGGACATGCTCCACCAGGACACCAACTTCGGTGGCAGTGAAGCTGGTGCCCCTCTGCCCCTCTGGCCTGGGGTTGCCACTGGTGCCAGATGTGGAAGTGCCCGACATGGCAACCCCAGAGGCAGGTGTGGGTGGGCAACTGGGTCCTGGGGCTGGGCTGTGGAGCGATGTAATCCCAGTTGGGAGTCTTCAGTTCCAGCAGGGGTGGACACAGCAACTGGACCCCTGCAGATGGCTGATGTGCAGGCACCAAATGGCAGGGCACGGTGGCAGCAGGCAGGCAGGCAGGCAGGCAGCAGCAGATAGCACGTGGGAGGCTGCTCAGGGCACTGGGGGGGCAGTAACTCGGCCTTCGGGGCAGGAGCGTGGTGTTCCGTGTGTTTTCGGGTGGCCAGCTTGATACGGAGTGATTTGGCACGTGAAATTCCTGCACGTCAGCGTGAAATCCGAGGAAAGGCCCTTAGCGCGTAAGTGCGTCAGCACGCATACGCGATTCTATTGGACCAGAGTCCCTCATCGCGTAAGCGCGTCTGACGTGATCCGCACGGGCGTTCCCCACTCAGCACGTGAAGACGGAGCACACGTGGAAATACTGCACGTCAGAGTGTCATCGCGTGTAATTGGCCAAAAGTGCGCGTACACGCCATTGGCCTATGTACGTGTATTTCATCGCGTGTAATTGGCCAAAAGTGCGCGTACACGCCATTGGCCTAAGTACGTGTATTTCAGGGGTGCGCGGCCACTTACACACGCAAGTACGTCAGCGCACCTGTATGCCTGCTGCGTGGGAATTTCCACACGCGATTGGAGTGGGAACTCGATTCCAGGGGTGCGAGGCTCACACGCTCGCCTACAACACGCGCAAGGCATTAATTTGCGCACTTTTCAATAAACAAGCCAGATGCCAGGATGAACATACCGTTCCTAGCAGCAGTGGCAGTGGGCTACCAAAGGAGGAGGAGGAGGAGAGTCAGGGCCAGAATATTCACACCCAGAACCAGCCTATTCGGGATGCCTGATGACCAGGTGTATGGGAGGTACAGGTTTCCAGCACACATCATACTGGACCTGGTCAGTGAGTGGGAGGATGACCTCACATCACCCACCCTGTGCTCCCAAGCACTCAGCCCCCTGCAGAAGGTCCTGAATGTACTGCACTTCTTGGCCACTGGATCCTTTCAGCGGACAAGTGCCATAGTGGGTGGTGTGTCACAGGCCACGCAGTCACGCTGCCTACACCAGGTCTTGAACATCATCACTGCACGGCCATCAGTCCGCAGGCACATATATCTCCCCAGGACTCATGCAGAAAGGCGGACGTGCATCCAGGAATTCTATGGTGTGGCTCAATTCCCCAAAGTGCTTGGTGCAATTGACTGCACACATGTGGCTCTACGTCCACCCAGGGCAACAGAGCACATCTATAGAAACCGCAAGCACTGGCATTCCATCAACGTGCAAGTTGTATGCAATGCCAAGGGAATAATCACATCAGTATATGCCAACTATCCAGGGTCCACCCACGACAGCTTCATCTACAGAATGTCTACCCTATGCCGGGACCTAGAGGCTGGCCAGCATGGAGATACATGGCTGCTTGGTGAGCATGAATGCCACTGCACATGCATGCATGTCAGATACTGGGTCATGACACAACACCACTAATGATACCCATCACCACCTCCGCAGGGGACAGTGCCTACCCTATCAGCCCCCACATGATGACCCCAATCCGGAACCCCACCACGCCACCCCAGGTAAGGTACAACACAGCCCACATTGCAACACGGGGCATAGTGGAGCGCACATTCGGAGTGCTCAAGTCACGCTTTCGCTCCCTTGACCGTTCTGGCGGGCAGCTGTTATATGCTCCCCGAATAGTGTGCAGGATCATAGTGGCAGCATGTGTCCTGCACAACGTTGCAACACGCCGGGGCCTGCCCGTGGACATGGTGGTGCCCCCACATCCACAACCACATGCACGGCCGCTGCGCATGGGAGGGGAAAGGGCACGGGGGGAGGCAGCCCGTACGCAACTGGTGGCCAACTTCTTCACCTAGGAATCACAGTGCTGGCTAGTGCACACTGCTCTGGCACATACCATCTGACAATCAATGATGACACTACCTGACAATGTCTGAAAATTACTTGACAATAAACTGTCAGATACACATCAGCCTGAGATTGTTAACATGGAAGTGTCAATATGTGTGCACCCCTAGCTACACATACACCAGCAATGCATCACAACGCAAAGACACAACTCCATCAATCAAATATGCATTGCCACAAGCAATTCACTACATGACAACATTGCCATGTCACCCATTCCCTTCACAGTCCCGCCACTGAGGACACCATGTCATGGTATGTGACAGCAAACAAACTGGCCATCACAACATGACACCAGTGTCACAAATAGCAGTGCCCCAAATGGAACATAGCCGCACTTGAGCAGCTAACCGCCCTGGAGCCACTACTACACACCTGTGTAAGAGTAATTTCAATCAAATTACACACCAACCCACCCTGAAGCCCACCCAAACAAGACACAATGCATGTAATCATTACCTGATTCTGCTGGTATGTCCTCACCGTCCAGATGTACAGTGATGGCGCCATGCAAAAGTGTCAGTGCACATCTACCGACATGTAGTCTGACTCCAGAGAGTATGCCCTTGTGAAGATCTGTGTGAAATACCTGCAAAACATGAGCAACATATGTAAGTAGAGGCACATATCAAACCATCATGCATAGTTAGGTGCAACAACAATGAACACTATGAATATCTACACAGTATTGACTATGGACTGGCCAACAGCTCATGGGAGTCCAATGTCACCGTGTAATTTGCTGTCACTTGGGCACACCCTTTGCAAGCCCATGGAAACGGAAGCAGGAGGGGTGTGGATGTCTGCTACCCAAGCATCGAAACCAAACTCAGAACAAGCCTGCATGTGCCCAGCCACAATACAGTGTATGCCCAGGTACCCACACAAGGCAACACTCTTGCAAAATAAAAATAAAATTGAGAAAAAATGGCCATGAAAGGGCCGGCGCGGGGGGGGGGGGCCACCTATGAGGTCCGAGGACAGGATGCACGCCACAATCCACCTGTGTGGATCATGGGAAACTAAAACACCCCATAGGCTCGTGGCCCACACGGCTACTCTGTTGTGGGAGATGAGTCGCTATGGCTCTGGCCAGACCCTGCAGCTGACTCTGGAGGTGGGGGAGCTGCCTCAGAAGATGGTGTGACAATGGGAGGCAGCCCACGCAAAGCACGAGTTTGCTCCTCCATGGCTGCAAGCAGGCGGGTCTGGTAGTTCTGGTTCTGGGTTATAATCATGCGGAGGTCCCCATGCAGTAACTCCCGGGATGACCTGACCTCCGCACGAGTTGCCTGCATCTCGGCCGAGAGCGTCCGTGTCAGACGCTCCAGCTGCTCCTCTGTCCTTCTATGGGATGAAGCCTCAAGCTCTAACAGGGTCGACCTGAGGTGACGGAGTTCTTCCCTCAGGCCTTCCCTGTGGCGCTGGGACTCCATGGAAAGTGATTCCCGCAGAGTCGCCAGTGCCGCCCGCCTGTCCATGTTGGACGCCAACATATCCTCCCTGTGTGCCTGGCAGATGGACTTTGTAGCCTGCTCCAGTCGCTCCATCAGCCTTTCTGGGGGGACAATGGAAGTGGCCACCCTATCCATGGCCTGTGCAATCATCTCGGATGATGCTGCCTGTTGGGTGGCCATACCGTAGATGGATTGCTCCCAAACGGTATTGCCAGGTGGCATACGGCCACCACGTTGACGGGCACCACACCTGCCTGGGGCAAGGCGGACTGCGCCTTGCTGTGCCGGCAAGGCCTCAGGCTGCAGGACTGCATTCCCTCTCTGATCTGCAGCCCCAGGAACAGGATCAGAGATTGGGTGGTGTGGCCCTGCATCCGTAACCACCGGAGGCTGATCTGCCGACACTGACATCCCCATTGAGGGCAATGGCCCGGCTGCAGGTGGGTCGGACAGAGGAGATTCTCTCCCAAGAACACTCACCTGCGACTGCACATAGGTGTCATCCTCCGAGTCTACACCTGAATACTGCTCGGGGGAGGAACCCCCAGAGACACCCCACGACAGCACGACCTGCAGCACTTGTGGGTTTTCACCCACAAACACACCACGTCCCTCACTTGTGGTAGGTCGGCCCGGGTTGCCCTCCTGGGACGGCTCAACCACCACATCCCCAGCATCAACAAGTGCTTCGTCCCCTGCAAAGACATGAAAGAGAAAAATGGAAACAGGCATTAGCACCATGGCATGCAACAAGGGCTGATGAACAACAGAGGCAGTAGTTCTACGACACATGTCCCACATGACTGGGAGACCTCCTATGCATTCACCATCACTGGGTCTGTAGGGGAGGCTCAGGGCATACAATGTACAGATTGGAGAGCAACGCCTGCTCACCATGCTGCCTAGCACTGCCATCACACATTGGCCGGTGATTGCCATGTCAAAGGCACATGCCATCACACACATGGCATGTGACATAGCCACCAAGTGAAGAGGGAGAGGAGGGCTACTTTTTTGGATTTCAACCACTCTGGTCCTGACATTGCATCGTCACATCAATAAGTAAACATGTTGTACATGGATCTGCTAGTCCAAATTGGCCACGATGCACAGTGCCTTGTCTACATCAACAAAATGCAGTAAACAATGTGATTCCACCTCCCCATCACCTGTAAAGGATTCATATTGCATTCGTGAAGCACCGGTCCAGAAATGTATGAAGGTACAGCGGAGCACTGAGGGGTGGTGGGGCAGAAGGGGATGCCAGTCAACAATCCTACTGGTGCTGGTCTCATTCATGTCACGCAAGTGCAGGGGTGGGTGGCACAATGAAGTGCAAGGGGAAGTGGCGGCTGGAAGTGCTGTACAAGGTAAGTAGGACTTGACGTCAAGGGCAGATGGTGTTAGGCGCAGACAAGTGCTGGGGGGGTGGCCTATAGGGGTACAGAGACAATCATGCAGTGCTGTGGGCTCGGAGGGGACAGGGGAGGTACACACTGCATCTGGCTCGGCAAGGTCCTTGCAGATTTCTATGTGTCCTGCAGAGTTGTCACATGCCGCAGATATGTGCCCTTGGATTGGGGATCTCATCTTGGTGAAAAGGGTGAGGCGCTATTGCCTTTGGAGCATGTGGCAGGCCAGTTTGCCAGAGGATGGCCATGATGCAGGACATTCCCTCTCTGCCACCCGGCACCTGTGGTTTGGGTTCACAAGATCCGAGTCATGCCAGGACTCTGCATTGGCATGGGGCTTCAGACAGGTGGTCATGACCGTGGCAAAGACATCCAGTGTACCTGACATGGAGTGGAGCATGGAGTGGGCCCTGTCAGGATGGGAGTGAGCCTAAGGGGGAGCTGGATGGGGGGGAGATTTTGGCAGCATGAGCCTCGACTGACACACACTTCATGGGTCGGAATACCAAGAAGGTGTGTGACAGTGGTGAGGGTGGCTTTGCCTGTGGGGTGGTGAGGGTGAGCTGGGAGGATAGGAGAATGTGATCACTCCAGGAGAGAGGAGTGCAGAGATGGACGGAGAGGGGAAAGTCAGATGAGATCAGAGCATCAAGAGTGTGCCCTGCAGAATGAGTAGGGACAGACGGGAGTCTAGAGGGTGAGAGGGAGTTGCTGAGGTCACAGAAAGGTCACGTGGGGGCGTCAACAAGCATGCAAGTGGATGCGTACAGCACCAAGGAAGAGGATTTCTGTGTCTGGGGACATGAGTGAGGAGGAGAGGTGAGGACACTCAGAAAGGAAGTAGTACATTTGACCAGTTTTCCCAGACACAGTACGCACAGTTTGTGAATGTCAAGGTGTGGTGGAGAGAGACGTCACACAAGCCATTCCAGAGTGGAGTAGGTCTAAGTAGGAGTGACAGTGGCAGGAATACCCTCAGGGAAGCCAAGGGCACACCCCCCCTGCACAGTAGTGGCGGGCCAAGGAGAGGGTCTCCTGAACATCAGGTAGGAGTGTGTGAAGGATGCAGACAGAGCTGGCCGTCAGACATGTTTCCATGAGACCAAGGATGTCAAGGTGCATAACCTCATGTAAGTGACAGATATCGGAGGAATGCCTGATGCAGCCGCAGTGAAAGGAGTGTAATTGTGGAGGAGGTTGACAGCCTTGTAGGACTTACGGGGAGTGCTAGAGATCAGAGGTGCAGCATGTGTAGGAGTTGGAGTGGGAGGCGGAGAAGGTTCATGGGAGGGTGCAGGGAGGCAGTGCAGGATTGATGAGGAGAGAGGAGGGGGGACAGCAGGAGAGGTAAGGAAGTTGATGAGATGTGGGTAGCATTTCTCAAGGAGATTGAGGTTGGCCTAAGGGCCTTGGACTGAGACGCTCCCATTACCATGCACATCAATAGTGGCCTCTGAGGATTGGAAGGAGGCCAGGAGTACACCCCAACGGGTCCCACCATTGATGGTGGAAGAGGAGCAAGGAGAGAGGACAGGGACCATGTGAAGGGTCTATGGGACAGGCAAAGGCATGTATGAGCAGATGTCAGTGAGAGTTAGCTTTGAGTAGGCTCAGATGCACTGGTCAGCAATAGGGTGGGTCGCATTGGAGGGCAGGGTGCCGTCATTTGACTTTTGGCAAGCAGGTGTCGTGAGTAGGGCACGATGGTCTGAACTGTAGAAGTCATGGAAGATAGACCATGAAGAGCAGCATGGAGTGTGAGGGAATGGGGCTCGAAACCAGACGGTACCAAAGCCCACAGGTAGGAGGTGGATGTCAAGGCAACATCCACAGTATGACAGCATGTTGGTTGGCATTTATATACAGAGGACGCATTAGCATGTGGTATCATTGCATGTCAGGCATGTGAAGATGAAACTTGAATGGCTGGGGGAAAGTATAGGAATGGTATGTAAGACATCAGATGAATAGACAGGGGAGTATGAGCAACAATGTAGTGACAAAATGACAATTCAAGGGCAACTTCCATGGTGTCGGCCCATATGTGCACTGTTGCCAGTAGGGATAGTGCTGTGGGCAGATGGTGTTGCACTGAACATACTGGATGAGGCACATGGGTGCCACTATCAACTCTGCCACACACCCCCTTGACAGGCACCCAACATGAATGCTTCACACACACACCATGCACATGGATAATACACACATGCATGTGCACTCACCGGATGATGCCTCGTAATCAGGGAGATCTCCCACACCTTGGAGTTGTCCCTCGGTGACGTAGGATCCAGCTACGGACTCGTGTGGTGTGAGTTCTATTTCCTGTGCTGGGGACCCACCTCCAGTCACCAAGGTTGCGGCATGACTTGAGGCCAGCTTATCCTTTGCCCTGCGCTTAAGGTCATTCCAGCGCTTCTGGCAATCACTAGCTGTGCGCCTCACTACTCCAAGGGCACTTATTCTGTCAGCAATGGTCTGCCAGTGTGCCTGGCGTCTGGCATGTGTGGTCTTGGACCCTGCAACGATGACCATTTCCCTATCATGATCTGACACATACTGAACAAGTGCATTCAGTTCGGCGTCTGTGAAGCTTGGCTTCCTTGATGGGCCGGACTGTGCAGCCGTGCCTGGGGCATCAGCCTGTGCCGGACGTGCACTCTTCCTCTTGCGCTTGGAAGGGGGTGGGGATCCAGAGTGTCCTACGCCGCTGTGGACACTAGGGGCAGGAGCCGTGGTGGACTCAGTACTGGGTGTGTGGGATTGCCCACTCAGCATGGGAGTAGGTGCAGGCATTGGGGGTAGTGGGATGGGGTCAGGCCTGATCTGAGGTGCATGAACTAGGACCGACACAGTCTTGGCAGGGTGTATGAGAGGTGGGGTGGATGGAGCCACACCCTGGCTACGGGGGCCAGCAGATGACCTATCTGGCATAGATGCGCGTGCCCTGATGACACCAATGTGCACCGGTGCACGTGCAGTGGACCTGCTGACCTGGATGTCAGCGATGGGATCACCCTCGGACAGGTCTGGTGCCACAATGGCCTGGTCCGACAAGGGCTGATCAGGGTTGGTATCAGCCACATGACTCTCAAATGGGGGGGGGGGGCATGGGTGTCCCTGACTGGTCCTCCAGACTGGGGGGGACAGGGGCACCCTGCAAGTCACAACCACGTCCCCTAGTGGATCCTCCACGGCCACCACGTGTGGCTCGGCCACCTTTGCCACCCTTACGGCTTGCACGCCTCCCAACCATGGCACTGATGGTATTGTGCGTATGGGAGTCGGTGTGCACAATTGTCCTGGGCAATTGGGTGTCAAAGGGGTTGGGTACCAGATGGTATTCGTACCCTAGTGCAGTGGCAAGGCTATATGACACCCCTGGGGAAAGATGACGGGTCACGCAACGCACAGGCACCCCAAAAAAGTTAAGGAACGTGCACAATACCCCTCCTAGACCACGTGTGCTGATGGAAAACCCTGCACTACGCTGTGGCATCCAGTAACACAATGAACGTATGCGTGTCACACGCAGCCTAGAATGACCTCTGAAGGGGTAGGCTACACACGGGGCAAGCACAGAAGTTAGATACGTGCGTGACTCACCGTCTGCCAGGTAAAAGAGCGTGAAAAATGAGCGCGTTTGGTTGGCAACACCCCCGCCAAAAGAAGATGTGTACGCTGTCTGAGGAGACAGGACAACAGTAGAAGGGGACACTGTTTGAGGGAACAGGCCCAGGTAAACCAGTACAAGAGGAAAAAGAGAAAAAGCTGTCAGAGGTAACAGGGAGTACGAACTGGAAACGCCGTGAAGTAAATCGCGTGTGAAACGACAAGAAGTACAGAATTCACCCACTCGCTCTCCACGAAAAGCACGTACAAGGAAATGGTGTTCAACACTACCTTATATACAGGCCCACACGTACAGCGTCACTTACGGCGTGTACGTGCTTGGCCCATGTTCACCAATCACACGCTTTGTCACTTCTGCGTGTGGATCCTTTTTCACCAATCACACGCTTTGACACTCCTGCGTGTAGCTCACTTTTCACCAATCACACGCTTTGTCACTCCTGCGTGTGGATCCTTTTTCACCAATCACACGCTTTGACACTCCTGCGTGTAGCTCACTTTTCACCAATCACACGCTTTGTCACTCCTGCGTGTAGATCCATTTTCACCAATCACACGCTTTGACACTGCACGTGCAGGTAACTATAGACGCACATATGCTGGTGACGGGTTTTCGCGCGATTCGCTGAGTGTGGGGTTTTCACGTGCAAAATCACTCCCTATCAGGCTGTCCACGCGTTCAAACAGGAAAGACCACGCTCCTGGCCAGGAGGCCGAATTAAAGTCCCCCAGAGCCCTGAGCACGCTCCCACCTGCCATCTGCTGCTGCCTGACTGCCTGCTGGCCACGTGCCCCACAGTGCTGGTGGGTGGGGGTGGTGGGAGACATGGGTGGGGGCCTGGTGGAGGGTGCCCCTGGTGGATGGGGGGTGGGGGTGGTGGGAGACATGGGTGGGGGCCTGATGGCAGGTGCCCCTGCACTGCTGGGGGGTGGGGGTGGTGGGAGACATGGGTGGGGGCCTGGTGGAGGGTGCCCCTGGTGGATGGGGGTGCAGGGGGACATGATCAGGTGTGCAGGGTAGTCCACTGTTTTGTGGGCTGCCTGCAGGGGCCGTGGAGGGTGTACAGGGTACACCTGTGAGGGCCCACCCAGCCTATTCGCATGTGATAATTCCCACGCACCCCTGTGATACACGTACCCTGGCCAATCGCGTGTTGAACTTCCCGCTACCCCTGTAATACACGCACCCTGGCTGTTCGCGTGTGATAATTCCCGCGTACCCCTGTGATACACGTTCCCTGGCCTATCGCGTGTTCTACTTCACGCGTACCCCTGTAATACACGTTCCCTGGCCAATCGCGTGTTGAACTTCCCGCTACCCCTGTAATACACGCACCCTGGCTGTTCGCGTGTGATAATTCCCGCGTACCCCTGTAATACACGTTCCCTGGCCTATCGCGTGTTCTACTTCACGCGTACCCCTGTAATACACGCACCCTGGCTGTTCGCGTGTGATGATTCCCGCGTACCCCTGTAATTCACGTTCCCTGCCTAGTCGCGTGTAGTACTTCCCGCGTACTCCTGATTTGAAGATTGCCCGCTTTGCTTTCCTTGTTTGCCTGCCCTGTGAAGTGGTCCAGGGTTAGCGCAGCCCTTAGCGATGATTTAGCGATTTTGATGGCTTTTCCTTGCGCGAGGGCGTTCTTGGGGGCGTTACTGGCGCTGCTGCAGGCTCGCTGCGATTCTCTGCGCCACGGCTGGTTTGGGAGCTTGAAATCCATGAATACGCTGTGCGGGGAAATCTGTTTTAGCGCACGTGCCTGGCGCAGACTATCGCAGGCGCACGCTGTGCGCCAGCCGCGTGCGCTACTTGTGCTCTGGATTCTATGAATTACCCTGTAAATGTGGTCAAAAATGCTTACATTATTATACATTTCTACGGGAGCGTCTTTGAACAGATGCAAGCAATCAAAAGCAATGATTTAATCAAAAGAAAACAATTGGAATCTCAAAGGCAAATAGGAAATAATTTAAAGACAATTCACACATGTAAAACATTTGCAAAATGCAAATTAGCAGCAAACGTTTACTATGCAAATTTTGATAAAAACAGGTCAACTACACGGTTTCGAATGTGGATGTAGCTAGGGATGTTAGGTATCAGTGAGAGTTGGAATTCTGTTTCTATCTTTAAAACTGAGGGAGTTATGGAGGTTTTAGACGATCAACAATTGATATTATTGCTGAATATAGACTGGCATGCATTAATAAATCTTATGTTTCTTGAAATCAATTACTAAGTGATTTGTTTATTACTATTGAAAATAAGCACTCAGTGAATACTTGAGTGACTATGACTTTATAAGTATAACACAATTGGTGATGAACCAGTAAGCTATTTTTTCAAAAAATTTTCAAAACACTTTTTTACACCTACTCTGGTTTATTGTATTATAAACTATTTATTTTCAAATTTTTAGATTGAAATCTATTCTTAAAAACTTGATCTACTCTTTGTAAATTACTGTTTGCCATTGGCAATAACCCGAGTGTGCCGGGGACGCGAGTGTTCCACAGCCCGTGGGCACTTTTCTTCTCTTGTTATGTACCACTACCTAGTGTCAAGGCAGTGTTTTTCTCCTCTGCACCTCACTAAATCTTTATGAGCATTACAAAAATCAGTATTTAGATTCTGGTGTGCATACTGTGTCCATCTTTTTCTTTCAGATATTAGGGTGGAACAAGATAAGGCAAGGTATACAATAGTTCTCTAGTGTCCTGTTAATACTCACAATCCACTGGGATTCTGGTCAATGGATCGGGTCTATCATGGAAGGACAGCACATCAGCTAGGATCAGCTAGGCCAGTCACCGGAACTGCATGGGATCTGCCCTTCCTGTTTCTGGATATTTCAGAGCAGTGGGATGGTGAGCTCATCAGGCAAGCGTTATGGTAGCAAGTCAGATAGTTTCAGGATGCTTCCCCATACCACAGCGCTTCACTGGGTTGTAAGGATTAGTTGAGGATTAATTGAGGATTGAGGCCTAGCTCAAAATGGTTCAGCTACTGCTTGGCCTGGTGATTGGCATCTAGATCGGAAAGGATGTTAAAGGGTGGATGTTGAATGCTGGATCAGCGTGCTTCGCAGGAATCAGAAGAGAGAGTGTATATGTGTTGTCAGATGTCTCTATTTATCCTTTCAAATGACATCACAAAAATGAGTGTATGGGCCGGCTTAACTAAACTTGACCCTGTGAACTGGGATTGGATCAGAGGCTCATCTCCACCTTGCATCCGAGTGATTGGATCAAAGACAGAAGATGTCAAGTTTATGGTTTAGTTTTTACAATCCTTAGAAACCTCCCCTAGCCACTAGTATCAAAATCGAATTTTGTCCTAAATACATATTTATACATGTGTAACCTCTACGAAAATCATATACAAGGATTACATATTTTATGGAGTATCTTTTCATCAAAATCCCACAGCTGTGAGACCTTGTTTCGCCTTTGTGCAGCATTTTGTCCATTTCGCCATGAACACATTTTCCAAACTTTCTCCAAATGTCCACAAATATGCGTGTCTACCATAGCAATGTGTGTGCAAAGTTTAACAATTCTAGCATAAATACAGTTCCCATAAAACCACATATATTGCCATTCCTGTTCAAAATATGCTACACAGTTCCACCACATTTTGAAATATAGGGCCAAAAATTAGATGAACAAATCTGCCCTTTTTATATTTTTCACCACTTCTGATAGCGAGTTTATAAGTCTCTAAAACATGTTCATTACATATTCTTAGCAGCAAATGGTCAGCCTTTTGTCTGTCTCTGGAGGCAGGGAGCAGCCCCCACCTTTGGGATTTCCTTCTGCAAGCCTGGTTTACGACCTCTTCACACGTCCATTTCCTGGCCCAGAGAATCTGCCATTGTTCAGTCCTTGGTAGCAGACAAAAGTCTGGCCTACCCCACAATTGTCAGTGTCAGTGAGCATCTGCTGAGATCAATGCCCTCCCCTTGGGTGGAAACCTGTTTTTCAAGCTCTTGCAGTCCCAGCCAGCCTAGGTTAATTTTTAATTTCTTGACTTGAAATCCAGCATAAAACAAACTTGTTGCATCAGATGACATAGATAAATAACATTCTTAGGTTTACATCTGTGAGATCAAAACAACTGAGATCCGTGTTTCTTTCAGCAACAGTCCTTTTATATTTGCTAATCCGGCAGATCTTTAGTTTTAGACAACTTTAAAGGTTAATCAGGAGAGCCCATTTGACAGGGGCTGTCACTCACAGGTAGCCCAGTGTGTCTGCACACAGATTTTTGACAGGAATTGTCATTCACAGGCAATCCAGTTTTGCTGAGAAAATGTTTTGCTCTTAACATTTCAGGACTTTGTAAATTCACAGTGCTTCATTAGATTAACTGATTTTAAGCACCAAGAAAGATTTTGAGTGTTGGAAAGTGTTATGTACAGGCATTTTGAAGTTTCAGCAGCAAGATAAATGTCATTTACAGGCAAATTTTGGAATTTCACTTGCACAGCGCTGCTTCTCCCTCTGTACTCCATGTTTACTTTTCATGGAGCCCACTGCCACTTTTTCTGCAGCGTGTGCTCTGTTCCACCACAAATGCACCATGGGTGGTAAGTTGTGCAGCCATCTTTTGTGTGTGGTTTTGGAGCTTTTGCTGCGTACTAGGGTTTTGCCGCCATTTTGCTGTTTCTCACACCATAGATAGCGGAGTGAGGCCGCATAGTATAGCAGAGTGGGTCAATACATCCCACAAATTCCCTGTCCCAACCTCGTTGTGACTTCTAGTCAAGGGGGAGTCAGGCGAGTGGGATGTTCTTTTCTGTCCATGTGGAGAAATTCAGTTGATTCTCCCGTCAGCGATTGAGGCGGCACCCTCTACTTGCCGGTTCGGGTTGGGGTGGGATGATATTCCGGTTTTCTTGGGTTTCTCCTCCCGGTCCCCAAGTGGTCCTACCTGGTGATTCTTGGGATTTAGTGCCAATACCAGAAAACAGAACATAACACGGTTATGAAAATGTTCCCACTACTGTGCGCACACATCTTCAGGGGACCTCAGCAGTGGGAAAGACACTTGCATTCCCTAACAATTGGCAATATTCCCCATCTATTATTCAGTGATAACTTGCCCATTTACTCAGGTGTAATCAATGAATATTTAATAATTTTTCTAGCTATCTGGATTTTTCCCCTTTGGATTTCCGGTGAGCTCTTCAATCTGCTGCAAAGAATGCCTGGGGTGGTAACTCTATAGCTGGTTTATGTGGACCCACTTGTCTTCCCCCTCTGTCAAACTGCCCTTGGGATGCGGATTCTGTGGGCAACTGGTGAGATTCTGTCCACAATTTCAAAAGGGCCCCACCAACTTGGGAGGAATTTGCGCTCTTTGGCTTGGTTCCTTTGGAAATTATACAAGTAGACCCGCTCTCCTATTTGATATTCCTTTTTAGTTGTCTTAAGGTCATAGTGGGTCTTCATACTGTCTGCAGATCTTTCTAGATTCCACTGAGCATACACAAAAGCATGTTGAAGGTGTTTTCTCAGATTCTCAACATACACATGAGCTGTGGAGGCATTTATCAAGGTCTGCTCTTGGGTTCTGTAGAGCAGATGCTGAGGTAGCACCATCCTTTGTCCAGTCATCAGCTCAAATGGAGACATTTTTGTTGCAGATGAAGGGGTAGATCTGATGGCCATCAGGACAAGGGGTAATTGAATGTCCCAACTTGGCCCAGAATCTGCCACAAACTTTTTTAATATGCTCACAATAGTTTTATTGTACCTCTCAACTCCGCCACTAGAGGACTGCTGGTAGGCAATGTGTAGTTTCCTTTTTACCCCAAGTATCTCCCACATTCTCATCATCACTTCGCTAGTGAAGTGGCTACCTCGGTCTGACTCAATCCTTTGGGTTGTTCAAAATGCGAGAAGATGTGATTGATCATCAGGGCAGCTGCTGTTTCTGCCTTGCAATTTGGGGCCGGGAGACATTCCACCTATTTAGTAAACAAGCATGTTACGGTCAACATGTACTTGTACCCCCTAGAGGAGCGAATCACTGGCTCGATAAAATCAACTTGCAAATCTGACCAAGGCAGTGTCATCCCCCTCTTTTGGAGGGGATCACAGTGTGTGAGTGATGTTGGCTGAAATTGTGCACACACAAGACACCCCTTCAAGTATTGGTCGAGGTCCTGCCCGATGTGTGGCCAGTATGCCGCCTCTCGCAAGATTTCTAATGTTGTATGAAACCCCGATGACCAGCTGTGGCCGCATCATGGGTGTGACTTCGCATCAGGCTTCGGATTGAGGTAGGGACCACCCATTCGTCATGACCAGATATGGATCTCCTCACCAACAAACCGTCTTGGATTCTGAACATTTTTGGACATTTCATCAACACTCTGAGTTCCTCTTTCCCAATGTAATCAGTATCCGTCAGGGGAAAGTTCTCAGGCTCCTCAATGTGTTGATAAAAATGACCAATTATTGGATCCCCTTTTTGAGCCGTAATCAAATAAGCATCTGGGGTCTCCTTACTCCATTGGGCAGCGGAGAGTTCATTGTGAGCATTTGTCCGGGACCTAGTGATAGCAGTGACATGGATTTCCCCCAACTGGGACTCGATCTCAAGTAGATCCCCTTGGATGGTTCCGGTTTTTGGCAGCTGATCAGCTAGGTCATTTCCAGTTTTGTCTGGACCCTCTCCTTTAGAATGACCCTTCACCATTTTCCAGTAGATGGTCATCCCATTCGAGGTGACCAAATCATAAATATTCTGTATTCATTTTCCATGTTTTAGTGGTTTATTGTTAGCACATAGCATGCCTCTGGTTTTCCAGTTAACCAGGTGCTCCACAAACCCATCCGTACATAATCTGAATCAGTGATTATGACCAGTTCGTGGAGTTGGTGTTGGATAGCCGTGAGGATGGTTTGATGCACAGCCATCAGCTCTGCCACTTGACTACTACGGGGACCGATTTTGTACCCAGCGGAGGGTTCTGGGACATCATTCACCCATACATTCCCTACGTCGGCCACAAGTTCCTTTTCCCCCGTTGTTGTCAACATGGTAGGAGCACCCATCCACATAGACAGTGGTCATTCCCTCACACTTGTGATCTTCCGAGACTTTGTGTGGGGAATTAAGGTATGCCTCCATGTTGTCCTTGATTTTGAGACTTCGTTCTCGAGACAGTTTCCTCTGGCACAATCATGCAAGTCAGCCAGACCTTGCGTAAGGGGAGTCTTTTTGTTTTGGCCATATCTGACCTTCACAGGAAAGCCTTGCATTGACAGAATCCAGGAAGTAATTCGGGAATTACTCACATTTCCGGCCCGGATTCTGTCACTTTGAAGATATTGCAGAGGCTGGTGTGGAGTCTCCACTATGATGTGTTCCCCCTGGATAAACGGGCGGTAATTTTTCAATGCCCACACCATTGCCAGGCATGCCTTCTCACAGTCGTTGAATTTTTCCTGCACAATGGATAAAGTCTTACTCACATAGGAGATTACTTTATTGACCTTGTCATGCTTTTGGTATACTACTGCAGTCAAGCATGTATTTGAGAACCCTGTCCCCAAGAAGAACTCCTTGTTTTTGACAGAGTAAGCTAGGCAAAGCGTTTGTGAGAGGCTTCTTTTGAGTTGTTTTACTGCCTCGGCTTGTTCTGGACCCCATTCCCACTTGACCCCCCCTTCAACAGGTGGATCAGGGGTCTTGTGATTTCTGCATAATCCTCAATGAACTTTCTACTGTAATTAGTCAGTCCAAGGAGGCTCCTTAGCTCACACAGAGTTGTGTGGTCTTTTAGTTGAAAGTGACTCGGGTCCTGCACCACTGTACCTTTTGGAAAGAGAGTTTTGTTACGGCCGCCCTCAACTGTGTCAGAGCATAACGGATCTCCGCTATGTGTTCCTCCACAGTTGAGCTTTTGATTAGAACATCGTCTACATAGGCCTGGTTACCCCTTTCACCCCTGTCGGGCATGGCCTTATGCAAAAATATTTTAAATTAATTGCCGGAGTTGATGTATCCAAAGGGAGTCGGGGTCCAAGTGTACTGCTGTCCCCGAAGGTAAAGGCCAGCTTGTATTGCTCCTCCCTACTGACAGGTACAGTCCAGTACCCATTGCTCAGGTCAATGGCTTTGTATACCTTTGATCCCTGGATCCGAACCAGTCCTTGGTCAATGTAGGGAAAAGGCCATCGGGAAGTGTGGACCCATTTGTTGAGCTCCCTTAGGTCAGCACAGAGTCTCCACTGGCCGTTTGCTTTCAAAATCCCCAGCACCAGATTATTGAAGGTGCTGTGGACTGGACGAATTATCCCACAGGACTCAAGGTTCTTAATTATTTCTGTAAGGGACTCCATTGATGCGAGAGGCAAGCGATATTGCTTCACAAACACTGGAGTCATGCCAGGATCCATGGGAATTGTTGTTGTATGGATTTCGGCGCAACCACAGTGATATGAGTCCCCCGCCAAGAGATCTTGAAAATCTAAAAAAAAAATTCAACTTTTGCTTTTGCTCCAGAGTCTCACAGGCATCAGCTAGGTTGACTCTCTCTTCAACCATTTGCCTGAAGACCAGAAAGACTTCTGGTTTGGCTATCTCAGTGACCTCCTTCAGCTGGGTGGAGAAGACCCTTGTTAAAATGCTGAGTTGGACTGATGGCTTCAGATGTGGAAGGCAGTCCAGGTGGTCTTGAAAGATCACCTCATCCCCCTTGAAGTCACAGGTCACCTCTTCCTTATCATAAGGGCAGCAAGAGTACACCAGGAAATTCCCCCCATGCCGGGTGAAGATCCTGTTTGGTGTTGTGTCATTGTCGCTATCACTGTCAAAACAGTCATTGAAGATTGGTCCTACCAGTTAATTACCTAAATCTATGGAGAAATGCCTGTCATCAACTGCCATTCCAATAATGGTGCCTGCGCCCAGAGTGATACTCCTAAGGTCGCTGTTATCCACCACTATTGGAATGGTGTCGTGTACTGTATTGGCTAGTGGTGTTCGGTTTAACCCCAAACCTTCCTGTTGGAATTGGGCATTGAGGTGAACATATGAGTCAGGATATTGCAGTTTCTGTCCTCTTTTAATTTTTACTTTAAGTGTGAATTGTTGGGTAAGTTCTGAGATGGTGACTTACTCTCCAATCTGAATTTCAACTGCATATGGCAGCAATTGAGCTGACCGAAATGCTTTCTCTGGGTCATCAGAGTCCATTGGATTACCCTCTAATCGTGACCAGGCTTTGAAGTTTATTAGGTCCAAACTAATGGCAAAGCGATTGAGAATGTCACTGCCTAAATAAAATGCAGCAGGGACATCTCGCACGACCCAACAATTATGGACTATGCTCTTTCTGCCTATGGAAATTTTGAGCATACACCTGCTAGGCAGGAGATGTTTGGATTTGGGTGTTTCCAGGTCCATTTCCCATTTGTCTATCAATTTAAATGTGGGAATGGCTGGATCTTTTGGGAGTTTTCGAAACATGGCCTCGCTGATGAAGCTCTTACCGTTGTTCACGCACACTCGGGTGAGAACAGAGTCCTTCCCCCCATTTAACTGAATGGGGATGAACAACTGTTCTCCAATTTTCTGAAGATCAGCCAAGCTTTAAGATAATTTCTCATCATTTTGACTATAGAAGTGGGAATTTCTGATTGTGAATTGGTATAGAATTTCAAAGTATTCCCTTCCAGTGTGGAATGCCACTTGAGACTGGAAGGAAGGTTGATTTTCAGAAATAGAGAGGACTTCCCATCACCAGTTTGTTGTCCTACTGCAATTACTGTCACATCAGGGGTTTGGTTGTTTTGAAAATGGAATTCAATTTGGTCAGGTTTTTTTTCAACCATGTGGCATGTGCCATTTAAGCTAACATGGTTGACACTATGTTTTAATTTTATTGGTCGGTTAGTCTGGGTCCAGATGGCCTTGTTTACACAATCTATGAGGGGAGACAATCTACGCAGGATGTCATTCCCTAGTAAACATGGTGTGCTCTCTGGAGTCACAACTGTGACTGGGTGTTTCACCTTGTGTCACCCAATTTTAATGTCTAAAGCCACAATCCCCTCAACAGGAATTTCATTCCCACCGAAGTTCTGATGTTGTGCAAGAAGAGAGGTGAGAGGACAGAAGGGTGGCTTGGGATCCAGTGTCCACCAGTGCCAAAAATGTACATTGCCCCTGTATTTGGACCGGGGCATAAAATCTTCCCTCCTCCTCAAGGGGCAAAGATAATGCACATTTTGGGCCAATTGGTGGGTTAATTTCTTTACTCTTGATTCTGACATAGGGGTAGTTTGGGCAGGATTTTGGTTGGGAGCTTGGGAACCTGTAAGAAAAAGGTGACAGTTGGATATTGGGGAAGTTTTGGACTCCCCTGGTTCTGATTCTGAGATGCCCCCCCTTTTGGAGGCAGTCACCAGATATGGTTTGGACAAGGTGATTTTCTGGCCGGTCATTTTGGGGTTCAATGATGGGCGGTTTCAACTCAGTCCCCACATCTACGCAGTCTTTATTAGGATCTCTTGGGACCCACTTTTCTTTGGGCGGAGTTCCCCCATCCCTGAAGGAGAAGATCCTTTTCCCAGAATCCTCTGAGGACCCCTCTCCTTCAAATTGGAAGATTCTAACCTCCTCCACAAACTGTGTCTTTTTAGGCCCTTTATTTCTTCTACCCACCCTCTATTCCTTAGGTTGCAGATTTTCGGGGGGCAGGAGATTTTGGTTCCGGTGCTTGGGTTTCCAGGGGATTTTCACAAGTGGGGAAGAAAGCTGCCTCTAAGGCTTTACACCCCACTTCCCCCTGTGCCTCCTCCCTGGGAACCGGTGGGTTGTCGGGGTTCTCTCCCCGTCATTGCTCTGGAGTACCAGACCCTTGATTTGAGGCATTCTGGGCCGCCATGTTCATCTGAAGGTTCTGCTGAGCCCTCAACATGGGACCCAGATCCTGTGACAAGTTCTGGGCCTGGCGCTCTAGTTGGGACACCCACTCTGGCTGGTACGGGGGTCTGGTACCCCTCCACCCTTGGCCTCCCCTCTCCCGGATTGGGCTGCCTGGGCTCAGGAAAGTGGGGACAGAAAGAAGGGTTGTTTTAGGGGTTGATCTTTGGCGGGTACTGGGGAAAGAAACTCAACCTGGCATTTGGGGGATTACTGCCCTCCTGTGGAAAGTTAGGAGGGAAGTTTCCTGGGTTGGCAGCTGCCTGGTTGGATCCCCCCCTTGGGCTGGGGGAGTCCACACATAGCCCAGGATGGGTCTGCTGCCCTTGTAACGGGGGCTGATATTTTTATTTATTTTTTATTCCGTTTAGAGTGTGTTATTAGATGATTTGCATCTTTTCCACACTGACATATAAAATCAATCAATTTACAATTGTATAAGAACATTTTAAATTTCAGTCATTTTAAAATACTTACATAAAATCATGTAGCAATTTTTGTTATCTCATTTTGCCTTCATTGTAATTGATAAAAAGCAGTTAAATACATACATACATTCCAAAGTGTAACGTTCTTAAAATCCCTGTTCTTCCTCTATTTCAACTATTTTTTTAATAATTAGCTCCCACACATGAAATGCTGCGTGGTTTAATACCGATGACCTGGCAGCAAACAACTCACTCCAAAACACATTCATATTAGGGTTACAATGATTTGCGTACGCTGGTTTATATTCTGCCTTTGGTACTTCACATTGAGTTAGGAGATGTCTAGCAGTCTCAAGGTATCTCCCAAATAATCTACATTTCCTTTGTTCTCGAGGGATGGCTTTCCATGCACTGGTATTTTCCAACACCTTGATGGTTTGAAGTCTGAGTGAAAGGATGAACCTGGTCATTTTAGGGTATCGTTTCCTAGTCAGATACAGGCAAGGGCTGTTTCTATCAAATGCCTGAGTGGCATATTCTCTGTATTTATTCAAGGTAGCGAGGTGTGTCAATGCGGAGTCTATGTCATTATTCCTGGCCTTTTCAGGGATTTTTATATTCCAGCCAGGTCTTTGGTGTTTGTGTAAGGCCAATTTTATGCATGTAATTTATGCTTCTAGCCTCGAGCTCGCTGAACCATTTACTGGATTCGTATCTCCTAGCATGAGGGATGGTAAGCGCCAGCAGGCTATCAAGGCCTGTTAGATCAAACTTTATCTTGGTCCATAGATTACAAGAGGCCAGTGACCAGTGCATGCCTATGGAAGCGAGACCCAACTCGAGTCTAATAGTCTGCACACGGGTAACAGGAGGAAGGCTCAACATTGATCGCAAGATCTTCCCTTCCAGCTTCTCAATAGGCGCAACCCATTTCCAAGGAAAAGTTTCTAGGGCATACATGATTGTTGGCAATATTGAGATTTTATAGGCTAAGAGCTTAACTTCTATATTCCTGCCCCCTTGGCCGTCAATGGTTTTCTTTAGGACTAGCCATTTCCCCCATGCTTTTTTTGTTACTTCCTCTAAAATAGAGGTTGTCATAGATTTTATTGTGATATTAATTCCCAAATACCGATAGCTGTTGGTGGTGTCGATTTGTTCTCCTCCCAACCACAATTGTTTGTTCTTCCTGGCTGCACTAGAATTCCCAAATAATAGATTTTGGTTTTACTGAAATTGGTCTTAAGAGACAGTTTTTGTGAGAAAAAGTTTAGTGTCATCAAAGAATGTTGTAGTCCAAATTTAGTTCTGGCGAGAATCACCACATCGTCCGCATAAGCAATGCACGTCAGGCCTTTGTTACCGTATTGAGGGGGAGTATTGTGAGCTGCCCCCAATCTTCTTGCCAACATGGAGAGATATAAGTTGAAGAACAGAGCGGCTAATGCACAGCCCTGCTTCAGCCCCCTTCAGGTAGGGATACTTTCCGAAAGGGCCCCATCCTGCGACAACCTAATTCTCACTGTTGTATCCCCATACAGGGCTTTTATGAAATAAAGTAGGGAAGGGTCTATCCCATTCTTCTAGCATGGACCATAATTTGGCCCTGTCGACACTGTCGAACGCAGCTGTGTAGTCCACAAAACATGCATACAGTACCATCCCGGGTTTATCGTCCAGATCGGATATCAGGGTTAGCAGGGACCAGATGGGATGAGTTGTTGAACACCCCTTTCTGAACCCTGTTTGATGGTACGTTAAAATACCCTTTTCTGTTGTCCAAGCCGTGAGTAGTTCTAGGAGAATGTTGGCAAATACCTTACTGCAACAGTCTAACATGGCTAAAAGGTGATCATTTTCGGGCTTTTCTCGATTACCTTTTTTAAAAAATTGAATCAGGATAGCCTCTTTCCATGTATCCGGGATCACTCCCATTTGGCAAATCTGTATGAACAGTTGTCTTAGGGCACTGGCCCATAACTCCGGGTCACTTTTCAGAATCTTGTTATTTAGCCCATCGGGGCCCGTAGCACTTGAAGATTTTAATTTCTTAATTCTTGCCACCAGGTCTAGTGTTTCCATCCGCTCACATACTTTGGAGTTTTGTTGCATCACGGGTATCAAGCCAAGTCCATCTGGGCCATCAAATGTGCCTTTGATATACTCTATCCAGCTTGCCTCGGGTACAGTAGCAATTTCTTTTCGTGTCTCTGTGGTATGCTGTGCTTTCCTTATCCAATATCAGAATTTCTTAGAGTCATTTGTTCTTATTAATTTATTCAGATGCTTCAACCCAGCGTCGTCAATGGATTCTCTATGGTTTCAAAGCCATGAATTATAGTTGTTCCTTATGTTTTTTATCTGCTTTTTTAGGTCTGAAGTGTTAGCTCTGAATATTTTCTAGCACTTCCTGATAGCAACATTCTTCTCTTTCTTTTTGTTGGCTAACACAGGGTCAAAATATTGACCAGGTCTCCATATTTTCTTGGGTGTCCCTTTCTTAGACGTTACCGCCTCTGCTTCCACCCGGGCGTACACTTCGTTAATGATGTCTTGTACTCTCTCCCCTTCTCTGTTCTTCAGGTCGTGACTAAGTAGTATGTTGTATCTTAGTGTGGTCTTTCAGGACCAACATACCCGATTTCCCCCAGTATTGACCATCACTCTATCCTTCATTTGTGTTTAAGGTCTGCAGATGTGGTTGTAGAGTTTACAGCTTAGCATTACATGGTCGCTGGCCTTGGTGTCTATTAATATCAATTTCACCAAGTTTGTGCTTTCTTGCTTATTTATAAATATAAAATCAATCCTGGTTGAAATTATTCCATTTGTCCATTTATCTTCTTTTACATTGTTCACTGTACGAATGGGTGTTAAATCAAATTCGGCCATTGTTCGTAGCCAAGGTCTTGCTCTCTGCAAGCCCTTCATTTGATACCTTGATGAGCCCTCCTGCATTCCCCTGGGGGATACTTTTTCCATGTGACCACAGTCAACATTAAAGTCCCCGGCGATTATCACTCGGCCATCCTTATTAATGGTCAGCCAAGCTCTCAATAGTCAGGGGAGTTAGGGGTCCCATTTGTGGGGTTACCTCCCTGACTACCTGTTTGGGATTGGCCCGAGGGCCTTCTGGGTCTTTGGTTAGGAGGATTTTGAACAGGAATATTTTTTTTAGGCCCCCCATCTCCAAGTCTAAAACGGGGGTAACCTTCACCTTGGTTTGGGGTTTTTAGTTGTACTTTTATTTTCTACCAGTTTCTGCACTTCATAAATGCGAGCTCCCTCTTCCATGACCGGGTCTAGTGATCTCTTCTCATGAAAGTATTAATGAACTCCCTATCGTCTGTGTGCACCCTCCTGGTGGTCTGCGCAAAGGCACATTTTAACTCTTGTACAAATGCTTGTGGGGCCTGGTCTTCCCCGCATTGCAGATTGTAGGCCACCTTGCGGGCCTCGAGAGGGTTCCTATGTATGGAGAAATTCTTTAAGATGGCCGCCCTATAGGTGAACCATCTTGAGTGGTTCTGATCCCCCAGCCCCGCAAAGAAGCTGGAGTATTCAGGGGAAAATGTCCACTTGACATATTGAATGCAACTTTGGCTATCCTTCAGGTGGAAAGTATCTATCATTTGCTCATACAACTCGAGGTGCTCCCACACTGAATATTTGTCATTTTTATGATAGAGTGTTATGACGCTCCTAATGGCCTTGACTTGTTTCAGGGGATCTTTCAGTAGGGCCTTCTTAATTGTGTTGGCCTTTTTCGTCTTAGTCACCCTTGTCAACTCATCCTCTGACTCAGAGGCACTGCTACAGGAGGTGGCTATCTGATCCTCTACTCTCCCCCTAATTCTGCAGGCTTGGGAATGGCTTGCAGAATGTGGGGGCCTAGTCTCTTGAGACCTATAGCGCTCAGAAGAGTCTTCTGACTCTCCCTTGCTCCCAGGATTGGCTGATTCCCCCCCCACGCTACCCTAGTTGGGAAGAGGTTTTTAAGATACTCTTGGTGGGTCTAGTTTCATGGAGTTTCCCACCAAATTTGACAGACTGATCCCTTGGTACTCACATTTGGGAATCTGTACAGCGATGCCCGCCTATCCATTTCTGGGAGGCGCTTATCTGTCAATCCCATATTACCCATTGTCCTGAAGTCCCTGTGGTCCTTGGTTCATATGAGCCAGTGGACATGAGGGTGGCAGAGCCCATGTAACTGAAGGGATTAAAGTCCCTGATGATAGGGGTCCTGAGGTTATGCTCAGGGGTTTCTCTGTCCCTTCTTATCTCATCTCTTTCAGCCCCTATTCCCTGATGACATGCCAAAATATGACCCTTTTACTCCACTATTAAGGCCTTACTGGTCTCAATGGGTTGCTCCTGCACGGCTATCTGTTTGTGGAGCATGCCATTCTTTTCACAGAGAGCATCATTGTCTCTCTGTGCTTACTGGATGGATTGGAAATATTGGGCCAATCTTTGCTACAGGAGACTCACCTCCTGAGTTTGGTCCTTATTGCTCTGAGTGTCCTTTGCCAGAGCATCCTCCACCCATTTGGTGTGCTCTAACAGCTTTCCATGATCAGTTTTAATTTCACTAAACTCCTGAAGAGCCAGCTTACTTTCCTCTAACTTAGTTTTTAATTGGCTGACTTTCTGGCCTAAGGCGTCCCTCTCCTAAGTTAGGGTGCCCCTCTGTGCAGCCAGGTCATCCCTCTGTTTTTTAATTGCACTAGATTTCTGGTGCTCCTCATCAAATTCCTCTTGGGAGTGGATGTCTTTAATAATTAATTTATTATTTTCCTCTCTCAAGGATTATAGGCGGTTTTGTATGGTGACTATCTGTGCTGCACAGACTCTATTATAATTCAATTGATGCTCCAGTTTCTGTTGACTCTGTTATAGAGAGTCAGCTCTTTCCTGATACTCCTCTTGCAGTATCTGTAATTTGAGATCGTGTTCTACATTCTTTTGCTGCAAGAGAGACAGATCTTCTTGCAGTTTGGTAATATACTGCCTAGCCTCTGTTTTAGATGTTTGGCTATCCTGGAGCCTTTGCTCTGCAGAGTCCAGATCAGTCTGGATTTTCTGCAGTGCTTCCCCTTGCCTCTTGGCCAAATCTATATTGTCTGCATGCTTTTCCTGCATGATTCCTACTGGAGGTACAGGTAGGCCGCTATTTTGGCAATTTTACACTGCTCCTCTTTTATTTTTGGGGCCATTTACAGTTTGCTAAGCACTTGATGTAATGCACCCTTGTCCTGCCAGATATCAAGGTCGATTGCAGTGACTTGTTGTTTTATTTCCTGCAGCCATACCTGTTCATCCTGTTCTGGCCACTCACCCCTGGCAAACAGTTTGTGCAGGGGGTGTTCCCTAGCAATATTAATTTCCACTGGGGTTGCCATCTCAAAAATGTCAATTTCCTTCTGACTTATTTCAGGGTTAATTTATTTTTGCAAACATGCCCAATTCTTTTGAGTATTTCTTTTGAGGGGTGCTTGTACAGTGTAGCACAGTACGCCAAACCAATAAGGTGTATGTACCCTGTCGGCTAGTATGCTGTGTTAGACTGTCATGAGCGGTAGGTCAAATTCAGGACACCGGACACGAGCCCCCAAGCTGTAAGGGATTTCAATCAGGCACACACCCAAGTCTTGCCCAGAATGTAGTGCGCAAAGGAAACCCTTATTTATTTTTGTCTATAAGTTCAATATTCTGAATGATATACCACTCATATCACACCCTTCTCAAAATACCACGCCCCAGTCACACTGAACCAGGAATCCGGCTAGGTTGTAACGGTAAATATTTATTTATGGATTGAGAATTTAAAACACAATGGGCCTCATTACACGGTAGGCGGTAAGGGTTTACCGGTACCGGTATTTTACCGGTACCGGTAAATCCTTACCGCCTTACTACGAGGTCCCTTTGCGGGTTGGAGAATTTAACGCCTGCTTTTTGCAGACGTTAAAAACCAACCCGCAAAGGGGCCAGGGAGCTAATTACGGTACCGCAATTTGTGGTGCCGTAATTAGCACCTTCCCCATTCCCATTATGCCCTATGGGGCAAAAATGGGAATGGGGAAGGGCAATGGGGAAGGGGCAATTACCGCCCCATCAACCTTGGAATAGGGCGGTAATTCCCCTTTCCACCAAGGCGGTGCCGTTATTTTAGCACCTTGGTCCACCGCCGTCCGTTTAATGAGGCCCAATATATTTTTAATAGGTAACAACAATCACCAAGGGGTGACAAGGACAATGAATAATATCTTTAATGCACTAGGAATTAGGTAATGGACACAAAAAGAATGTAGCAAAGAAAAGAATACTTTTGGATTGGTTTGGAACAGATAGCACTGTGGTTAGAGGTTCCCCCTGCGACACCCCTCGACCCACCAATAGGCAATTTAAATAGATGTGAGGAGATAGCAGGTACTGAGGAATAACACAGACCAAACAGAATATCACCCTCACCTTCCCCCCTTAAACACAAGAGAAAAAACGGATTTGACTATTCAACTGTCAGGATGGCTTTGAAACTGGCGGAGCAAAAACACTAAAGGGCCTCATCACAACCTCGGCGGTAATGCCGGCGGTATTAGCGTGGGGGCTATTAGCGTGACCGCCATAGCCCCTGGCGCTAATAGTGCGGGATCACGAGTTGGGCGGACTTGGAAGTCCCCATTCCCCATTGAGCTCAATGGGTACATTTCGCGCTCATATCGCCGGCGGATTTCACACCAGATCAGCTGGGTTGAAATCCGCCAAGGCCCTGATTCGGCGGACCCTTAAATCTGGCGGTAATAGCGCTACCACCGGATTTAAGGGTTACCGCCCAGGTCGTGATGAGGCCCTAAATGTGGTCAAAAATGCTTAAATTATTATACATTTCTATGGGAGACGCTTTGAACAGATGCAAGCAATAAAAAGCAATGATTTAATCAAAAGAAAACAATTGGAATCTCAAAGGCAAAGTGGGAAATCATTTAAAGACAATTCACACGTGTACAACTTTTGCAAAATGTAAATTTGTGGCAAACTTTTACAATGCAAGTTTTGATAAAAACGGGTCAACTACACTGTTTTGTAATATGGGTTGTGTATGTAGCTAAGGATGTTAGGTATCAGTGGGAGTTGGAATTTCGTTTCTATCTTTAAAACTGAGGGAGTTATGGAGGTTTTAGTGGGAGGTGTTTTTTGAAAATAAAGACACGAATTTGGACAAGAACTTCAGTTTGGGACAAAGTAAGCTCTGAGACTCATTCATGACTTCAGTAACAGATCCCCAGTGCCTTCCCCGGCAAAACCAGTCCAAAAACTCGTAGTGGGATTTTTGGATCAGAGTTACACAAATAAAAATGACTATGAAAATGATGCGTTAGCAAATAGACAGAATACGATAGCACTAAAGATTTTGACACTGTCACTGGTTGTGAAAGTGTGAGCACCACACACCGTGGGTATTAATATGCAGCGCTCAGATACCTGAGGGTTCGTAGCGCTATATAAATGCCAAATTATTATTATTATTATTATTATTATTAAGGATAGTTCAGATATTAGGGTGGAACAATATAAGGCAAGGTATACAATAGTTTTCTAGCGTCCTGTTAATACTCACAATCCATTGGGATTTAAGATTGTTGGCCCATCAAGATTCTGGTCATTGGATCGGGTCTATCAGGGAAGGACAGTACATCAGCTAGGATCAGCTAGGCCAATCACCGGAACTGCACGGGATCTGCCCTTCTTATTTCTGGATATTTCAGATCAGCGGGATGGCGAGTTCATCAGGCAAGCATTATGGTAGCAAGCCAGATAGTTTCAGGATGCTTCCCCACACCACAGCGCTTCACTGCATTGTAAGGATTAGTTGAGGATTAATTGAGGATTGAGGCCTAGCTGAAAATGGTTCAGCTACTGCTTGGCCTGGTGATTGGCATCTGGATCTGGAAGGATGTTAAAGGGTGGATGTTGAATGCTGGATCAGAGTGCTTCACTGGAATCAGAAGAGAGAGTTTGTATGTGTTGTCAGATGTCTCTATTCATCCTCTCTTTTTCTCCACCTGTGGTGTCCCCCAGGGATCTAATCTCTCTCCCTGGCTTTTCAACCAGTATCTGGCTCTCCTTGCCCACCGCATCGCCGCTCTCTGCCCTAATTTCCAGTGCTATGCGGACGATACCCAGCTCATTTTCAGGCTACCCTCAGCCTCCCCCTCTCCTTCCCTCATCTCTGACTGTCTGTCTGCTATCCAAGAATGGTGTGCCGCCAATGACCTCTGCCTTAATGCCAGTAAGACTGAGATTCTACTCATCGGTACTCCCACTCCCTCCTTCCCTGCAGCTCTCTGGCCTGCCTCCCTTGGCCCCCTCCCTGCTCCTACCTGCAAGGCAAAAAACCTTGGGGTCATCTTCGACTCCACACTCTCCTTCTCTCCTCATATTTCTGACGTCGCCAAGAGGTCACACTACCAGCTGCACCTCCTCAGAGGTATTCTTCCCTTCCTCTCCTTCCCCCAGAAGCTCACTGTCTCCCGAGCCCTGGTTCTCTCGAAGCTGGATTACTGTAACAGCCTCTATCTTAATCTGCCTGCCTCCACTCTCCGCCCTCTGCAACTCATCCAGAACAGAACTGCGAGACTTGTCCTTGGCCTCAAGCCCAGGGACCGTATCTCTCCAGGACTGAAATCTCTACACTGGCTCCCAGTGGCTGCGAGGATAAAGTTCAAAACCCTCTGCATTGTCCACAAGGCCTTCTGGGGCCTGGGTCCTAAATACCTTCAACTCTCTCTTCCCAAATATCTTCCTCCCCGAGCCCTTCGCTCATCCGCCTCCAACTCCCTCATGGTCAGCCGCTTCTCGAAGCAACGAGCTGGGGGTAGATCTCTCTCCGCGGCAGGGGCCTCCCTCTGGAACAGCCTTCCTTCCTCCCTGAAACTTGAGGAGAACCACCTCCGGTTCCGGAAGCACCTCAAAACCTTCCTCTTTGCTTCTGCTTTCTCTCTCCCTCTCCCCTGCTGAACAGCTAATTAATTCTTCACTAAACTGCACTGATCCTGCAACTGGACCACTCTAAACTGCCTTCGGTCCTGGTCCCAGTCACTGATCCCCTGGAACCCCTCTGCACTACGGGACTGTCTCTGTATCCCTACAGCCCCCCCCTTCCCCAGCACTTGCTCTGCACTTACCTTGCACTTGCCACTAGCTGGCCCTTTTTTTATTATTACTTACGCCACTTACCTTTACTGCACTTCCCCCTCTCCCCTTCCCCTTGCACTTTCCCCCCCCCCACCCCTGCACTTGCGCGAACTGAATGACACCTGGCCTAGTAGGATCGTTTGTTTTGTCTCCCCTTGTTCCTCCCCTCCCTGCCTCGTCGCGCCTTGAAACACCTGTGTATAGGCGCGTTACAAATACCATATCATATCATATCATATCATATCCTTTCAAATGACATCACAAAAATGGGTGTATGGGCCGACTTAACTAAACTTGACCCTGTGAACTGGAATTGGATCAGAGCCTCATCTCCGCCTTGCATCTGAGTGATTGGATCAAAGACAGATGATGTCAAGTTTATGGTTTAGTTTTTACAATCCTTAGAAACCTCCCCTAGTCAATAGTATCAAAATCAAATTTTGTCCTAAATACATATTTATACATTTGTAACCTCTATGAAAATCACATACAAGGATTACATATTTTATGGAGTATCTGTTCATCAAAATCTCACAGCTGTGAGACCTTGTTTCTCCTTTTTGCAGCATTTTGTCCATTTTGCCATGAAGACATTTTTCCAAACTTTCTCCAAATTTCCACAAATATGCTTGTTTACCATAGGAATGTGTGTGGAAAGTTTAACAATTCTAGCATAAATACAGATGACATAGATAAGGGGGGGCTGACAAGTGCGGAGAGGGCAAAAAGACAAACCAAAGAAGAAACTGGAGCGGGGATCAAGAGTGGTCAAGCGATAAGGGGGGCAAGAGAGATGGGGGGAGAAAGGGACAAAGGGAGAAGGGGTCCCCAAAATAGCAACATCTAAAGGCACAGTGCTAAGGCACACTCTTCAAGTGGGTGACTCCTAATATCAGCAGACTCAATAACCCCTTTAAAAAGGAATAAAGTTGGAGAGGTTCACAAGGAAGGAGGGACGAGACAGTCTGGGATTACAAGAGACGCACCTCTTCAGGCACGGTTAAGGCTGCGTGGGTTTGACCAAATCTTTCAAGCGTCAGTGGTGTCCAAGACAGGGGGGTGGCGTTGGCCATCAGGAACACAGTGAACTCCAGGGAAGCTGAAACCTTACGAGATAAGGAAGGTAGATACATAATAGTACAGAGAACCTGTAGGGAACATACTTACAGGCCAAGAAATATTCCTGAGGCGATTCATGGGGCTGCTGGAAGAAAGTGTAAGGGGCCAAGTGGTTTTGATGGGAGATTTTAATATATCTTGGGATCGGGAACGAGATAGATCAGGGAGAAAAGGTGTAGGAGGGGAGGAGTATCTACAGCGGACCTACGGGATGGAATGGCACTGATGGGCCTAAGAGATGTGTGGTGAGAAATGAAAGGCGGCGAAGAAGGCTATACATTCCACTCGAGTGTGCATGGCACGCACTCTAGGATAGATTACATATGGGTGACGGCAGCCCTCCTGGGAAAGGTCAGAGAGGTAAATGTGGATCATAAAATCATTACTATGCAACTGGAATTAGGGGACAAAAGAAGGGGGGTGTGGGGATGGAAATATCCAGGTACCTCTTGAGGGACCCTGTAACTAGAGAGGAAATGGAAGGGAAAATTAGGGAATTTTTTGAGATCAACAAAAGTGGGGACACAAGGGATGATACCAGATGGGATGCATTTAAAGCCAAAATGAGGGGTGTGCTAATAGCTGCCAAAGCTCAGAGGGAGAGACATCTGGGAGAGCTGATAGAGTTGCAGCAAGGAAGAAGGCGGAGGAGGCATGCAACAGGTCCTCCCTGAGGGATTATAGGCGGGCGATGGATCAACTGAGGGTCCTACAAACAAAGAGTGCAGAAGGGGTACTACTCTTCGTTAGACAAAAATTTTATGCAAAAGCAATGTGGACGCCATTTTGCCTTTTTAGGGGAGCCGCGGTCAAAAACGTGATCACAGCATTAAAGGCAGACACCAGGGAATGCATAAAAGATATCCAAGAAAGTTTAGTAGAATTCTATGAGACGTTGTACACATCACAGAACCCCTAGCCCCACCTGCAGGAGGAATTCTTAGAGAAAGTCAGCCTACATAAAATAAGTAGGTAATCCCAGGTGACTTTAGAACAAGAGATCACAGAGGAAGAGGTTAATGTTAACTGTTAAATGTTAAAGGTATTTGTACCACGCACAGTCACCAACAGAGTTGGTCCCCAGGCACTCAAGAGATAAGAAGGGTTATCCCAGGTCTACCCACGCGCAAGGCCCCGGGCAAGACGGCTACACAGCAGTATTTTATAAATATTTTGCAACAATCTTAGTACCGCACCTAACCCTCCTCTACAACACGTTCAAAGATACGGGTTGCATAGTGTAGTATGTGTCTTGTATTGTGTGCACCAATGATGGTCATAGAATGTGATGATGTAGCCTGCAACCTCACAGGACATCAAGGTTCCAGGACTGACAGTTAGGGACTCAGGATGGGAGATATGACTGGAGAGGATGTGTATTACCTAGCTCCTGCCTCCCTTTCTTACCTTGCCCTGAAACTGAACAAAGAGAATTTCCTCTTGTACATACCTGCCTCCAGCGCCATCTCTGCATACCTGTACTTGATGTATGAACCCCAACACTACACATAGCCCCCTCCATGGAAGAGGCCAAAATGACTCTAATCCTAAAACCCCACAAGTACCCATGTAACGGACGTCAGATAGACCAATCGCATTAATCAACGTGGATGCGAACATCTATACGAATGTGCTAGCGAACAGAAAGGAGGGGCTACTCCCAGTTCCAATCCACCAGGATCAGGCAGGCTTTATAGGAGGCAGGCAAATGGCAGACAATATAAGGAGAGTTGCCCACCTATTGGAAAAAGCACAGAGAATGAACACTCCCACGGTCATGCTCTCACTGGACGCTGAAAAAGTATTTGACCGCGTGGAGTGGTCCTTTCTGTTTCGAATCATGGGGAGGATGGGTCTGGGAGGCAACTTCTTAAAAATGGTGCAGGCCAACTACCAGGGACCACTGACACTGATGACAGTGAACATGGCTATGTCCCGCCATTTAAATTGGGCAGGGGAATGAAACAAGGATGCCTTCTCTCCCTGTTACTTTACGCAATTTATTTAGAACCTCTTCTGCAGGCAATACGGGAGTCAGATGACATCCACGGCAACCCCTTTGGAGAAAAACAGCATAAAGTAGCCGCATTCGCCGATAACATGCTGCTCACCCTGACTGGTCCCCTAGAATCTATCAGGGCAAGTAGGGACATATTGGAGGCATTTGGCGAGGTGTCAGGCCTGCGTATAAACATTGGTAAGTCAGAATTGATGAACCTAACTCTAGGGAAGGAGGACCGAAATAGGCTGAAAGCTGAGACCCCGTTTGTATGGAGCCCATAGGGAATTAGATACCTGGGAATGCAGATTACCCCGACACACAAGGGGTGTTATGCAGCAAATTACCCCCCCTGCTGAAGGGAATAAGGAAGCATTTCCACAATTGGCGAGCCCTGCGAATTTCATGGTTGGGGAGACTAGCCGAAGTGAAAATGGTCACGCTAACACGCATGTTATACTTATTTCAGGCAATTCCATAGGCAGTCCCGATGAGATTCTTTAGGGAGTTACGTTCCTTGACGAATTAGTTTATATGGGAAGGAAAGAGGGCAAGAATCAATAGGCACCTGCTTGTGACTCCCAGGAGGGATGGGGGGCTGGCCCTCCCCAATTTCAGGCAGTACTACGAAGCAACCCAGCTAAGGGTTATCAGGAAATGACTACACGAAGGTGAGGAGAAGCTGTGGATCGGGATGGACAGGACAGTTACAAACCACAATCTGAAGGAGATACTTAGCATAGACCAAAACATAGGTATGAAAGCACCATAACGAGATTGGGATAGATTAGCGACAAATTGGGTATCACAACCTTCCCGTCCCCCTTTAAGCCCATTTTCAATAATGGAGATTTGATGCCCGGAATGGAGACGGGCGCATTTAGGAAATGGCAAGAGGGAGGCTGCAAGAGGATGCGGCATATGTTTCAGGATGGGAAAATTCTGTCCTTTACAAACTGTAAAAGGGTATTCACAATTGGAGAAGGAGAGATGCTAAGATATACCCAATTGCGCCACTGGCTGCTGCATCTGGCTAACAAGGAGGTGGCCAATAGGGAGGTGACTCAGTTTGAGAAACTTTTAATGTCAAATGGTGGGTCTAGGGGACTAATCTCCAACCTGTACAGAATAATAGATGACGCTATCCCTAGACAGCAATGGTTGTACATGCAAAGATGGGAACATATACTGGGAAGGGACATAGAAAAGGAGGAGTGGGGGAAGCTAAGGGGGAAGATTTCCAAGCTAGCTAAGGCCTGCCAGCTGCAAGAAGCTTGGTATAACATACTTTTTGGAGCTGGCACAATACACCTGCTCGCCTTCACAGAATGTATCCAGGAACATCAGGGGAATGTTGGAGGGGATGCGGGAAAGAGGGCACAGTGGAGCACATATTGTTGTTATTGTTATTTTGCATTTATATAGCGCCTTATATACCATTGGTATGGTCTGAAGGCGCTGGTAGGTTGAACGCCCTTGGGAACCGAAGTTCATATCAGTAGAGAGAGTAGAGAGAGTCAAAAGGTGCGTGTGAGCACCAGGTATGTGTACAGCTCGTGCAGTATCAGTGTAATAGCTGCTTTCTAGCGGTAGGTGTGGTGGTTGAGAGGTCAGGAGTATGTGTTCGTTCTGGCAGGATTAATCCAGATCGGATGTGGCTGCGTTAGGCCTGAGGAGAACGCCATGCTGGGGGGCGTGTAGCCAGCGGTGATTATTTAGAATGATGTGGAGTGAGCAGCGAATGTTGATATGAGAACAGTTATACCGAATGGTGTCATAGTATCTCTGTGTTCTAGTTGAGTGGTGATGTAAGGAGAGAGTAAGCGTGTTGGTGAGATATGATGGGTTTCATGCACTTTCAGAGACTTCTAATTCACAGGGAGGCTATTGAGGACACTTCTAAAATCAACTTTTACGGAGAGGCTATTGGGCACATTTCTAAATTTGACTTTTCACAGAGAGGCTATTGAGCACAATTCTGAATGCAACATTTCACAGCTATTGGGTGCACTTCTGAATTCAACTTTCTGAATGGAACATTTCACAGCTATTAGGTGCACTTCTGAATTCAACTTTCTAAATGTACTTCTAAATTCAACTTTTCACAGAGAAGCTATTGGCTACACTTCTAAATGCAACTTTCTAAATGTACTTCTAAATTCTACTTTTCACAGAGAGGCTATTGGGCACATATGGTGGAGGTGCCCAAAAATGAAACCCTTCTGGTCCCAAGAAGAGCAGGCACATGAACAGGCATACAGGAAAGGGGGAAGCAGACCTCTATAGCAGATCTTACTGGTCCTAGAGGGAAGGGAGGCAGCAGGGGAACCCAGTAATACAGAAAAAAGCAAGAGTGGTTTTAACCCTGGCGGCAATAACTTTAATTGTGCAAAGAGGGACAAGTTTGAATATACCTACAATCCAGGACTGGTTACACAAAGTTTGGGAAATAGTAGCTTTGGAATGGGCCACGTATGCCATGAATGGGAATGTGCATAGGTTTGCAAAGCACTGGGGAGAAACTCTGGCCTTCCTCAAAGACGACTATAGGGTGGTGTAGTGCCCCACGCCTCAAACTCCTAGACTTGCAATGAACATCTTGAGCCCACACAAGCTGAATCTGTTTACGGCAGGACGAATTGATGCCCTACAGGGGTGTGGGGAGGATGGCAGGGGGAGGGGGGGTTAAGTTGGGGAATTGTTTTACATGTTGTAAACGTAATAAAAAGAAGTTTAAAAAAAAATGAACACTGTCCTGGTTACCACCCAAACATAATTGATATGATATGATATGGCATTTATAATGCGCCTGTACACAAGTGTTTCAATTTACAGGAGAAAGAATGGGTATCTCGCTGTGCCAGAATGATGTGGTATGATTAAATAAAATAAAATAGCACAAAAGAGTGAGGGAAGTTCAGGGGGTCAGAATCATACATGGTAATAATACATGAAATGAACACTGTCCTATTTTCCATTCAAACCTAATAAACAGAGCGATGGAAGCCCAGGAGACAGAATAAGTTTTAATAAAATAAATGATCACTGCCCTAGTTGCCACCCAAGCATAAAGCACAGGGGGAAGGGGGAAGCCCATGAAGTGAGAATAAGGCATGTTCATATTAAAAGAAATGAACACTGTTCTGGTTATGGCACTCAAATAATACACAGAGGGATGAGGGAAACTCAGTGGGGTCAGAATAAGTCATGGTCATAATAAAATAAATTAACATTGTCCTGGTCACCACCCAAATGTCTCAGGCCTTGCATTCCACCAATTCCAAGCTCAACAAAACTGGTCGATTACACCTATGCCGACCTTTACTCTGTGAACCTGCAACATCATTACCTTCCGCAGCCCCATGTTCCTGTCATTGTATTGAGGCAGCAGATCATCTGTTATCTTGAATAGATGCCTGAAGTGAAGCACACGCAAAGGAAATGTTACCAAAGTAACATCTGATAAAATGATATGGGAGATAGCAACATTTTAATCTAAGACAATCATGAGTCTACCCTAGCCCCAAAGCAGCCCAAACCACATATTGAAATGAGAAGATGCAACAGAGATACCTTTCATTTTGCAGATTACTCGTTGACACTATATGCAACAAAATAAAATAAAATAAATAAAAATAAGAGTATGAATTTCACAGAGATCAGTAGCCATTTAAAAAAGTAAAGATACCACAGAATAGATGTAAAGTTCTCCTGCTAAAAGCATACATGCGCTTCGAGTCTATATTTCCTACAATAGTGTATGTTTTTGTTTCATTTGTTCATTTGTTAACAGTTAAAGAAAAGCAAAAAAATAAAACTCAATAATATGAAAATCACAAAGAACTGCTGTATGCACAAAGATGCACATAGCATGACATGGATAAAAAGTGTGACTGTGGCTGGGGACTTAAAAGTGGCCTTGGACGAAGTATGACTTTGAACCTCTGCCTGTCCTGTGTTGATACACAGAGGACACCAGCATTGGCCCTACAGCTCCACAGGGGTGTTCTGCACCTCCACTGTAGAATAGCACATCCTCATACGTCACATTGCCTGTAGAATGCTTTTGCTTCATTTTCTTGTTTTTTATTAAGCAGATCTTTAGTTTACATTCAAACTTTTTTTATGCTATTCACTAAAAAACACAGAATTTCCAATGAGTTATAAACAAACAAATAAAAAGAGTTAAAAAGGTTTTCCAGCTTTTTGAATAGAACTCTTAGTTTCCAACAGATTTCCATGTCCTTTCAGTGAGTCACTTCCTTTTCATCTTCTTCCACTGCTACTTTTTCAAAGATTTTTTTAGTGAAGGCCCACAAAGCTAAATTCTCTGTAGTTCTCCCCCCTAGACACAAATGATCCCAAAGTTCCCTAGGGGATGTTATTGTTGGAATTTGAAACAGAGGCCCCAAGTACATCGTTCTTAAGTCTTTCAATGCTCCACATTCTGTAGTCAAATGTTCAAGAGTTTCAAGCAGTCCTTGTCAAAGCTGGCAAGTATAATTTCGCAGTTCAGCTGTTTTACGTCTCTCAAGAACCTCTTTTGTTGGATACAGGTTAAAGTGGAACCTCATATAGTCTTGTCTCAAGGTAGGAGAGGGAAACTTGATTAAATATCTTGGGACGTCACCTCGTTTCCTGTTATCTTTCGTTAACTCTCTACCACTGTTCATGGTTCGAATCTGTTCATCTGTATCTACCCAATCCTGGTCGAAGAGTTTCTTCTTGACGTAGTCAGGATTTTCAAGTAGATGCTCTTCACTTAATGCTAAACTTTTTAAAATCTCCACACATGTACTCCTCCATTCAGTTAGTGACTTCTCACTGTTTGAGATCATAGCCTTGTGAAAGACTTCAAACCCACCTTCACCTGGGGGTTTTAAACATTTTCTCAATAGCGAGAGTGATCTCCACACCATGATGGAGTACAGTGACAGAGTACCCACCTCTCTCCTGATTACTTCAACTGGGAGAGAGGTTGGCATGCTCAGAACACGTCGCCAAAATACTCCCTCAACCTGGTGCCACAAGGAGCCTGCAAGTTGTAGTTGGGTTTCAGAGCCATACATCAGTATGGGCATCACCTTCAGTTTATAAAAGCTGATGACTGGTAATAGGGTAAATTTGCTGTATTTGCAACTTATTATTCTAGACTGAGTTGCTAGATTTTTAGCTTTTGACTTCACGGCCATTGCCCCATAAGAGTCTACCATGCTGGTGTTCACATTTAGCCTTAAATACTGCATTGAGGAAACCACAGGTATTTTTACCCCTTGCAGGCTACAACTTCTCCCAGCTCTACAAGTTCTGTTTACGTCTCCCATTACCAGGATTTTAGACTTCTTTGGGTGAATAGTTAATGAATTATCGTCCACGTATTTGGACAAAACATTCAATTGTCTCTGCAGCACTACCTCTGTTTGATCCATAATTAAAAGGTCATCGGCATAGAGTAGTCTTACTACTGGAGTACCTGCAATCCTTGGGCAGAAACATCTCTCATCCTCAAATTCCTCATCAATGTTGGCTATATAAAGATTGAATATGTCTGGTGCTAGTCTATCGCCTTGTTTTATCCCAGATGATGTTCCAATTTCTCTCGCCAGAGTTCCTACCCTATCCAGCCGTATTCTTAGTGTTGTTCCAGAATGCAGGAGTTCCAGGGCTTCTCTCAGGTCAGTCGGGCAGCCCCACTTTCTCAATTTTCCCCAAAGGGTTGTTCTGTTTATCGAGTCATATGCATGGGCCAGGTCTATTGATGCTATATATGTCTTGTTTTGTTTGGTAGCTTTGGTCCCGCATTTTAACAAACTAAGCAGAAAAAGCTGTTCCCGTCCCTTTTTTTAAACCGGACTGCCAGCGGTCTTGGTGGTGTGTTTGCTGAGACCATGCGTTGAGATGTTTCATAAGTATTGCTGAAAACAATTTTCCTACCACGTCCAACGGGGCAAAAGGCCTGTAGTTGGCAGGATCAGACCTATCGCCTTTTTTTATAAATCGGCACCACAATTGACTTGGTCCAAGAAGTTTTTTGTCATTTTAATTTCCTTGAACAAAGACAGCATGAAGTCGGCCCAGTGCTCCGGATGTTGCTTCTGGATGGCATTTGTTAATTCATCTGGGCCCGTCGCCTTTGATGAGCTTGCTTTGTTTATTAAAGAGAGTATCTCCTCCCTACCAAATTCGAAGTTCCATGCTAAGTTAGAAAGTATAACCTTTTCGTGTCCTTCCCATATCTTGTTGGAGAATAAGTCTGCGAAGTGTTTCTCCCATGTAGAGGACGATATTGAATTTTCAAGGATCGCATCTTGTGGAACAGTTGAAGAGTTCAGCAATTTCCAAATCTCTGCCGTGTTTCTATTGGCCATCAGGCCTAACATTCTCTCCCCGTTGGCTTGCAAAAGCTGTTGTTGGTGCATTTTCAACCAGTTTTTAAGTGACTGTTTCTCTTTTCTTATCTTTCTTATCTTTCCTCTAACATCGGGAAGCGTTCCTTTCCTAAGTTGCTTAGTTAGTTTTTTGATGGACTTTTTCTTTTCATTTATCTCCTGGTTGTAGACGTGTTTCCTTATGAACACACTTTTCAAGCCTCTTCTTTCTTTGGCCTGGAAGATTTTCAAAGCCAATGGACATTGGAACGGTGGTATAATTTTACCAGAGGCATCCCTGCTTTTGCCATTAAATAGGGACTTGGTTCATTTACCGAGAGCAATAGAGGAGATTCTCAGTCAATTAAGGCCCGGTGTCACCTCAATACTGGTAGTGTTGTACCAATAAGAAGCCTGCCTACCACCATCTTTGTAGTGACTTCCCACCAGCTCTAACGGGTTGTGGTTGCTGTTATCACACGCTATCACCTCCAGATGACTCTTCTGTCCCGAGAGGGTCTCCGAAGCAAAAATGTAATCGAGGATTTTTGTATAAGTCCCCTATTCCAAGTTGCTTTAGGTGGAATATCCACCTTGTGTTAACATTCAAAAGGATTATATTTCTTTTTTGTAAGTCTTCTCTCCAACTAATGCCCCTGAGTGTCTATGCGGTGGCTGCTCTTGGTGGATTGGTTATTAGTTCATTCGTAGAGTTGAAACATTCAATGTTCAGATCCCCACATACCAAAACATCAATGTTGTTATAAGTAATTCTGGTTTCATCAATGTAGTTCATCACAGTCTCTGAGAAGTTCACTGCAAATGGTGATGCATGATTCCAGTAGACATTACACATCAATAAGTACCAGTTGTGTTGGTTATGCCTTTTTACCAACAACACAAATTGAATCAGTGGCGATGGAACCTGTACAGAGGACCTAGTCCAGCCATTAGTTATTTTACAGGCTGTGATTAGTCCTGCCATAGGTCGACCTTGGTTCCCTTTGACAGTTGGGTTCAGAAATATTTTGCAGCCCTCCAGGGATGGTTCCTCTCTCAGCAAAGTCTCCTGAAGGCACAGTATTTCGTATTTTTCAATTGCCAATTCCAGTTCCCCAAAGAGGTGCGCAAATCCCTGTGCGTTCCAAGAACAGATGATCAAGTTCTGGAAGAGAGAGGATTCTGTGCGCTTTGGGCATTATGACTTTCTGGCCAAAGTACCTGCTAACCAGCTCCAATCTTCTCTTAGACTACCCAGGCGTGACCCTCAGGGTTGATTACCCAACGGTGAGTCTTTCCCTATGTCATTTGTTACAGCCCTGAAGCTGACTCCTCCTGTTAGCATCTTACCCGGCAGTTCCTCCTGCCAAGGCTCCCTTCCTCTCAGGCTCAGAGTCTTCACCTGTGCCTGTTTAGTAGGGTGATAATGATCCTCATCGTGTACAAATGACGGAGGGCAGGCAGATGTTTCTCTTTCTTTTAGCCAGAAGCCCATGGTAAGAAGCCTATGACCTTCTTTAAGGAAAGTGTCATTAGTTCTGCGATTCGATGTGTAGATCAAATCTCTGTCTATTCGCTTGTTCTCTGGAAATTCAATTAACAGTATATCCCTAGATTGTATATTCTTAAATTCCTCAACTGTGTCAATGAGTCTCATTATGTTGGTTCTTTTGAGGATTAAGTTGTCTTTGATGTTTAAGACCCTTTCTAGAAGAAAACAGGAAGGTGACCTGCTTAACAATCCTCAACCACTCTCATTATTCTAGTACTGTCTTTCTCTTGTGTTACAAGTCTTCCACTCAATCTTTGAGCCACCTCCTTCCTTTCTGGATTGCCATGTCTATTCAGATCCCATGTTTTGTATTCTTCTATTGCCAGCAGCTCTGGGTTGAGATCATCCTTTTGTAATTCGTCGTGGTTCTTGTTTCTATGGCCACAGCTGCTCAAGTTCTTTTCTCTTGTTGGGACAGTTGATTCAACAGTTCTGCAGACTTTGGAGAATCTAACCTTTAGAATTCTTTTCGGGATAGGCTCCTGTTTGTTACCTTGCTCCTGTTCTTCTTCCAGATCCTCATCCTCCTCTTCAGAGAATTTTGAGTCAGGTTCTCCATTCTGTAAATGATTGTCTGACCCATTTGAGCATATCGAGTCTGCATCTTCAGAGTAGGTAGATAGATTTAGTAAAGCGACATCAGTGTCATCTTCTGCAAGCTGCCCTTGATCATCGGGGAAATGTGTCCGAATTTTTTGGACATTCACAATTTGGGTCTCTTTCCCACTTACGTTAGGCGTTGGCTTTTTTACCTCTATCAAACATCCCTGGTATTTCTGGTCTTTGAATGTTTCAAATTATAAAGCCTGAATTAGTTTTAGTCCCCTTCTTACTAGATGCTACCGGTGCCCCGGTTTTTCCCACTTCGGCTTGTGGTTTTTCTGACTGTGTCTTAGCCGTTGTCTTTTTTCCCAGCACTTTTTTTGCCTGATCAAGTTTTTTCCGGAAAGCTAGTCTCTTTGACTGTGGGGAGTCCGTCTTTTGTATTGATCCTTTTATTAAAGATCTCCGTGGGCGAGTGAGGGTCACACTCTTTATTCTTTCCAGTCGGGGGATCTTTATTCTTTCCAGCCGGGGGTACTGGTGCAATAGTTTGGGTCCCTTCAGGCGTAGATTGAGTCAGAGGTGGTCTAATTCCTTCCACCTCTGTGTCTGCGATGACTATAGTTACAGAGGACATAGGTTCCGTAAGTGTCGATGTGCTCGTGTATGTTTTCCGTGGCTTAACGCTGTCCCCTGCCCCGGGCCCTTTGTCGTTAGGATCGTCCATGTTCAAGGGCTACCCTCCCAGTGGGTATTGTGGATGTGTAATTGCAAAGAGTCTTTCTGATCGTCTGCTCTCTTTATCTCGAATAACAGGTTCTAATATGCTCTTCAACATATTAGTAGTTTGTTCATCATTTTTATCCATTTCCTTTTTCAATGGTCGTGATAAACCCTTCTACATAGATCATTTTGCTGTGCAGCATTGCAATCACTGTAGTTTGGTCTCTTATTTGTTCATTTTGGGTCTCAATCAGCTTCATGAAAGGTGCCAGAGTTAACGAAAAAGCTGTAATTAGGTTAGGATCAATTGTGCTGTGATTGTTTGATTCCTCCTTACTTTGTTCCACCTGGGAGGCTAGTAAGTCCATTAGCAAGTCTTCATCAAGGGACTAGGGTGTTGCTTTATCTAAATCAATCATTTTCGTTATTTGCTGGGATTGTCTTTGATGGTTTCAGGTGGTCTATTATCTGCAGTCTGTTGCCCGTTTTTGAACCTACTGGAACAGCTTGTTTCCTACTCGGTTCTGTAGTCTCGGGCTCCTGCAGCCTCAGAGCAGCCACTGGCATGTCACCACAGCGTCCAGTGATGTGCTGTGCTCTTGAGTCCGAATCATTTTTCGGCCCTTCCACTGAGGTGTCTACTCTTGGAGGTGTATCTATTTGACCTTCTTTACTGTCTGCAGAGAGTGAGATTAGGAATCTATACCCTTTCCACCACTTTCTGTGGGTTCTTGGTACTCAAATTGCAATTGGTTTGGCCCCAGTCCCATCCTTGTTTGTCATCTTTCCTGTAGTAGTGGAAACGCTGGTTCCCTTTCAACAAAACAGGCATGATGCCCTGGGGTCTCCAAGTATTTTCCAAAGTTCCTTGTGCAAGATGGTTGTGTGATGCACTTTTAGCGTTGATTCCAAATGTGCATGAGGAGGTTAATGTAGCTCCCCTATTTCCCCAATTTGCCTCCTGAATACTGTGTCGTGATTTTGCAGTCTCTACTGACTTATGATTTTCAGTTGCTCCTACAGACGGGAGGTGTGAAATTTTGCTCATGGTGATGCAGGATCCGATGACTTCTACCGAGGGGTCAGGTGAATTGTCCCTCTTTGCGTTGCTTGATAGTGCAGTAAAGTCTGTGTCCTTTGGTGATGCCACTCCTACCCCTAGTGAGTATTCCACCAGTGCCCTCCCATCCTTCTGGAGGGCATTTTCATGTGTCATTGTTTTTTTTTTATTATTTTCACTGTGGGAGGAGAGCTATGGACAGTAGGTGGGGAGACTTGGGTCAGCAGTCTTCCCCGTCCTTACTAACTTCAATACCCCCCCCCCCAAACCCCCAATGCAGTTTGATTCTCATCAGGAGTAGAATCAACCGTAGTTGTCACAAACACTAAATCGTCCCCCATACAAGTATTTTGTTTGGGATCAGAGTAATTAAGATGTTCAAATCCACTTAAAGTTGCAATTGCCCCAAAACCGCTCCACAGATCAAAGGGTCAACAGCCCCACAGTCTCTGCGGTTCGGTACTTATGCGGTGCTTATGTACATGTGCGCTAGGCAGAGGGGGAGAGTAGCTGCCTACTTGCAGTCCCAGTGATCAGTATGTTTCAAAACAGAGCAGGCATGCCCGTGATCAGAGCGTCTAGTACTTCCTCACCCTCGCACAGCCCTCAGCCCGCAGCACACCAAGTCCAGTGGTGCAGCAGAGATGGTGTGGAGAGGTGGTGTGAGAGTGGCAAAGGGTGACCCCTTTTAACCACACTTCTACCACCCTTGCCACTCTACTACCACTCCGCTACCTAAACTTTATTGGTTATACTCGTTTGTACATGTTTGTACTTAAACTTTATACTTTAACTTCCACTCTATTCCACCACTTCCTCGGGCACGGGGAGTTTTAACAATCATGTTGCAAAAAAAAAAAAAAGCAGAAGGGCAGAAAAGGCAGAAAAGTGAAGGTAGTGAATGCCGCAGCTCACCTCTCAACTCTCATAGCCGCTCACCGTTTGAGCTGTTCGTCGGGTGGCACTTTAGGCAGGCATCCAGGCAGGCAGATGGGCAAACAGGTACGGGTAAGGGCACGGCAGGAAGTCTGCAGGAATCCGAGCTCAGGAGCCAAAGTCTTCTGTGCCTCCTGCGAAAACTTCCTCAGATCAGTGGAAAGGACCTAGGAACTAGGACGCTGCTCCGTCAAGATGCACTGTGCACTACTGGAATGCTCATTCACTTGATTCTCACAGCCACTTCCAACAGAAACCAAGAGACCTTGCGTAATTTGTCAATGAGTAAACAAATGCAACAACATGGAGGTTTTATTACAACCGAGATCTCACAAACTACCTCTCATTTGTAGGCCTATGCTCGATGTCATAACCGAGTGCGTTATAGGTTAAGGTCATAGAAGTATAGATAAGCATTACACACAGCCTCGCACATCACCATGGGCTCGGCTAGGCCACAACCTTGCACATGGGCACTTTGGTTTCTGCCTAGTGACACACTTTGTAGACAGTGGAGAGGTACAGCCATTTTCTCTTTAGACATACTTCTGATGGGGGAAAAAATAAATTCTACTAGAAGTAATTTGATAAGTCAATGGGTCTGGTCAATTGGCAAATCGGTCATTGCACGTCTGCCCTTATTATAAATCTCAATTATAAGTACTGTACAAAAGAAAAACAGTGACAAAATCAGAGATAAGCATTGCTAAAGTCAATAGTTTGGGCTTTTGTGCAAGTACAGCATATGAGTCTGTTGGGTATTGCCATGACATGCACAGAAACTCAAACTGTTTGTTACCAATTGCCATCATAGGCAGATGTACTGCCTTCATTTGTCAGGTCTTGCCAGGGTATGCTCTGGTACCCACACATGAGGAATGGTATGTATTGCTTTCATAGGCCTAGGTACTCATGGCATAGCCATGTTTTCCAATCAAAATACTAGTTATTCACACCATTTCCTGGTACTGCCATCAGACAGATTCCACAATCTCATTCTTTTGGCAGATATTGCTATTAAAAAGCAATAAATTAAGTCTTTTGAAAGGTATTTTCTTAAGAAACCCTCTGCCGACCCCTCCTGCCCGGCTAACTATCACCCAATCTCCATCACTCCCTTCTTGGGCAAGCTCCTGGAGAAACTGGCCATCTCCCAGCTTAGCATCAACAATGAATCTGTTGGTTGTCTTCATGACCATCAGTCTGGCTTCAGAGCTGCCAGAAGCATGGAAACTGCTCCTGAACATCCGTCAAGACCTGCTCTCCAACCTTGACTCTAACACCCCTTGCGTTCTCATCTTGCTTGATCTCTCTTCTGCCTTTAACACTGTCAACCATGCCATCCTGCTCAACCGTCACCGTGATAACCTGGATATAACTGGTCAGGCTCTGGCGGGGCTGACTTCTTTCCTCTCTGACCGACCCTCCCAGGTCCAACTTGGGTCCTTCCTCTCCGCTATCTTTTTCTCTACCTGTGGTGTTCCCCAGGGGTCTAACCTTTCTCGCTGGCTGTTCAACCAATACCTGGCACTTCGTGCCCACCTCATTGCCGCTCTCTGCCCGAACTTCCAATGCTATGCGGATGACACTCAGCTCATTTTCAGGCTACCCTCGGCCTTCTCCTCTCCTTCCCTCATCTCTGACTGTCTGTCTGCTATCCAGGAGTGGTGTGCCGCCAATGACCTCTGCCTTAATGCCAGTAAGATTGAGATTCTCCTCATTGGCACACCCACTCCCTCCTTCCCTGCAGCTCTCTGGCCGGCCTCTCTTGGCCCTCTTCCTGCTACCACCTGCACGGATAAAAACTTTGGGGTCATCTTTGACTCCACACTCTCCTTCTCTCCTCACATCGCTGATGTCTCTAAGAAGTCACACTACCAACTACACCTCCTCAGAGGTATTCTTCCTTTCCTCTCCTGCCCCCAGAAGCTCACTGTCTCCAGAGCTCTGGTTCTCTCTAGGCTGGACTATTGCAACAGCCTCTTTCAAAATCTGCCTGCTTCTACTCTCCGCCCTCTCCAGCTTATTCAGAACAGGACTGCAAGACTTGTCCTTGGCCTCAAGCCAAGGGGTCGTATCTCTCCAGGACTAAAATCTCTGCACTGACTCCCAGTGGCTGGGATGATTAAGTTCAAAACCCTCTGCATCGTTCTCAAGGCTTTCTGGGGCCTGCGGCCTCAATACCTTCAACTCTCTCTTCCTAAATATCTTCCTTCTCAAGTTCTTCGCTCATCCGTCTCCAACTCCCTCAGGGTCAGTATCTTCTCCAAGCAATGGGTTGTTGGTAGATCTCTTTCCTCAGCTGGGGCCTCCCTCTGGAACAGCCTCCCTTAAACCTGAGGAGAACCATCTACGGTTCCGGAAGCACCTCAAAACCTTTCTCTTTGCTTCTGCTTTTTCTCCTCCTCTCCTCTGCTGACCTCCTGGCTGTAACCGGAACGGCACTGGCTACCTGGGCACCCTCCGATCTCGGGACCAGGTCCTCCCCCGGCAGTGTCACACACCTGCACTGCCCAGCAGGCAAACCCTGCACTTGGGGACTGTTTCTGTATCCCTAGAGTCCCCCTACCAGCCCTCGACACCTGTTGTCCGCACTTATCCATGCACTTGCCACATGCTGGCCGTTACATCACTTGTTATCTTTACCATGCACTGCACTGTGCCTGCCCCCTTCCCATGGACTTGTGCGATCTGAATGACACCTGGCCTAGTAGGATCACTGTCCTGTCCTCTCTGTGTTCCCCCTCCCTTGCCTCGTCACGACTTGAATAACTTGTGTATAGGTGCATTATAAATGCCATATCATATCATATCATTAACGTCCTACAATGTATCCAATGTCCAGGTATTTCCAACAAAAGCAAATAAAATCACCCCATTGCTGACTCAACCTGCTGTGCCCAAAATGTAGCCTTAATATTATTACACAAATACTCCCATTTGGGAATACGTCTATTTGAAAGACAATAAGGAGGACCATGGCAGCAGGAGAACTGGTAATGGCCCATAGGTGCACCTCAGGTTTCCTCCCATCTATGAGGCATCCCAACCTACCAGAGGCCCCTGTCAAGGGAACAAGAGGTTCTGGGGCTGCAGTCTGGGTGCTGTGTCAGGAGATCAGCATGCCTCATTGAAGGTTGTGTCTGAGTTAAGGAGCAGGGAATGCAATGTCATTCAATGAATGGGTGTACCCCAGTTCTCAAGTTGGCTGGTCTCCAGGTCCACCTTCTGTGCAATCTCTGCTCCTCATGTGCTCGAATCTTTTAACAAGAACTGGGCTATCCTCTTTAATGTGCCATGGGCTCTCTTGTTGCGAGGTACTGTGCACTTCTATGAACTCTATTTCAGCTACGCCAATTTGAATAATTGATTTTTATCACCCTTCTTGTGGCACTCCCTTCTCTCAGAATTTTATGCAATTGGTTCTCTCAACTGTGACAGTTTCTTCTCCTTCACTCATATTGGGAGATTTTAACCTTGAGCTTCAGGACAATAAGGATATTAATCTTTATAACACTCTTATATCACTGGGATTTAATTACACGCATACATAGCTTACTCATAATGGTGGACTAACATTGGACTGGGAGATCACTTGGAATATTAGTACAATTAAACCTTTTGCATTCCTATTGACAAGTCAGACCATTAGGCCATATTTTTTGTGATTCCCGAACCTCAAATAAAATCATCCCCTAATGCTGAATATGTCAATTTTGTTTCGCAATAAGCATAAACTCACTGCAAACTCCTTCAGCCCATTGTTTCGCAACAATTTTAGCGACCTAAATTCTCAGGATAATGCTGATCACCTGGTAGAGTCCTACACATCTAGAACTGTGCAAATCATAGAGGTCTCTGCCCTTTATTGACAAAATGTATAAACTCCAGTCATTTAGGCAAGAAATGATAAACTCCCGCACTTGCCACTTAAAACACGACTGTTAGACGTCAAGAACGAGATGGAGGATGAATCCTAATCGTTTTAACAACCTGCATCTTACATTGACTAGATCTGCCTACAAATAAGCAATAGTTCAATGAAACAAGCTTTTATCCTCACTCTATAGAGAAAGCTTCCAACTCGTCTAAAGAGGTTTTTGAAATTCTTAACAATATGAAACAAGCAGGCGGCCCCTTTCCCCAATAAATCACTATCCTGCTCGGCTAACACGCTGTGGTCATGTCTCAATGGACAGATTCTTCTGATTCAAGATCTAATTCAAGCTTCCCTCCCCGCTACCTGGGATTTCAAGGATTTGACTCCCATTCTCGATATCTCTGATACTAAGGATGGATCTATTGCTAATGATACTCAGTCTTTCATCTATGACCCTGTCTCTGCCTCAGATACACCGAACATGTTGGCTTCACTTTGCATCGTATTGCTCTAGTGATCCCTATTCTGCTTCAGTTCTTCACCAATGTACTGAATCTCGTAGACCCATACTCAGCTGTCTCGGTTCTTCATCTTTTAAGGAAGTAGTAGTTCCTGGTATGTTAAAAACGCCATGGGTCACACCCTTATTGAAAAAACTCTCACTGGATTCATTAGATTGAGCCAGTTACAACCCCATTACTAACTCGCCTTTTCTTTGTACAATATTAGATCAAGCTGCCTCTATTCAACTGCAGGCCCATTTAGAAACATTCCCTCCACTGGGAGACCGCCAGTCCAGATTTCACTGAAATAGTAAGGATTCTTTCTTACATATTTGATACCATGGCCAAATGCACCCATTGCTGTTAGTTGACCATTCAGCAGCGTTTGGTACCATTGGCCAAGCGTTTTGGAGGGATGGAAATGGCATCAGAGTCTGTTGAAATGGCTGGCTTCCTTCCTGAAGAATCACTCCTCTTTCATAAAAGTTGGTTCCTACACCTCCAACATTGAAACTATTGAAATAGGAGCACCCCAAGTGTCCTGCCTGTCCCCGATTGTTTTCAATATCTAAATGAAACTGCTCCATGAGCTTCTGAAAGACCTTGGCGCCGTGTCCCAGGACTATGCTGACACTCAGCTAATTTTCCATTTTAATTGCAACCCGCAGCAGGATTCTGAGCACCTACAAACCATCATGAAATGTATAGATTCTTGGATGGCTCATAATTAGTTGTGCCGTAATCAAGATTAAACAGAAACTCTACCAGTTCCTCTTCTTGTGTTACTGAAAAGTGTAGCAATGTTCTCCGATTTACCTTTTGGAGATCACGTTATACATACTCAGACTGAGGTTAAAATCCTGGGCATGATAAAGATTCTTCCCTATCAATGATGCCACAAACAATGCCACAAGCAAATCAATTTGTAAAAGACTTGAAGTACTTCTTAATGCACAAATCAGACCCCAAAATTTCACTGGGCCATTGGAGCAAGAGCAATTCTCTGTTCCGCATTAGATTATGGGACTTCTCTTTGTGCTGGCATTCCTGGTTCCTCTATCCAGTGCTTGCAAGTTATACAGAATTCAATGGACAGGATTGTTACTCAAAATCCCAAATATGCCTGCACCGCCCAGGTTTTAAGAAAGCTGCATTGGCTTCCCATAAAAAAGTATATCAGATGATGCTGGGAAGATAGCTCAGCAGGTTGAGCGTTTGCTGCTGTGATTCGTATGTGATCTGCAGGTCGTAGGTTCAAATCCCAGCAAGGCCGACTCAGGCTTTCATCCTTCCCAGGTCGAAAAATGAGTTCCAACTTCGGTTGGGTGATATTGTATGTAAATAAATTCTATGTAAAGCACTGTGGTGAATGCTCAAAATAAATAACACATCATTATCATTAATGTTGAAAGATAAGCTATAAATAGTTTCCTCAATCCTCGCCCAGTGTGACCAACAAGCACAACTTGAACATTGGCATTTCTGAGACCGCTCAATTCCCGTATGCCCTGCAGCCCCACCACCCAAACTAAAGTACATGAACGGTTAACCATTGCTACTGATCTGGTTGTTAACCTGCTGCTATTGTATCCGAACACTATCCCGGGCTCTAATTTCAACCAGTTGTTCATTTTCCAACGGCTGCTAAAGGATATCTGTGCCCCTCTCTGATAATTAAGGAATGCTCCCCTGTATTAATGGGCACTCTCTGTAAATTTGTGAACCATGTTCCGAGTGAACTTAAGAAGCATGGATCACATCTTTGCTTAAAAAGACATGTCTGTGCCCATTAATTCCGGCGAACTAACGATCAATCGCTAACACCCCGTTCCTTTTGAAGATTCTGGATTGAGTGGTGTATTTGCACTTTTCAGATTTTTTGAATGGATCTGGCGTCCTAAATAAATGGCAGTCTGGGTTCAGGCAGGGTCATGGTACGGAAACGACCCTGCTTGATTTGAAGCAAGGATTCAGTTAAGGCTGCTTGTCATAACACACAGATGTGTCAAGGGTACTGGCACTTCATACCAAACAGAGGTTCTGACTCCTAAATATAATGTTAGGGCATTGAGATCCAATGACACAAACCAGTTAAAAAGTTCAATGTGCAATATCACTCAGGTTATGAAAAGTGCCTTCTTTGTGGCAGCACCTAAGGCATAAGACGCCATCCCTCCGGACCTCAGATATATTAATTCTATGACAATCTTCAGGAAGCAGTTTAAGACGTTATTTAAATAAGAAGATATGCCCTCCTTTTTTCGTTTTTCTCCCATGTAGAATTCTTGCTTGATATGACAGTTATTGTGAATGGTTGTGTTCGTTGCACCCTTAAGCCTCTAGGTTCTACGTAGCGCATAATAAATATATAACTAACTGATGTCTACTCAATTCTACTCACCATCTGCTTTCCTCTTCCGATTGTGGGGATGACCAAGATCATATGGGTGTCCAAAGCTGTCCTCCTTTGGGTTGAAACAGCGTCTCCTTCCCTCTTGTATTCCTCTTGGCCCATTTCAACTCCCATCCTTGGACACTCCTCACTGTTTGACATTCTCCAGTTGGCTTCTGGATATCCGTGAACATTTCCCCCTGCCCCCCAAAAAAGAATGGAGAAATGATCTACATTTTTGACCAAAAAAAAATGAAAATTACTTTTAGCTTTTTAAACTTTTGTTTTATATGATGCTGAGGCAGTCTGATCCCCCCTCATCCACCCATACCCTAACTTATACCCTTAGCCCACCCCCACCTATTATTTACTATACACATACTAAAGTAGGTACCATTTTCGGTCCAACAAATTCAGTAATTTCTCCTTGTTTTTTTTTTTTCATTCCTTTCTTTCCATGGATTCCATGGCTTCCCCTGGATGCTCAGTCGGGATGCACAGGATTACACACCCCTGTTCAGCCACTGTTATCTTATGCTGTGAGCCCTTATACTCAAATAACAAATTGTGAGGGTTATGCCGCATGTAATGAAGAGTGTCCATTATGGACTTTAATAATACTCCATTGTTGTAGCGTGGCACCTGAAACACCTTGATACAGCTGGATTCTGTCATAACCCACACTCAGGGTCCCCCGCTCTTAAGCCGCCCTTAGGAGATTCTCTTTGAAGGGGAAGGAAAGTTGTTTAAAGAAGATGTCTTTCCATCTACTATTGCATCCTTCTTGCCTCGTTCCAGCTCTGTGGGATCTTATCAGTTCTATTTAAAGCCGAATTTGCAGTGTGCTTTTAAAATCGAATTTGGGTGTTTTGCATTACCAGTGCACTATCTGCATTGTTTGCGGCCTCTCTGACTCAATCTACTAGGCCCCCTAGTGAGTTTAGCCAGAACTGTGCAGTGCTGCCACTCCTCCATCATTCTTTGGCTAAAACATCTACCCTCATATGCCTCCCTCCAGCTCTCCCATATTCTCTAACTGCTACACTATCAACTATCCCCATCTCTCTCTAAGTCGGGAAGGAAAAAGCACAAAAAAGATATCCTTCACACTCCTCTATTAACGGTGGCACCAAGTGGGAAGTCCTCTTGTCTGGTTTCATATCCTCTCGTTGCTTCATTAATGTCTATCGCACTGGCACCATTCTGGTTCAGGGTCCACAACCCAACCTGCCTCTTTTTGACTGCATCTTGCCTTCTCTCATTAACCTCCTTCCTTTGCCTGCATCCCCTTCTCTCTCTCTCTCTCTTCCTCCTCTGAATGGTGTACTACGCCCCTGTACCTCACCTCAGAAAACCTTCAAAAGCGATGACGACCTCCACCTGGCGACTCCTAATGCCCGCTCAGCCAACATACACTCCTCTGACATCTGTCTCCTTCTTGAAGACATTGAGCATTGACCTCTATATTATTGCTCTTACCGAGTCTTGGTTCAATGCCTGCCTTTGACTCCCTCCTCCCTGACAGCTTCAAGAGCGTCTCCAAGCCTCAAACCAACCGTACTGGTTAGGGGGTTTCTTAATATTCCCTGAGTGGGTTCCTGCTTGCATTTTACCTACCCAGACCTATTCCTCTTTTAAAAGCCTGGTTTGCAAGTTGGTCACTTCTTCCACCTTCACCCTGACTATCGCTACCATCTACCGGCATACAGGCTCCACCTCCCTATCCCTCTCTGAATGGGCTGACTTCTGCTCTTCTTTACTTTATTCCACCCCTAACCTTCTCATCTTGGGTGACTTCAACATTAATCTGGACTGGCTCTGCATCCACTCTATTCACTGACCTCTGCTCTTCGCTTTCTTTCTCCTTTCTCCGTTCGGGGCCAACCCACAGAGCTGGACACACTCTGGGTCCACTCATACACTCGAACCTCTCTCTCTCCCCCCCACTAGTCACCCCTCTCTCCTGGTCAGACCACTCTCTCCTCTGATCCCATCTAGGTCCCATTGGTACCCTGACCGCCCCCCCCCCAAAAAGTCACACCAAACTCGTTCACTAACACCCGCCTGATGAAACGAGTCACTGAGGCTGCCTTCGCCTCCACCTTCGCCCCCCCCCCTCACCCACCCGTAACTCTATGGCTGACTCTGCCCTCAGCAATCTCTATCTTTCCATCACCAACACTCTTGACATTCTTACCCCAGTCATAAGGATCCATCTGAAACCTGCCTCAAAGCGTAACACTTGGTACAACACTGAACTTGCAGCCCTGAAATGAAAGTGCAGGGCAGCAGAAAGGAAGTGGCAAACCTCAGGCTCATCCACCGACAAACTGGCCTGCCGCCTGCTGCAAAGGCAATACAGACTCACCATCCATGCAAACAAAAGAGCCCATGTTCAGCCACAGGTCTCCGGCGCATGCAATAACACGGCAGAACTTTTCAAAATCTGCAGGGAACTAGCCAACCCCTTCCGCAGTCTCCTCCTGCACTTCGCCTTTCGAGGCCCTCTGCAATGCACTGGCCTCACTCATTGCCACCAAAACACAGGACATTCTGACCACACTTTCTACACTCACAACCTATCCCACACCCCCCTCCCTCCTGCTTCCTCCTTTTCCTCCTTCTCCTCTGTCACAATCTGAAGAAGTTACCAGAGTTGTCAGTTCCATGAAGGTCTCTTCTAAACAGGTCTCCACTTGCTCATTGAGGACCATCAAGGATAATACCGGTTCTCTTACCCCTGCTCTCACTGATTTCTGCAATCACTCCTTCATCATTGGATATTTCCCCTTCCCCTTAAGGACTCCCTTGTGCACTCACTCCTGAAAAAAATATCCTCTGACCCTAACTGCCAGCTATCGCCCTATCTCCATCACCCTCTTCCTGGGGAAACTACTTGAGAAGCTGGCCTTGCCTCAACTTAACTCTAACACTGGACTTGTTGGTGGCCTCCACAACCACCAATATGGACTCTGAGCACCCAGAGGCACAAAGACTGCTCTTCTGAAAACCTGTTAAGAACCGCTCACATCTCTGGACTCCAACTCCCCAGCTGTCCTTATCCTTCTCAATCTCTCTTCTGCATTTGACCCAGTTAACTATTCCATCCTCATACAAAGGGTCCATGATACACTTCATAATGGGCACTGGATTGGCTGTCCTCTTTCCTCACTAACCGCTCTTCCCAAGTCGTTCTGGGCCCCATCTCCTCTCCCACTTACATCTCAACCTGTGGTGTCCCTCAGGGCTCTATACTCTCCCCCGGGCTCCTTAACATCTACCTTGCTGTCCTTGCATGTTGGCCCCTCTACAGGCTGTGTGATAGGCCCCCAAATAACCACACGGGTGCCAGATATTCCATGACATCACTTTATTCCCTCTTCCTCCTGACTGCCTGTCCTCCTCCTTTCCCCTCCCCTTCCTCCAACTTCCCGCTCCCTCACACTGTCCTGTGTCCCCTTCTCCTTAAAGAGGCTCTGCCCTTATTCACTCAAAACACCTCCCCCCACTTAACATGAGACTTCCCAGGCTACATCTGCTCGATCAGCCATTGGGATCTCTTTATGGTTCGATGAGGCCTGTTCGGCGACTCCTGGGACTCGCTCGCATTTTCTCATTGCAGTGCTTCATATGTCTCTCCGCTCTCTGCGCCTTCCATCTCGCTTGTTCCGTCTTTCGTTGGTTCATGTCCCTCCAGGTATAATTTGTGGAGGAGGAAGGCTTTTGGTTCTTTGTCCCCTGTGGCTAGGAGGGGGGTCTGCATGGTATGACCTTACTTTGGCTTTCCTTATCTCTACCATATCTTCCTCGGTGTCTGGTCCTTCATCTGGGTGACTTTGAATGATCTATAGTGGATGTTGATGTGGATGCGCTGTAGTGCCGTCGGATGGCTGAGACGGCTGTGCCCTATGGCGTGACTCGGTATCATGTGGAGGGCGGCGGGTACTCTGAGGTCTCCCTGGGTTGGGTTGCAGCGTGACTGCCCTTTTGGCTGTACCGGCTGTGCTGTTCCCCCACTGGAATACCTGGGCTTGGGATTTGCCCAGGGGCTATGCTTCCGCTCCTGTTTGGTAATGTTGCCCGTTACTGACGTTTACTGTGGCCTACACGTTCCCCCCCAAAGTACGACATCTCGTAGGCTCCTGGGTGTTTGCTTGACTCACCATCGGCCTCGCGGGACGGGTGGGGTTTGTGTGCTGTATTCCTGCCCTGGACCGCGACTTAATTTAGGTAGATGGGTTGTTCATACCTGTGCAGTCTGGGTGGGTTGGTGTCCATGGTCTCGATGCTCTTCCTGACGTCTAGCCGTTCTATCAGTGGTATTGGGCATCTTACTTGGGGCGGTGGTGTCGGGATCCGGTCGTGGGGCCCTCTTGGTTGTCCAGGTTGTCTGGTTAGGCTCGATAGTGGTGTAGGTCGGCATGTTAGGTTTGTAGGCAGTGTCACTCTGCACATTGCCTGGAAGTGGTCTGCTTGGTCACAGCGTCAGCATCTCTGCCCTAGGGCGGGCATTGATGTCTGTGTGGGACCTGAAATCCGCACCTGTGGCATTGCTTGTTGGCCAGGATTTGGTGCCGTGGGATTCTGAGTACCCGTCTTCTCCAGGGTCCTCTCGGCCTAGAGTATCCAGGCTGTCTTGCCGAGAGGGTCACTATTGTTTTTGTTTTCAATGACGGTTGCATGTGCGTCTATCCGCTCGTACATACTTGCGAGGTTGAGTATTACTTGTAGGGGCAGGGGCTTTCGGAGAAGGTGTTTCCTGAGCATTGATGATGTGCACCCTGCTATGATCCTCAGCCGTATTGTCTCCTCATTATTAAAATTGGCAAAGTCGCAGCACGTTATGTTCTTCTGGAGGCGGATGACAAACTCACCCACGGACTCATATGAAAGCTGTATATGTTGATTGAATGCGTAGCACTCATAGTTCTTGTAGGGGTTCACTGTGAGTTTGCTGTTGATCGCCGCAAGGAGGCGCTGGTACATGGTCTTTTCTTGTGTCAGGATCGTCTTTATTATCCCTTTTATTTCTTTTCCTGCCAGGTTGGTGAAAATGTTCATTTTGTTGGCCGAGTCTTTTCCTCCAATTGCACCTAGGAGTCCTCGAACTCCTGGACCCACTCTTCCCATCTTAGTGCTTGTTCGTAATGCGGGTTCAGGGTGAATGGGTTGGGCCGTTTCATGAGGGTGGCATATGATGAGGTTTCCAAATCCGCTGCGGCTCGTGCTTCTACATCCACAGCCACTTGTGCTTGGTCAACCATGGTGGCGCGGTTGATCGTATTTGGTGTTGTAGGTTGTGGTTGCAGTTATCTGGGCTCTGTAACCTTTTCCTTGTGGGTTTCGAGGCAAGTTGGCTGGTCGCTGTGTAAATTTTAGTGAACTTGCTGCCTTCAGTAGCTGGTGGCTGTAGTTTGGGGTGGTAGTTTTGTGGGGGGTGCGCCACCCCACTTGCAGACTTCCTGGCCTTTCCAGCGAGGGGGGCCGCTGTGCTGGCTGGCGATGGCGGGTTGGGCGTCTCACGTGTGCCTTTGTTCTTGCTCTGGGATGCGCATGCTTTTTGTTTGCCTGGCGCCTCTCTGTGGTCTTTGCAGGCCGCTGTGCTGGTGCGACGTGCTGGCGTGTGTAGCACATAGGCGCGAGTAGGCAGTCCTTCAATGTCCGTGTTATGTGAGATAAAATGAGAGGGCTTTGGGCGGGTGCCGTGCATTGAAGTCTTGGGAGGATAGCTCAGCGCAAAGTACTCCCCTTGGAAGCAAGACGACAAGAAGCAACATAGGTTCCATCCCCGGGTCCGCGCTTAGAAACCTCTGGGTAGTAAGCACATTATAAATAACCTATCATATCATGGGTGTGCCGCTTGTGCTGTCTTGATGAGCATGCACATGGGCTGTTGGCGCTTTGCTACCCGGTTGTGTCTGTGCTGGTGGTAATGGGTAACCTTTGTAACTCGGGGCTGTGTGAAGTAGGGCTGTACCTATTTATAGCTGTATTGATAGTTACCATCATTGGAAGGCCCTCCCCCTCCGTGGTGTGGTGCAAGGAAATGTTCTGGGTGTGCGGCCCTCTGTTCTCAATGGTGGGGAAGGGGCACGGTCTTCTTACCAGCGTTCTGTGTGGCTTCCTTATTTCCTCTTTGCGGTTGGCGGTCCTTGGCAGCCCCCTTCTTGCACCTGGTATCTCCGCTCTTCATGGTGCTGCTGGGCTCGTGTTCTCTGCGCACCGTCGCGGCGCTGCTGGGTTTGTCTCCTCCTGCGGCGTGGGGCACTCCCTTTGCGGCGTCCCTTCCATTGTCATACTGCTGGGCCAGGGATGTCATTTCACCAAAATGCCAGGGGTAGCGGAAGCGACATCACATGACCCTTGACCCCTGATCGATATCACAGGAAGTGATGTCATTTGACCCCACCCTGAAGTGATATGTCCTCACCCCGAAGTGATATTGCGGGAAGCGATGGAACACGATCTTTCAACCGTTGACAAAACAGGAAGTGGCATCACATGGCACTGTACACTACGAAAAATATGGTTATGATGTCACTATAATGTGATGTACATTTCATACAAGAAAAGATGGCCATATGTATCATTAAGATCAGGGCATATAGGCCCATATTACCAAATTACTGTGAATGCAAGCAGACATCCATGACCGAATGATAATGATGTGTTATTATATAGCACTTACACTGAAGCGCGTTACATAGGAGAAATATACACCTAATATCACCGAACCTGTGTTGGTACTCATTTATCAACCTCAGAAGGATGAAAGGCGGAGTAGAGGCGTTTAAGAACAGACTAAATCAGTGACTCACCCCCTGAAGCGTGCCTGAAATAAACCTTTAATGAGTCTATTATTGTATAGAATTCCAGAAAGACACATTTTTTGGTATTCCTTTTCTTTCTTATTTAGGGACAGTGCTGAAAGTGTTAGACTTGTGGCACACCTGTTCTTATTTTTCTTATTTATTTTAAGGGCGCTAAACAAGAAAGCCAGCCACTACAGAAGTAAAGAGCCACATGGTGCTGGCCACAGCCCCGGAGCTTGCATTACAAAAAAGAAAACAAAATGTTTATTTTTTTATTATTTTTTAGAGGTTGCATGGGAGACCACAGAGGTCGCAAGGGAGACCTCAGAGGTCGCACTTGCGACTTCTGGCGACCCCCAAATGACGTCCCTGTGCTGGGCACTCGCTGCCTGTCCTGCTGTTGTGTTCTTCACCTATTGCACTGTCCGCTGGTGATACTTGCTGGGTCCCTGCTGGGTGCGCTTGGCCCTCCAACTTGCTGCTGGGCAAGTCCGTCCCACCACAACACTGCTGGGCACACTGCCCCTTCGTCTCCGCACTGCTGGGCTCATCAGCCGCTCTTCGTCCTCCTCCTCGGTGCCGTTTCTCGCCGCACCACATACGCGGCACTTCTCCCTGCTGGCCCCTCTACAGGCCATGTGATAGGCCCCCAAATAACCACAGGGGAACCAGATATTCCATGACTTCACTTTATTCCCTCTTCCTCCTGACTGCCTGTCCACCTCCTTTCCCTTCCCGTTCCTCCCACTTCCTGCTCCCTCCCACTGTCCTGTGTCCTCTTCTCCTTAAAGGGGCTCTGCCCTTATTCACTCACAACATTGCATGCCTCATATCCTCTTTCTCCTCCAACTTCTAGTGTTACGCAGACAACACACAGCTCTTCTTCAGACTACCTGCCGACCCTCTTGCACCCTTCATGCTCCCCAATTACCTATCTGCCATCCAGTCCTGGTGCACCTCCAATGATCTCTGCCTCAATGCCTGTAAAACTGAGATCCTTCCCATTGGGACCCCTGTTCCCTCCTTCTTCCTTTCACTCTGGCCTGCCTCCTTGGGCCCTCCCCCTGCACCTTCAACAGAAGCCAGAAACCTTCAAGTAATCTTCGACTCCTCTCTTTCCTTCCTCCCTCACACTCACAACAATGCCAAGAAGTACAACTATCTACCTTTTCTCACTTTCCCTCATAGGTTCAATGTGACTCAAGCCCTCATTCTCTCTAGACTTGACTACTGTAACAGCCTCCTTCTGACTCTTGCTTCGTCCTTCTTATTCCACTCTGCTACCCCTCCAGCTTATCCAGAATACGGCAGCAAGATTTATTCTTGGCCTTCAATCCAGGGACCACATCTCTTCTGCACTAAAAAGTCTTCACTGGCTCCCGGTTGCTGCACAGATTAAATTCAAATCCCTCTGCAACATCCACAAGTCTGTCTGGGCCGGGGGATCACACTATCTTCAACTTTATCTCACTAAATACTCTCCCTCTAGACCACTTCGCTCCTCTGGCACCAACTCTTTGTGTGTAAAGCATTTTGCTAAACAGAGGGCAAGGGGTTGCTCACATTCCTCTGCAGGCTCCCTTCTTTGGAATAGTCTCCCCCTCTCCCTGCGCCGTGAGCAGGATCTTCTCAAATTCCGGAAGCTCCTTAAGACTTTCCTCTTTTCCTCCTCCTTCCCTCCTTCTCTCCTCTGCTAATCCCACAGTTGCTGAATCAGTGTCCTTGGCCCTTATGCATCTTCGGCGCCTTGACCTCCCACACCAATTCTTCCCAGCTCCTGTCTTTCCACAACACTTTGCATCTGCACACCCTCCACTCTGGAGACTCACACTTACACCTCCCGTGGCCTAGGCCGTGTAGCACTCAACTTTTAGAACACTTTGTCCATGGCTCAGCCACGGGCTCGGACTCCCCAGCACAGCACTTACCCCCCTTTCCATTGTTCTTTTTGCACTTGCACGTTCTGAATACTCACAAGGCACAGTAGGTTTCTCTCCCTCCCTTTTCCCCCTCTGCTCATAAATATTGTGTTGTAATGTTGTAATGTATTTCCTACTCTCCCTCCCTCCCCACCGTGTGGGCGCTTTGAAACAGTATATTTTTATTGTATAAGCGCCTAACAAGCAAACAATAAATAAATCCATTACTTAAATAAATACATATTGTGGATTCTGGCTCTTCCAGCAGCAGCTCATTGAATATCTTCCTGACTAGGGCTTACAGGTCATTCCCCTCATGCCCCTAAGACAATAATAACTTTAACCTAATGTTGCCCGTCTGGGACCTGTTTTCTAGATCTTCGCACTTTGTGCACAGGGCTTCTGTTAATTCCTGCAGATCCCGAATGTTCTTTTGCCCATATTCATCCTGTCCGCCAATGTGGATAGCTCTGCCAGAATCTCTGCTATGCTCTTGTGGATTTCTTCCCTAAATTCACTGATTTCTTGAATTAAAGAGTCTTTAAGCCCCTTTATTGTGTCCAAAAGGACCTTTTTGGTAAAGGCAACAGGTCGTGGAGTTGCTGGATCCTAGCCTACTCTGGATATCTACCTCCTCAGCATTAGGCTAGGGCGATCGCCTGTGGACCATGCACCCGTTGGTGTTCTTTTTTGATTGCTTGGGCATGTGCCCCAGTCAGTGGTGCAAGCACGGCATCACTGCTTGTGGGTCAAAGGAGGAAGCCCCAACCCTCGAAGCAGGTGGTCCAATGTCATGTGGAGGGTTCTTGTTAGGGCCCATCTGCACCTTTGCCGTCGCGCTCTGGGTCTCCCCTTGTCTTCAGGTTACTGCGTCTCTGCCTTCTCCATCTTCTAGAGCCCTGCTCGCTGCTCCAAGCAGGCAGACAAACAGAGATCCACCCAGCTTCCTCTGAAAACCAGGCTCAGGGTTCAGTAAACAGAAAGCTCCACACTTTAAAGACTGCGCCACATTGTAGATTGGGTGAAAAAGTGTATATGTTTAATAAGTTGCCCTTTCCAGATAACACGTGTTTCGACACACAAGTGTCTTCTTCAAATCAGGGCTAATCAAAACTGACATAAGATATCAAATATTAACCAAAATATAAATTAAGAACATTCACAAGCAAGAAATAACCAATAGACATCCATAAACACATTGGACGTAGAAAAATGCCAGCAATCGCCATGATAAAGTTTCGAGTCACAGAGAATTAAGGAGAGGTGAAGGGGGTGGAGGTTTAAGGGATATGAGAGGGAGAGAGAGAAGGCAACAAATAGAAAAAGACAAAATATATAATTAGTTCAATGTATACAAACGTATCATCTCTGTATGATATGACTTTCATATGTAAAATATGATTGTTTGCGATTATAGTTTTGGGAACCTTACCTATCGTCCATATCTAGATTTCCATTTCAAAAGAGTCACAAAAAAGTAACGGGATGAATCCCCCTATGTAAAATCAGATTACAAAATGTGGGTTAAATGCCGGTAACGCACTCTGCGAGCTACCTAATGGTAGAAAGATACCGGCGTATTAGGCCATTACAAATCTTCAGTTACCAGAAATAGATGAAGTATGTGTATAGTCTATTGAAGGTAAATGGATAGACGAAGAGTTGGAGAATCTACTGTGTTCGTATTTATAAAGCCACTTAGACCATACGCATAATGCTTTTTGCTGCATGGCTAGGCGGAGTGTTTGAAGAGTCTAGAGACTTCTCTATATACGCAATCTTTAACCTCTGTAGGTATATGTATATTACTTGTCCTCGCAGTTGAAATATCTTAAGGTTTATGTGCATTCAAAACGAATCCGCGTTCAATGAGCACACCCACACAGCCCTCGCGCAGCCACAACCGCGGCACCATAACGTACTACGGGCCCGGTCGCCCAAACGCCACATGGATGCACCCCCACCCGCGATCCTGTATTATCGTATAATCGCATAAACAGGGAGACTGTTGGTTCATATATATACTGTTGATGAAGCTTACCTAAGTGTCACGCAAAGTCTCCTATCGTCTAGTCCTTACGCCGGCTGTCCTGCCCAGTGTATATATAAGTTGCCGTGGTAACACCAGTCCTTCTTTTAGTTTAGTCAAAATTACTTCCGTGGTTTAGGCACCGTGGGCGCCCTTTTTAAGCTTCGTTTACTGCATTATAAATCACACACAGTAAAGGACAATATCATAAGGTCCCAGGTGATGTAATAAAGAACACTGTGCTTCCTACATCATTGTATTATTACTTTTCAGCGGCAAGATCATTCACCTTCTCCCAGTGTGCTTCAGTCTCTCCCTGGGTCGCTCACTCTCAGCCTAGTGTAAAAAAATGGCAGGGCCTTCTCCAGCCAGCCCTTCATGCCTCGAGTTCCCCCAGCCCGCAGCACTCGTCTCTCTCTATGGGCTCGGTATTCATCTTTGGAACTCCATATTTGGGTGTGTAGTGATGGATCTGCCTCGTCATGCAGCCATTTTGCCCACTTCCAGCCACGCCCCCCATCTTTTCCTCTTTAAAAAAAAAAAAGTTAAAACCTTTCTTTTCTAATTCTGTCTTTGGTTAACTCCTTTGTTTTGGTCGAGCATTGTGAACCCCCTTGACGTCGTAATTCCCTCTCTTTCCTATCAAAATTACAATTACAATATGCCCACTTGGCTAAACTGCTGCTGTCCTGAAAGAGTGGAAGACTTGGCTGAGGTTCAAGAGCAGAATTTTGGAAATGACGACTCATAACTCATACCCGGTCCACCAAGGCAATAGTGAATTAGGGCTACAAGTTATTATTTACAAAGGACAGTAACTGCATGGAATTATGATTCTGCAATGGGATGAGAGAATTTCTGAAGGAAGGTTCCGAAAAATCAGGAGTTCTTTATCAGCTCTTTATTCAGGGTTTTCAAAATAACAGGCATGCTTCAAAATCAGGAAAGGAACGGTGGTGGATGTGAACTGACCCACAGAAAAAGTGAAAATGCAACAATGTCAAATAGAAGCCCAGGCAGACTTCAGCATAAGGAGGCGCCACCAGACCAGGCATGTGCGCACTCCGAATATGCCAGAAAGCAATTAAATCACATGAACCATAATCCTTCGGAACACTAGGGGCAAGTCGGGCTGCTGTTACCTAACTATCCATGAAAACCCAGATAGCACCGACCATCTGCGAGAACTGCCTGTACATGAAACTAGTCTCGGGTAAGGCAGCTCCCTTGGACTATAAGATACTTTTTTGCATGGAACAGCATAGCCAACCCTCATTAAACGTCTCATTTTTTCAATTTCACTTAAGAAACACGAAGCAGATGTAAGAGAAGCCCTACTTATTGAAACATAATATGAATCTTCCGCAGAGTGGACATCTTTTTCATTTTAGATTTTTTAGATTGTCGTGTAAACAGTAGTATTTTGCAAAGCTTAAAAAAGTCCTTTATTCCAAAGATTTTAGAACTATGTCAATTGCAGTCTGATAATGAATATCAGTAAAAGTCTTACTTGAACCATTGGGAAACATGGCAGATGAACCATTCAGCCAGTGCTCCAGTTAAGTCCTTCTGGCCCTATTTAATATCGAAGTCCACAAAAAATATGTTCTAAAAAACTGCAATGATAGGTGAAGTTTAACATTTCCATAGATTACTCAGTGCTTAAACAGTAACATCAAGATGTGGATCCTCAGAATTCGGCTTAATCCTGCTGATGTCATGTTTATGTTCCTTGATCATGTCTGAGAATCCCTCCAACCACTCCAGACGGCCAGATGGGCATTTTAACTAAACTGTTTGCTACTTTATGATGCATTGTTTGGTTGTGTGGTAAAACCGTGGCAATAACAGTTGTTATTCAACTCTCTGGCGGCCTCTCTTGGCCCTCTTCCTGCTCCCACATGCAAGGCTAAAAACCTCAGGGTCATCTTCGACTCCACACTCTCCTTCTCTCCTCACATCTCCAACGTCTCTAAGAAGTCACACTACCAGCTGCACCTCCTCAGAGGTATTCTTCCTCTTCTCTCCTTTCCCCAGAAGCTCACCGTCTCCAGAGCCCTGGTTCTCTCCAAGTTGGACTATTGCAACAGCCTCTATCTAAATCTGCCTGCCTCTACTCTCCGCCCTCTGCAACTTATCCAAAACAGGACTGCAAGACTTGTCCTTGGCCTCAAGACCAGGGATCGTATCTCTCCAGGACTGAAATCTCTGCACTGGCTCCCAGTGGCTGCAAGGATTAAGTTCAAAACCCTCTGCGTTATCCACAAGGCCTTCTGGGGCCTGGGGCCACATTACCTTCAACTCTATCTTCCTAAATACCTTCCTTCTCAGGCTCTTCGCTCATCTGCCTCCAGCTCCATCAGGGTTAGTCGCTTCTCCAAGCAACGAGTTGGTGGCAGATCACTCTCTTCAGCAGGGGTCTCTCTCTGGAACAGCCTTCCTGCCTCCCTGAAACGTGAGGAGAACCATCTCCGGTTCCGGAAGCACCTCAAAACCTTCCTCTTTGCTTGTGCTTTCTCTCCTCCCCTCCCCTGCTAAATTCCTGACTGAAATTGCACTGGTTACCTGGTCACCCTTTCTGATATCTGGCCCAGGCTGTAAAGACTGGAGGGGGGTGTCTGTACTTCTGCTCTCTATATGGTAGAGGAGAGGCACAGAGGACCCCAGCCAAGAATCTCTATTATGGTAGCAATGGACGAGCAATCAAGGCCTAGCTTCTCAGGAGGTGATGCTGGCTGGTTCTTAAGTACAGTGTAGTCCCCTGAACCCCCCACAAAGGAATGTCCACACACTGTATTACTGAAAACACAGTCTTTATATAATTAATATTCAAAGGTATGTACACTATCACAATAACACACTTTGTACTCAGAAATCAACAATGGTAAATATATACAATTCTAAAGTGGTACCACCAATATTGTCAGTTCTCATTAAAGTGCATCAACTATACTGCTAGAATGTCACACAGATCAATAACAAGGAAACCAGCAATAGAGATAGGAAGGAAAGCAAGATGGTTGACACAATTGGCAGAATACTGGCCCCATTACCTAGACACAGTTCTGTGTGGAGATCCCCCCACCTGGGCAACCTGTAAAATAAGGATATAGCACAAGCCCAGTCCATATATTGATCAATAGTCTTATTCTCTCCTATAATGTTTTTACCCCCCCAATGATCCTGGTGGAGTCGAGTTCTTCGAAGACGCGTCGAGGGATCTTTCTTGAGTGACTCTCTTTAAAGCAGGAGCCACGGATCGTCGAGAAGCATCGAAGAAGGGGAACTTGGCATCGACGGCGTCAATGAGAAGTTCGAGGGTGCCGAGACCACGGCATCGATCCAGGCGGTGCTCGTCGGCGAGGTCCTGCGAGGATGAGGTGTGCGGGGAACCTCGGCGATTGATTGTTCAGGACTGCAAGTTTCAGAAGAACTGTGGCCCAGCAAGGGCGTCGAGTCGTCGAAGTCTTTGTGGCCTTCAGGTGGCGGGAAACCTACTGGCAGATTCTCCTTGGCGCAGCAGCAGCCTTGACTCTCTCCGGCAGGATAAAGCGGTTGTCGGTGCGGACAAGGGAGTCCTTCCATTGAAATATTCTTAGGCAAAGGAGTGGGCGGCTCCAGTCGTCGGCGGCACAGCGTTAATCGGTCCCCGCGTCTGGGCAACACAACTTCGATGGGCCTCCAGCGGTTACACAAACCTGCGAACCCTGGTCGACGGCAATGGATTCCACAGCGGCAAAGTCCTGATGCTTCACTTTGTTCTCCTCAGCGGTCCCCGTCTCCGGTCGGCAGCCTTTCGAGGCTCTGACTTCCGGCAGCTTTCAGATCGGGTCGAAGCAAATGTAACAGCAAGTCTTCTTCTTCCAGCTGGTCGTCGAGGATCAGCAGTTCCAGTTACTCTTCAAGTGTAGACACAGCTTCTGAACAATTTCCAGTGGTGGGAGATCCCCAGATATACTATCCTGTCTCTCATCCACACTGCTGTGTCACACTCAGTAGCCAATCATACAGAAGGGTATTCATGCAGTCAGTCAGCCAATCAGGTACACAGTGCATTCAGGCCATCCTCCTCCCTTTCAGACACTCACAACTAGGAATGTGGATTGGGACAAGTACCCAGCCATTCAACACTAAACACTGCATTCAGGCCAGTTCGGGCAGGGCTGTCTCAGTCTTTGTCTCTCATACCAGAAACCAGACAGCCACATCAAGAATTGCATATTGGTCACACACTCCATTCACCCAGGTCCCACCCACAGGGTGTACCCACAACATACAGTCACTGGGAAGGCTCTAGCCAGTCTGGACTGGACTTCACAACAACACCATATATGGAACTTCCACCCAGCAGCCAGTCAGGGAGAAGGGAAAGTCAGGGCTTCCCAGGACTTTGGGAAAACAAGGTAACAGGCAATAGAAAGCAAGAGGCCACAGGAGCCATCTTGTTTTCCATCAGGAATCAACTGATTCCAATGGCAGGGCCTGGGTATCCCAAAATGGAGGATACTCAGAGCACCTGTCAAATTCAGCATGGAGCTGCCACCAGCCCATACCCTGCAATGTGGGTCACCCACAGGTGCCCAAAACATACACTAGGGGCACAAGGTTGTACCCCCACCCATGGGTGCCATAAGGGTATCCCATGGGTCTATACACCAAACCAAAAACAGGAAACGCTGCACTGCCAGGAGTCCCACATGGACTCCTGGGCAGAAAACAATACAGAACACAAATGAAAAAGGACTACAGGACAAGGACAGGGAGGCCCTGTCCCTCCAATGCATTTCCAGCATCACAGTCGCCCCCCCAGACTGAGGTTAGGGTGCCTAATCTCCCACGAGATAGACACCCTCATCCAGCCGGTCAACATAGCTTCTAGAAAGGCCATCTGCAATATCGTGACTCTTACCTGGTCTGTGCTCTATGGTGAAGTCTAGCCCTTGCAGGCTAATGGACCACCTGAGCAGTTTCGGGTTTTTACCCTTCATCTGCATAAGCCACTTCAGGGGCTTATGGTCTGTTTGGACCTTGAAGGTATACCCCGTAAGGTAGGGCCTAAAACACCTAAGGCTCCAAACTATACTGAAACATTCCTTCTCAACAGTAGCCCACCTAAGTTCTCTACCCTTGAGTTGTCTACTGATGAAGATGATGGGATGTTCCCTCCCTTTGTCATCTAACTGGGACAAGACAGCTCCAATTCTGGTGTTGCAGGCATCCGTCTGGACGATAAAGGGTTTGCTGTAGTCAGGCGCACACAACACAGGTGCCCTACACAGACTTTTTTTCAAGCCATCAAAGGCCCCCTGACAGTCTTCAGTCCAATTAACCTTCCTAGGTTGTTTGGGTGAAGTCAGAGCTGTCAGGGGTGCAGCTATGGTTCCATAGTCTGCCATGAAATTGCGATAATACCCAGTGAGGCCCAAAAAGGCTCTCACCTGGGTTTGAGTAGTGGGAGTCTCCCAGTCCTGTACATCTTGTACCTTACTGGGGAGAGGTGGATTTGACCCCCTCTTACCTCATGACCAAGATATGTGACTTTCCCCTGAGCTATCTGGCACTTGGTGGCCTTGATAGTGAGGTTAGCCCTTTTCAAGGCCTGCAACACCTTATCCAGATGTGTCAAATGCTCTCTCCAGTTGGAACTGTAGACGGCAATGTTGTCTAAATAAGCCACACTGAGTGCATGGTTGACCAATCTCTGGAAGGTGGCAGGGGCATTCTTCAACCCAAAAGGCCTGACCCTAAACTGGTAGAGTCCCTCAGGTGTTGAGAACGCCGTCTTTTCCTTGGCATGGTCCGTCAGAGCTATTTGCCAATAGCCTGAGGTAAGGTCAAAGGTGCTCACAAATTTGGCAGCACCTATGGTGTCCACAAGCTCATCAGCCCTGGGCAATGGGTGCGCATCAGTCTTGGTGACGGCATTGACTCCTCTGTAGTCCACACAGAACCTCCAATCCTTGGTACCAGCCTGGGAACTTGCCTTGGGGTCAAGGACCATGGGACTGGACCAGGGACTTGTTGAGGGTTTAATAACACCCAGATCCAACATCTTGGCGACCTCAGCCTGGATGTGGTTCTTAACTGCATCTGACATACGGTAGCTCCTGCTTTTGACAGGCACACTGTCACCAGTATCAATCTCGTGCTTACACCACAGTGTAAGGCCTGGCTTCAGTGAAAACAGAGAGGCATACTGCTGGAGCAAAGTCCTGCAGGCCCTCTGCTGCTCTGTTGTCAAATCGGGAGAGAGATGCACTCCTTCCACTGAGCCATCCTGAGGGTTGCTATACAGCAAATCAGGAAGGGGCTCACTCTCATCCTCTTCGTGCTCTGAAGCTCGCAAGAGACATGAGACTTCTGCTAGCCGGTGGAAAGGCTTGAGCCTGTTAACATGGACTACCTGAGGGGCTGCCCCAGAGGCTCCCATGTCAACCAGATAATTGACCTCGCCCATCTTGGAGATTACCCTGAAGGGTCCAGTCCATTTATCTGCCAACGCCCGGGGCTTGGTGGACTCCATCACAAGGACCTCCTGTCCCGGAGTTCAATTCAGTTGCGATGCTTTAAGGTCATGCCAGTACTTGTTCAGTTCCTGGCTGGCCTTGAGATTCGCTGTTGCTTGACCCATCATCAGCGTCATCCTCCATCTGAGGCCTAACACATAGTCCCCCACTTGCTTGGCGGGACCTGGAGGGGTGGTTTCCAAACCTTCTCTGATCAAGGCAAGGGGCCCCCTCACGGGATGTCCAATGAGTAACTCAAAGGGGCTGAAACCAACACCCTCTTGAGGTACCTCTCTGTAAGCAAACAGCAGGCATGGCAGGAGGAGATCCCATTTCCTCCTTAGGGGCTCTTCCAAAGCACCTTTCATGCCCTTGAGAGTTTTATTAAATCTCTCAACCAGACCATTGGTCTGGGGATGGTAAGAGGTGGAGAACTTGTAGGTTACTCCGCACTCTTTCCACATGGTCTTCATGTAACTAGACATGAAGTTGGATCCTCTGTCAGAGACAACCTCCTTAGGGAATCCAACATGGGTGAAAATGCCCAGGAGAGCCCTGGCAACCACCTTGGCAGTTACAGTCCGAAGGGATATAGCCTCAGGGTACCTGGTGGCATGATCTACCAAAACCAGGATGAACCGATGTCCACCTGAAGTGGGAGGGTTCAGGGGACCGACAATGTCTATGTCCACCCTCTCAAATGGTGTGCCAACCACTGGCAATGGCTGCAGTGGGGCAAGGACACTTCCTCCAGTCTTGCCAGACAACTGACAAGTTGTGCAGGTCCTGCAGTGGGACTCCACTTCTACTCCCATCCGAGGCCAGTAGAAATGGGCAGAGAGCCTCTGCTTAGTCTTCTTGGTACCAAGATGACCAGCCAAGGGTACCTCATGCGCCAACTGCAGCAGGAAGGGCCTGTAAACCTGGGCTACCACCAACCTCTTGAGGGCACCAGGTTCAGGCTTAGTGGGCTCACTGACAAGGAGCTCACCCTCCCAATATATCCAGAAGTTTCTAAGCACTTCTCCTTGTGCCTGGGACAGAGCCTGTTTCCTCAGACCCTCGAGAGAGTGGCACTCTCTCTGTCCCTTACAGAAGTCTGCCCGGGAGGGTCCCCCTTCAGCTAACAAGCATTGAAGATCGGGGTGATCCTCCGGGTTGAGAACCTCTCCCACAGGAGAGTCTTCTGGCTCTTCTCCCACAGGAGTTGAGACAGGGTTTACCACTGGACCCAGCCCGTCCGGAGCATGGATCCCAATGGGTGCTGTAGGAACAGCAGGAAGAGAAGAGGCCCCTGGCACAGAGGTTGCCTTCTTGTTCTTCCTTCGTCTTGCCTTAGGCCGCGCCTTTGGCTCGGGTACCTGACTCACAGCCAGACCCTGTGTCACCTGTGACCTAGTGACCGCAGCAGCAGTCATGGGAAGACCATCCGAGATCAATCCCAACTCTACTAGATCATTACTTAACAGAATGTTAGCAGGGACATTGTCCTGAACCAGGACAGGAAGCTTTGCTGTCTTGTCTCTAATTACGAGTGTGACTAAGGCTACAGGTGACAATTTGGGAGGCCCACCAGCTAACCCAGTGGTTCTCAGAGGAGCACCTACATAGTCCTCTGGCTTGAGCAGGGTCCTGTCCACCACTGTCATGCTTGCCCTGGTGTCTCTCAAGCCATTAGAAGGCTGGCCATTCAAGAGGACACTTCTCAAAAACCTATGGGTGTTCTGTGGGATAGTCGCCAGTACTTCCGTGTACTGGTCCCAGGCCCCAAGGGACACTAGGGAAATCTCTACAGGAGCACCAAATGTGATCCCTGTAGAGGAGGGGAGGACAGTGGCCTCCACCTCAGACACCTCAGACAAGGGGTAAGGGTAGGTCAGGCTGACAGCCTGTATTCCAAGTGCCTTACCTTTACACTTGGAGTCAAGTCACCCCTCTTGTGATCCAGACCCCCACAATCCCAATAAGTGCCGGGAGTGCCGGGTACGGTACTGGAACCACTGGGAGCCTGCTTTGCAGCAGGTGGACCACTACTCTTATTACCACCCACAGATGACTTATCCCCACTAGATTTTTGAGTCTTAGGAGAGGAGGGTTTAGGTTTACCTGACTGTGACTGCGTTTGGGCCTCCTCAGCTTTCTGAGAGGTCCCCTTTTCTTTGTCCTTGTCCTTCCCACTGGCGTCCTTAGGGGACACCCGGTGGGAGACCCACTTGTCAGCCAACCTAGCCAAGGGTTAAAGTGATCCAAAATGTTCTGGTCAGCAACATACTGACGCAGCTCTGGTGAACAGGCTTCAGAAAAATGCTCAAAAAACAACAGGTGGGACAATTCAACAAACGTTTTCACTTTGTATCCATCAATCCACCCCATCATGTTCATGTGCGCAGCACTCCCCCAGTCAACCCAAGACACATTCTCTCTTTTCTTAAATTCCCTGAACCTTTTAAGGTATTGGGTAGGTGTCTTGCCAAACTTGGCAATCAAAGCAGATTTCATACACTCATACTGACCCCTGTCTTCCACACTCAGTTTCAGAATACAGTCATACCCAGTCTGAGGCACTCTGCTTAACAAACACTTAGCCCAATCTCTTTTGTCAACATCATGAATTGCACAAGCCATTTCAAATGCTTCAATCCATTTGAGGATATCAGAACCCTCCACAAACACACCAACCAAATCTTTCATAAACTTGGAGGCTGAGGACCTACCACTCTCAACTGGTTTAGCTGAAGTCTCCACGATAGCTGGATTTTTTGGTGCTCAGTATCCCTATCTTTGAGTATCACTTGCTCCGCCAACTCCTCTTTCTTTAACTCAGCTTCTGTTGCCAACTTTTTGTATTGAAAGGCTAACTGTTCCCATTGTAGCTCCAATTTTAAAAGTTCAATCTTCAGGGCTTCCCCCTGAAGAGCAGTGCTGGGGTTTGGAACAGAGTCAGCAGGAATGGTGGCATTCCCAGAAACAGATTCAGCCGAAACCCCAGGGGCAGAGTCCTCATTGGTTGCAATCCCCCCCTCATCAAGAGTTTCACCATCAGTCTGGTAGTCCACCAGGGCAGCTATCGGCTCAGCCCTAGACTTATCCACAAAGTCTAACTCCCTGGCTTCACAAGAACTCTGGAGAGCCTCTAAGCTCATCCTAGTCAATTTACCATTTGCAATAGACTCCATTGCTTGTAATGCAGTTATTTTGTACACAACCAAACCCTAATTTAATAAAGTGCAGATATTTTGTAAGTGGCACGATTATACACTGATTCTTAAAACCATAAGCATCCCACTGCTGCCACCAGTGTAAAGACTGGAGGTGGGTGTCTGTACTTCTGCTCTCTATATGGTAGAGGAGAGGCAGAGAGGACCCCAGCCAACTTTCTCTATTGTGGTAGCAATGGACGAGCAATCAAGGCCTAGCTTCTCAGGAGGTGATGTAGGCTGGTTCTTAAGTACAGTGTAGTCCCTTGAAACCCCACAAAGGAATGTCCACACACTGTATTACTGAAAACACAGTCTTTATATAATTAATATTCAAAGGTATGTACACTATCACAATACGCACTTTGTACTCAGAAATCAACAATGGTAAACATATACAATTCTAAAGTGGTACCACCAATATTATCAGATCTCATTAAAGTGCATCAACTATACTGTTAGAATGTCACACAGATCAATAACAAGGAAACCAGCAATAGAGATAGGAAGGAAAGCAAGATGGTTGACACAATTGGCAGAATACTGGCCCTGTTACCTAGACACAGTTCTGTGTGGAAATCCCCCCACCTGGGCAACCTGTAAAATAAAGATATAGCACAAGCCCAGTCCATATATTGATCAATAATCTTATTCTCTCCTGTAATGTTTTTACCCCCCCCCAATGTACCTGGTGGAGCGGGTTCTTCGAAGACGCGTCGAGGGATCCTTCTTGAGTGACTCCCTTTAAAGCAGGAGCAACGGATCGTCGAGAGGCGTTGATGAATGGGAACTTGGCATCGACGGCGTCGATGAGAAGTTCGAGGGTGCCGAGACCACGGCGTCGATCCAGGCGGTGCTCGTCGGCGATGTCCTGTGAGGATGAGGTGTGCGGGGCACCTCGGTGATTGATTGTTCAGGGCCTCAAAGAGTTTCAGAAGAACTGTGGCCCAGCAAGTGTGTCGAGTCGTCGAAGTCTTTGTGGCCTTCAGGTGGCAGGAAACCCACCGGTGGATTCTTCTCGGCGCGTCGGCAGCCTTGACTCTCTCCGGCAGGATAAAGCGGTCATCGGTGCGGACAAGGGAGTCCTGTTCTTAGGCAAAGGAGCGGGCGGCTCTGGTCGTCGGTGGCACGGCATCAAGCGGTCCCCGCGTCTGGGCAACACAATTTCGACGGACCTCCAGCGGTTACACAAACCTGCGAACCCTTTTGACAGCAATGGACTTCTACAGGGGCGAGGTCCTGGTGCTTCACTTTGTTCTCCTCAGCGGTCCCCGTCTCCGGTCGGAAGCCTTTCGAGGGTCTGACTTCCAGGGAGCTTTGGCGAAGGTTAGCGGTGCTCGATGGTCCCTCGGAGCACGGGAAGAGGGCGCCTTACCAGGTCCTCTCTCGGATCAGTCTTCGAAGAATTCGGCTGCTTTCAGATCGGGTCGAAGCAAATTCAACAGCAAGTCTTCTTCTTCCAGCTGGGAGTTGAGGATCAGCTGTTCCAGTTACTCTTCAAGTGTAGACACAGCTTCTGAACAATTTCCAGTGGTGAGAGGTCCCCAGATATACTATCCTGTCTCTCATTCACACTGCTGGGTCACACTTAGCAGCCAATCATACAGAAGGGCATTCATGCAGTCAGTCAGCCAATCAGGCACATAGTGCATTCAGGCCATCCTCCTCTCTCTCAGACACTCAGAACTAGGAATATGGATTGGGACAAGTACCCAGCCATTCAACACTAAACACTGCATTCAGGCCAGTTTCAGGCAGGGCTGTCTCAGTCTTTGTCTCTCATACCAGAAACCAGACAGCCACAACAAGAATTGCATATTGGTCACACACTCCATTCAACCAGGTCCCACCCACAGGGTGTACCCACAACACAGTCACTGGGAAGGCTCTAGCCAGTCTGAACTGGACTAAACAACAACGCCATATATGGAACTTCCACCCAACAGCCAGTCAGGGAGAAGGGACAGAATCAGGGCTTCCCAGGACTTTGGGAAAACAAGGTAACAGGCAATAGAAAACAAGAGGCCACTGATTCCAATGGCAGGGCCTGGGTATCCCAAAATGGAGGATACTCAGAGCACCTGTCAAATTCAGCATGGAGCTGCCACCAGCCCATACCTAGCTCTGTGGGTCACCCACAGGTGCCCAAAAACATACACTAGGGGCACAAGGTTGTACCCCCACCCATGGGTGCCATAAGGGTATCTCATAGGTCTGTACACCAAACCAAAAACAGGAAGAGCTGCACTGCCAGGAGTCCCACATGGACTCCTGGGCAGAAAACAATACAGAACACAAATGAAAAAAGACTACAGGACAAGGTCAGGGAGGCCCTGTCCCTCCAATGCATTTCCAGCATCACACAGGCCCCGTCAATTGCCCACCTGCACTGCCTCCCTGGCAACCCCTGCACCTGGGGACCGTTTTCAGTATCCCTACAGTCCCCCTACCAGCACTTATGTCTGCACTTCCTTGCACTTGCCACTAGCTGGCTGTTTTATTTGTTTTATTTATCTTATTTATTCCACTTTTCCATGTACTGCACTTTCCCCTCTCCCTTCCCCCGCGCACTTTTCCTCTCCTCCCTTCCCATGCACTTGCGCGATCTGAATGACACCTGGCCTAGTAGGATCATTGTCTGTCCTCCCTTTGTTTCTACCCCCCCCTTGCCTCGTCCCGCCTTGAAACACTTGTGTATAGGCACGTTATAAATGCCATATCATATCATATCATATCAGTGTCATGCATAGCTCCAACAAGTCAACAATTAGCAGACAGTGATCATCAAAAATATATATGTATTCATTCACATGTAAAAAATATACATACAACTTTTTATTTTACGTACGTGCTGGTTTGGGTCTCACTAGCCATGCTATTCTTAATTTATTTCTTTGGCTGGTCATTTAGTGGGCTATAAAGCAGAGCCCAGCAAACAAAACTGAAAATGATGCTACAATTAGAATGCAGCACTTAATGAAATAAAAGTTAACTGTAGCCTGAGACTCAGACTATTTCAAGACATTGGTAGCCCAAGGGAACCAACTGAGCCAACTGAATGACATAATCGGCCTAAATGAATGATGTGTAGCCAGTTTGGTACCCCTTTGTTCTGCCAATGCCCATTTACTTTCCTTTTATGTATGTCTACCTTGATTTTAAATATCATACAATAACTCCATTTAGCATTAATGACCAGAGACCATATGCAGCAACTATGCAGCTTCTTCACCAGTGATCGAATTACTGAACTGTGTTAATTTAAGCAGATAACTGTGTCTATGATGAGGCCTATATTTTAAGTCTGGTGCATTCATTTGATGTCCTCTTCTGCATTTATTTTAATTTATTTTATCTATTGTTCATTTATAATGCGCTTATACACAAGTGTTTCAAGGCGCAATCATGCAAGGAGGGGAGACAAGGGAAAAAACAGATATAAGGTCTTCAAGGCATGGTACATTCAGATTGTGCAAGTGCGCAGACAGGGAAAAGTGCAGAGGGGTTGTGGAGGGGGGGACTAGTGCGCCCAGTCAGTCAGAAGCTGGGTAAGTGCTGAGAGATGCCACTCTCATGGGTCGTTGACCAAGTGCAGTATCAATGAGGCAAGTGCAAGGCCCAGGGGGAAAATGTGGGAGGACTGGAGAGGGTATTAGGGACCTCTGAGACTCTGTGGTACACCAGGCAGCCAGTCAGCAGGCTGTGCGGAGAAGGAGGGAGAGAGGAATAGACCAGTGAGAGAGGTTAGCAGGGTAGAGCGAGGGAGAAGGAAGAGGAGAAGAGGAATGTCTTTAGAAGTTTCTGAAACTTAAGGAGATCCGGTTCAAGGCGGAGGGTGCCAGGTAGGCTATTCCAGAGGGAGGCCCCTGCAGAGGATAAAGATCTCCCTCAAAATCTGCTTGGAAAACCGGCTCACTCGCAGAAGGTTGGAGGTAGATGAGCGGAGGGCTCGGGAAGGACAGTATTTAGGTAGGCATTGTTGGAGATAGGTAGGTCCCCAGCCCCAGAAAGGCTTGTGGACAATGCAGAGGGTCTTTAACCTGATTCTTGCAGCCACAGGGAGCCAGTGGAGGGATTTCAGCACTGGAGAGATGCGGTCCCTGGGCTTGAGGCAAGGATAAGTCTTGCGGTTCTGCTCTGGATGAGTTGCAGAGGGTGCAGAGCAGAAGCAGGGAGGTTGACAAAGAGGCTATTGCAGTAGTTCAACCTTGAGTGAACCAGGGCTCTGGGGACAATGAGCCACATGGGGAAGGTGAGAAAAGGAAAAGTACCTCTGAGGAGGTGCAGCTGGTAGATGGACTTTTTAGAGATGTCCGAAATGTGAGTGGAGAAGGAGAGTGGAGTCAAAGATGACGCCAAGATTTTTTACCTCGCAGGTGGGTGCGGGCGCAGGACCAAGGGAAGCCAGCCAGAGTGAGAGTGTGAAAGCGGGAGCAGGAGTCCTAATGCAAACAATGTCAGTCTTACTGGTGGTGAGGCAGAGGTCGTTTGCAGCACACCATGACTGAATTGCGGACAGACAGTCAGATATGAGCGAGGAAGAGGAGGTGGCTGAGGGTAGCCTGAAGGAGAGTTGCATGTCATCCATATAACACTGCATGGCAATAGTATGTAGGCATGAGCTGTTGGATTTCCTACTGCAATACACCCAGCCCCCTCCCTCCAACCCCACCTGTCTGTGGATTTCCCACTCATAGAAAGGCAGCTTCTTAGGCAAGATCACCAGTAACTGTCTTGCTTTGTGCACAGCCATCGGGTCATGGGGTTTCAACAACCTGGTGTGTCCTCATGCCTCCACATGCCTGTTCTATCCACAACGTGCCTAGAACAGCTTTGGTGCTCCACTGCCAGCCTGCAGTAAGAGGGGTTTTAAAAACAAATTGTGCTAACTTTGAACACTCATTTTCCTGAATTTCTTGAACTTGAAAAATGGAAAACTAGATTAATTAGAAGCATGCCCATACTGCTGTGGGGCTTTCATTTTGAGCTGTCGGATGTATTTCTTTAATTGTACCAGTGTGAGCGCATACATTCGTCTGCATAGTGCCACTTGTGCCACTTGTGCTTCTAGTTATCATCAAGTGCTTTATGTTCATATTGATGCCAACATGTGTTCAAACATTGCTAACACTCCTTTAGTTTTAAATGGGTAATGTTAACAAACATTTCGGTATGCTGCTAAGGAAGATTATAATGTCACTAAAACGCTTGCTTATTATCATCACCTAATAAACCCTAAAAGCATAAACACTGAACTATTTTATCATGGACCACCCAGGTTTCATCATCGAGGGAAGGCTGATGCAGTTCAAGCGATATGCAATGGAATCGTAATGTGTTCTAAGAGCATATGCGGGGTCTTCATTTTAGCAAAAAACAAAATGAAAAGCACATACATGTGTTGTTCCAACTTTCAGGAAAGCCACAGGAATCGATCGCGCATTCCTAGAGTCCAACACTGTCGGATAGCTTGACAAAGACCCAGGCGACTGAAAAGAACACATAAAATGCACTTTTCTTCAGTTGTCCGAGGCAGGGAGAGGCACGAGTCTTTAAATATATGAAAGTGCCCCGTGCAAATGATGCACTGGCCACCCACCCCACTTGCGTACATTAGTGGGTGGCGTGACTGCTTGCAACTAATGCATAATGAGCTCACAGCAGCAACATGAAGAGTGGGAGCACATTTGACCATTACAGGCTTAACCGACCCATCATGGTGAAATGCAAACCACATGTCAATGCAATGCAGATGCATGCCAGACAGCAGTGAATATGAGCACGAAAGGGGTTCATGTAGCACACACCTATCAGGCAATGCAACAAGGCACAGTACAGCAGAGAACATGGGGGGGGTGGGTACAATAGTAGACCAAGGGAGAGGTTAGGGGAGTAGATGGAGCCATTCTGATGCGCACAAGTGTGTTGTTTAAACATGCTGGTGTGTAGCATGAGACAACTTGCTTTCCAGTTTTCGTGTTACATTTGCCATTTTTCGGTCTAGCACAATTATACCTTCTTGTGCTGTTGTTCCTCCAGGCAAAACGGTTGCATGATGTTTACTGCCATGCAGGTAATGCAGGCCGTCCTGTAGGTAATGCAGGTTTTAAAGGTTTAGCTATTGCAGTTCCTTGAGGATGAGCCCAATGTATTCACATTTCCTTGCACCTAAGACAGGTTGCTGAATTCTTGGCAGCTTTCATGAGGGTCGGGTGAAGGATGGCACACTTCTTTGAAAGGCTTTGTTGCTGTCCAGATTGATGAGGAGGGAAGTCTGTTCTACAGCTCTGAAGTGTGAGAGTGAGATGAGGGACTTCATCCTGGGCAGAAGAGTGGGCCAGTACCGGGATGTTTAAACGTTCGTGGAGAAGTGGGTCTTGAAGTAGAGGTTGTCATCAATGATGACTCAAAGTGATTTATCCCTGGGAGCAAGCACACCTGTTAACCCCTTAAGTTCCAGGATATTATGCAAGTCTATGCAAAAAGGACGAGCATGGCACTTAAGGGGAGCTACCATTCATTTAGCACAGGGTTGTCCAACTCCATGTCCGAGGGCCAGAATCCTGACAGGCTTTCAGGATATCTCCATTAATAATCATGATAAAATAATTGCATACAGTTGGAACCATTGCATGCAAATGTTTCTCATGAATATTAATGAGGGTTATCCTGAAAGTCGGACATGTTTCCGGCCCTCAAGGCATGTATTTGGACAACCCTAATTTAGCCGTCTTTGGCTAGGTGGGCTTGAATAATTTCTGTCTTTGTGGGATTCAGCTTTAAGTAGTTACTTGCCATATATGCCTACATAAAGGAGAGGCAGATTTGTAATGACAGGTTTCATTGACATAGTTGACCCTTAAGTAGAGCTGCTTTTTGACAGCATATTTGTCTTTCTTTGCATTGTGGTCAGCCAAGAGTTCCACCACTGGCTCCGTCTAGAGGCTGAAGATGATTGATAATAGAATGTAAACGTATGGCACACCACAGGATATGGTGTGGAGGAGAAATATTTTGGCACACATCTGGATGGATTGTTGCCTGTTGGCAAGGTATCAAGTAAATCAGTACAGGAGAAGATCATCACATCCGCAATGAGAGGTCAGTATTTTGGGACATCAGCTGCAATCGACTGTGACAAGAATGGCTGGGAGCTCAAGCAGGACCAAAACAACCAGGTGTCTTTTCTCTCGGTTGTGAATAGCTTTGTCTATGACCTGGCGACCTGGATGATAGTTTTCTTAGTGCTCCATCTTGTTTGAATCTATACAATTACTGCGACCCCTATCACTGCGACCCCCGAAGTTGCAGACTTTTTTTATTTTGTCCCCCTTTACTCCACATATATATGCGAGGGTAGACAACCCACAGATGCCCCTATGTGCATTATATACCATTACCCCTCCCAGAGATAAATGTGCTGTAAAGGGGGTCAAAATAAAAAAAAGTCAACATTTTCGGAGGTCACGGTGATGGATGCGCAGTAATGGTATCATTCCCAAATGTTTTATCAATTATTTTTATACTGAAGAGTAGATGCATGGTGGGATAATTGTCAGCCAATCATTCTGGGTGAGGTGTAGGCTGCTTTAGTACTGGGCAAATATTTCTGGTCTTCTGTGTTTTGGGCTAGATGCCTTGTGAGAAGGATGTATTGGCTAACCTTTAGAGGTACTGTGAGTGTTGTTCCAGTGATACCTTTCACCAAGGAAGATGGAAGAGTATCTTCAAAGGATGTCGATTTGAGGGCTGTAAAACTGTTGGTCATATCTTCTTTTACTTGGTCCTTCTGGGGTGTTTGAGAATGGATTTACAATATTGCTCCACACTTTAGAAGACTGCGCCACACTTGAATACTGTGAGTGAGGTAAGTATCTTTATTGTATTGCCCTTTGTGGATAACACGTGTTTCGACACACAAGTGTCTTTTTCAAATCAGGGCTAGTAGCGTAACCATATTTCCAAATGAAATTTTTCAATTTTCTTTTTTCTCCCCACACTGGCTGCGACATTTTTTGAATTGTAAGGAAAACCAGGCACATGGAAAACTTCACAGTTGGTATAATACTCCTCCCCCCAATCGTGGTATAACCGTGTTTGAGAACGGCATGCCTAATATCCTCAAGGCAATGTTGGAGCTACCAATTTGTGCTTGATCTTGTCTATATAGTCAATGATAAACTCAACCATGGCATTACATTTGTCTTTCAATTAAGTCATTGTTGGGTCAGGTAGCAGATTGATGGAGTGTTCGACAGTAGTGTAGAGGGATCTTCATTTGAACAGTAGCTTGTGTTGAGGGTTTTCAATCTTTTTCTTTTGATTTTCAACACATATATTCTTGAATCTTGATGTTGCTGGCTGATGCTCTCTGTGAGCTCTTGAGTGCACCAGGTTGTAGAAAGGGTATTTCCTTCAAGGGCTGTTTCAGCAGGGCTTGGCTGTGTACTGTGACTGTCTGGGTAAAGGTCAGTGCTAGGTATCTACCAGGAAGCAACATGTAAGCAGAATACACATGTTTTCAACAGTTTCTTAAATCCAAATACATTTGGTTCACGAGTTAACCAATCGGGTTACCGATTCCAAACCTTAGCCTTTCCTGAATGGACAAACCATTTCCCTTTACAGGAGTATGATTGAATCTAGGTGCTGGAAGTGGACCATGGGAGTATGATGTTAAGGACCTGCCTGGGTGGTACTAGGTAAGCATATGCGAACAATGTTTTGCAGCCTATCCATGTCAACTACAGTTGATTCGTTGTGTGGCTTTGAAGGTGATTCTAGCCTGAACATATGAAGCTTTCAAAAGATTGGCATTGCATGTGCAGAAAAGTGACTCGAAATGATGTGAGCCAGTTTGTTTTGTAATATTTGAAGCCGAGACCAGAGACAATTGATGCATGTGATAGGAGGAGAGGTTGAGTAATTAAGCTTGGCTCTTAGTATTGCCCTGGCAAAAGTGCTTAAATGGGATACTGATAGAAAGGGGATGATGTCTTTAAAAAAGCCTGGTGTAGTTGGCAGAGCTAACTACATCATTGACTTGGACATCCATATTTAGTTGTGAATCAACTAGATCTCGAAGGGTTTTCAGATATGGCACAGTAGATAATGCTGTAGAGTCAATGATACATCTGGGTGCTGAGGACTACATCTGAATGGGCTGAGCCTCTAGGACGAATACAATGCTGACACAATTCTGATTTTTTGATCAAAATGAATCAAATCATTGAATACCTAACACCCGTCCCCCACCTCACAATCTATGGTGGATGTAGGATGGTTGAATAGCCAGAAATCACATTCAGTATAGGGTGTCCTAACAATTATCAATCTGTCATCATAGATCTTCCTGCACATCCAACATGGTTGTAACCATGCCTTGCACTGGCCAAAAACATTACTTATCCAGTTACTGTGTATTTGAGGATCTTTACCCAGAATTCTCTATATGCAGTAGGCTGATAGTTTGCTGCATCATCAGGATCCAATGTGGTCTTTTTCAGAGGAGGTACAATACAGGTGGTCTTTCAGCTCCCAGTGTTTAAGGGTCGGAGTCATACTAAGAGTTGAACTTGCAGGTGGGCTTAAGACGGATTCTCATGACAGGGGATAGGATATCAAAAGTGTTAGCGATAGGGAAATGCAGGTTAGAAAGGGCTGTGTCAGAGTGTGAGTCAGCTGCGGGCGTAGGAGGAGGCAAGAAAGTAGCTGCAAAAGCCTCTACTGACAAACGCATCATGGGCCGGATGGCCGAGAAGGTGGGTGGCAGTGTTGGGGGACAGAGAGCATCAGGTAGGAAGAGGGAACTAATTGGTCGGCCCAAGAGAGATGAGTTGTGAGAGGGTTTGAGAGGGGGATGTCAGAGGAGATGAGAACATCCAGGGTGTGCCCGGCAGAATGTGTGGGGCCAGAGGGTAGAATAGAAAGAGAGGGAGAGTCACAGAGATTGAAAAAGAGCCCCAAGGATGGGTTAGAGTCATTCAGATGAATGTTGAGGTCTTCGAGGAGAAGTTGAGAGAAGAGGATATGTTGGCCCACTCAGAAAGGAAGAGGGAAGCCTGGCCCGGTGGCCTGTAAATGCTTCCACAATAAGAGAGAGGCCAGGAGAGATAGAGAGCCTGCATACCAGGCCTTCAAAGGAGGAGTAGGCCTGTGTGGAAATGGCAGAAGCAAGGATCCACTCAAAGAAGATCAGAGATACTCCACCTCCCGGACACTTGGTCCAGGGTTTGGAAAGTATCTTGTAACCATCTGGGAGGAGAGTGTCACAACTTGTGACAGAGCTGGCCATGAACCATGTCTCGGTAAGACCGAGGACATCCAAATCAAGTTCTTCGAGGAGTTGTTAGATATCAGAGGTGTGTGAAAGACTACTTAGGAGGGCTACATGCAAGATGTGTGCCCTGCGGAGGTGGTAGAGGGGCCCGAGAGTGGGCAGAGGAGGAGGAAAGTGATGGCAGAGTAGACAGACAAGATGAGGAGGGTGCCAGAGAGGTGACAGAAGAGGGGGGTGATGGAGGAGCCAGAGGGGTGTCGGTAGGAGTAGCTGGAGAAGGAAGGAAGTTGATAAGATGTGGGAAATGGCTATCGAAAAGGAGGAGATTGGGCTGAGAGCCCTGGACCAAGATGGTGCCATTCCGATAGACGTTAATGATGGTCTTGGAGGAGTGGAAAGGGGCCCGTAGGACCTCCCACCATTAATGTTAGACGAGGAAAAAGGAGAACAGAGACTATATGGGAGGTCCATAGGCCTGGAGAGGGAACGACAAAGAGGATGTCAGTTAGGGTCTACCTGGAGGAAGCACTGGTGTAGGTATGAGTGATAGGGAGACCTGGGTTGGAAACCAGGATGTCCCTTTGTAACATCTTCCTACCAGACTTGGTGAGAGAGATAGGATAGGAGATAGAGTAGCAGTAGCTGTTTCTTTCCTTGAAACACCTGTGTATAGGTGCGTTATAAATGCCATATCATGTCTTATCATTAGAGAAGATGGGAGAAACAGCGAGCAAAATAGAGGGTGCGAAGGAGGTAGGAGGGAGGATATGGGCCTGATGGAGGAGAGAGAGAGAGAGAGACGCACAGCCCTGTGGCACATAACTCAGGATGCACAGTGGGGGGGTTATATCAAAGGAAGACACAGAGGGAGAAACAAGCAACACACAAAGGTAAACAGCAAGCCTTGCCTTTAGGGACCCAAAGCAGTGCCAGAGATGCCAGAATGCAAACACCCAGAGTTAACGTTCCTAGAAGGGGGGAAAAAGGCTGAATTTCTAAACACAGAACAATGTAGAACACCCAGATTCAACTTACTTGGAAAGTTGCAGCAGGTTGATGGCTGCAGGCCTCAGGCTCTCATGGCGGACACCAGCAGACACCACTGGAGCTGTCTTTAGACTCAGGCCATTCTACAAGGGGGCTGCCACGGCAGGAGCTCCCTAGAGTGGCCGCTAAAAAAGGGCAGGGCAGCCATTGTGAGCACAGGGGAGGGACGTGGAGGGTGAGGACACACATGGAAGAACAAGGACAAGGGGATCGGGGACAACACATGATGTGGCGTGGTAAAGGAAAACTTGTAAGATAACTTAAAGACTCAGGGTGAACCACCTTTGGTGTGTCAAGTTGTATAGCTGTCTGAAGTCCTTCAGTGGAGCAAGCTTGTCCCTGATTTAAGTAAAGATTTTGATATGGACTTCTACTTCTGATGGGTCACTCGATTCAGTTAAAACTTGAAAGAACTCATGTATCAGACGTTTAAACCTCAACACTTTAGGTTCTGAGCTTTCAGGAGTTTAGTAGGGAAAATCAATGTACTCTTCATAGAAGGATTGTGAATGTCAATAATTGGGCATCTTAAACTAAACTTGAGGGTTGCAAAATCTGTCCTGAAAAAGTTGATGGTAGATATAGTCAAAACAACTATATTTTCTTAAATTACCCATTCTAGGGAATGCTATTTTGTGACAATTGCAGAGGTTCTTGAAGGAGATGTGTAATATGTTGGTCATTTATAGTTGCCTGTTGATTGGGGGCAGTGTTGTGCAGCTGCTTAGGTACAGAGGTGTGCTCTGTTCATCTGAGGCTCACATTGCTTGTGTTCTAAGAGAAAACAAATGTATATAATGGTCAGACATTATCCTTCTAGTAGTCATTGTGCATTTCATTGTGCATTTCCCACAGGGGAATAGGTTCTGTGTGTGCCATGTGCTGCTATTTTCAGCGTGGGTCTATTCTGCGCTGCCTTTGCTGTGCATCCTCTTACTTCACCGTTGCTCCTCTCCCTCACAATCGACAATGTCAATCACTGAACATGGGGGGGGCTCGTCTTCACACACCGCCTCCCACCCATATGGCTGTTTCAAAGGCAGGTCACCCCTTCGCACCCTGTTGCATGCTCCAAACCACTCTCCTTTAAAAAAAATGCCCTCTGGCAACATTTAAAGTCTTTCTTTGCTCTCTCGCATTCCCATGCATGCTTTCCACATTCCACCCCTTCCTGCATGTCACTTCCATCCACATCTATTACTCTCCCTTCCTGCCCCCTTCCACATCCTCCTAACAGTGAGACAAAGACCTACACTGCTAATGCAGTGCATTATAGACCTCCTCTGCTAAGGCGGCATGGAAAAGATTGGTAATGTGTGACTTTATCATTCATAAGACAAGGGCCATCATTAGGACTCCGGCGCTAAACCATGGTGCTATTAGCACCATGGTCCATGCCGGAGTCCGCCATGGAGAAAGGGGGAATTACCACCCGATTCCAAGGTTGGCGGGGCGGTAATTCCCCCTTTCTCCATGGCCCTTCCCCATTCCCATTTTTGCCCCATAGGGCTCAATGGGAATGGGGAAGGCGTCAATTACGGTACCGCAAATTGCGGTACCGTAATTGCCATCAAGGTCCCTTTGCGGGTCCATACTTTAACGGCTGGTCCAGACCAGCCGTTCAGGTCGGGAGCTGCAAAGGGACCTCAAAGTAAGGCTTTAAGGGGTTAACGGCGCTGCAGCCTTTTACTGCGCCGTTAACCCCTTAATGCCAGAGTCCTAATGAGGGCCAAGGTATCCTGCGGTTGTCGCTGTTCCCTGACTGGTTTAACAAATTTTACCTCTGGCGAAATATCAACTAAAGCCTCCTCATGCATGCTGATCCTGAATGTGCTTCTTAGAGGCTCTGAACCTCTTGGGGTTTTTGTGTCCCAAAGGTAACTTCTTACCTGTTTGAGTCTCCTCTCACAGTTAACTGTATGTGCTCCAATAGTTGATGGCAGCTCTTCAGATCTATAGTATGGTATAGCCTGATGCAACCCACAGTGGGGTGCTATTTACCATAACCCTGTATACATACCGTATACATACCGTACTGCCTCTAAAACTTAATAATGTGTCCTGTGAGAGTGAGTGGGGTACAGATATTGCCTTCTGCCTATCTTGAAGAGTGCAGTCTAAAGTTGCCAGAACCAGATATGACCTGCTTGTTGTCTGGATCCAGCTTGAATCCATATCTGGATATAAAGCCTGGACAGCATCCAAAATCCAGGTGCATTTGTCAGCCCCGGTGACCAAGGGTCCTGCAAAGCTTAGAATGGATGTATTCCTGAGATTGGGAGCTGAGTTTGCACTAAGACCCTAAAGTTCCTACAAGTGGTCTGCATCCTTGCATTGTAAAAACCACAAAACCCAGAGGATAGAAGATGTCAAGCTGGAGAAAAATCGGAATAAAGCTTTTCAGTTAACTGTAGTCTTTTAAGAACTATTATGATGTGAATCTCTGCTAGTATGTTGGATACCAGCCTTCTGTCAGTCAAAAATAGACCAAGGATGATGCTTCCTTCCCATGTGCCAGCCGGGCCAATTAGTCACAAGCTCCCAAGGATCTCCTGCTCCCAGGAATGTTTTGTCTGCCCAGTGCCTGTATGTAACAGACATGCAGCTGTGAGAACACTAATTACATGGAGAGAACAGATAACCATAGAGTTTGATAACCATGATTGCTCTCCAAGAAATGTGAGCTATGCTACAAGCTGAGTGGGTTGCTTTGAATGTATGCTCTCATAAGCCACACTTGGCCTGTGCTGAGCCTGAACATCGCATATGCTACTTGTAAAATAGGTTCAGTTTGCACCTGTAATACTTCACAAAGGATTATTTTAAATGTGCAATATGGGCTGCTTGTGCAAGTGTTAGGAAGCAAATGTCATGTGACTGTGTGTACCAGCGCTTACATAAGTGCATCCACCAATCACAAAAATTAGGATCTACTTCCACTGGCCTTGCTTTCCCCTATGCCTTGTCTAACTGAGTCCTGATCTTGTTGTGTCCTGGAAACTACAAGGCAGATAGATTTTCAGGTCAGAGTAAAGACTCACGAGATGAGTAGTGCGCATTTTCAATGGGCAAAAAGAACACAAGTTCAGATGGAGGATAGGGGCAGACCGGTGATCCAGATCTGGGCAGCATGAAGGCTTGAGGGGTGGGGGAACCCAGGCTAAGGCAGGGGAGCATTCTACAGGTAGCCATGTGGTTCCAGACAACATATTACAGTTCCAGAAGGGGGTCAACAATTCCGGCAGGGAAAGGGAGTGGCAACAAAGATTTATTGATGGAAACCATTGTTCCCATTTTTCAGGTGAATGGATCAAACGGCAGAAACTAAAATGTTTTGCAGTTTGACTTAGCCTAAGACGAACAGATCCTTTCTTTCTCAATTTGAAACCACTATGTGTGCTTGAGATGAACATTACGCTACAGCTGGAGATTATTGGGATTTGGTCGCATAATAAAATTGCTTGATTTGCAACATGAGAGCTACCTAACTGATGATCAAGGTCATAACTTCTTCCAAAACATCTTAACATAATTCGGTTCCGAATGAGGAAGAGCAGGAGGTCAAGCCGCACGATTAGCAGAGGCTTTCCAACAGCCAGACACAGACGGGGCGATGAGGAGCCCAGGTCCATTGCAGCTTCTCTTTGCACCACATACAGGTGAGACACAATAAGCACACCCGTTACAGCATAGATATGTTCATTAATCAATAAGCCCCTCGCAGGGGCCCACACTTACAGGACCAAGTGTACAAGTGTAGCAAGGGACTTAACGAAGGCCCCGGGGTATTACCTGAAGTGGTAATGCCCCCCCCTATGAGGGGCTTATTGCTATTAGTACTTAGACCTGTAACACCGGGGTACTGAAAGCATTTTTGTTTCTGCTCCGGTGTTTGGGAACAGAAAAAAAATGTTTAAAAAATGGCCACCGGAGAAGGGAAAACGAAAAAAATGGCCACCATCGGGGGAAGATGGTTGCCTCCAGACGTGAGGTGGCTCGGAGTGGGGGGATTACCACTGGTAATTCCCCCATTCGAGCCTCCTCACCTACACTCACTTCTCTGGGCATTCCCAGAGATTTGACTGCAGTTATTGTGATGTTCCATGAAAAGAACACTGCTAAAATAAGATATACCAGAGGTGACAAGATGACAGCTCTTACACTGATTGAAAGGGGAATTGACCAGGGGTGCACATTGGCCCCTCTCCTATCCAATCGCTTCACAAAATCACTTGTGTAATGTAGGGAATCATGTTCCCCCGAACGGCTGATTTTACCTTTCATGTGCTATTTTATGCAGATGATAGCGTCCTCCTTGCTAGGACCTAGAACTCTCTGTAAAAATTGATAGGTGTATTTGCATCCTTTGTGATTAATGCAGGATTATCCATCAATGCTACCAAACCTGTTATTTTTAACTTTTGGCACAGAAAAGATGCTACTTTACGCTACGGAAGCTCCATATTGCAAACGTCAGTTTATTTCCCCCCGGATTATATCACATAGACCATATGGAAAAAAAGCAACTTGAATGCACAAGATTGTCACAACCTTCATTTTTGCCTCTGTTGTATCTGAAGATTGATGTGTTGTAGACAGAATGCAGATAGGGTCAGTAGTCAGGCTGTAGAACAATTTAATCCGTTATTATACAAGTATTATTTCAATTAAGTCCTTAGGCCTTTCAAGTAACACGGACATTAGAAGACACCCACCCACCAACCACCTGTTCTGTTCAAGTGTACCACATTATGATGAAGCACGGTTTGATGACAGTTGCATATTCGAACACCAACTTTGAGTTCAGCAACTGCGTCCTCGCTGCTCTAAGGAAAGTACTTACCATGGTACACGCCCATGTTAGTCACGTGTGTGCCTTGCAGATTCCAGACAGGCCTGGATTCAGAAGGAGATTCTGGAGTAAATTAAACACTTTTCTGTAGGACGGCCAAGGAATTTCAATGGAGTTTTAAGGAAGGGGAGAGCAACGATGTATTTGTTCCTACAGAGCACACTTATGACTTTCTGCTGCCTTCAGCCAGGAATGCTGGTGTGGAGCTGGCTGAGTTTATAAGAACATTCAAAAGAAAAATGAAGAGCAGGCATAACCCAAACGATGAGATGTTGTTGATAAGGTTACACTGACCATTTTTGGCATATGGAACAAAGATCTGTTTAAAGGAACTAAATTCACTTTAAAGCATGCAGGTACTTAATAGTCTTCTGGATCCAGATTAAGTTAAATGTTAAAAGTTACTTTTGGGTTGGTGTTCATGGATCTCCCATGTCAGAGCAAGCTTGTTCATCTGGTGACCTCTAGTACTAGTGTAGATCTTTAGGGAATGTTATTGTGAGTCACAGCGCTTGTCTTGATTACTGCAACTCTTCTGTTGTGGCCCTTCGTTGTGTAGTATTGAGCTAGGGTTAAATACATAGGGCCTCATCGCGAGTTGGGCGGTAGTCCTTAAATGCGATGGTAACGCTATTATCTAAGCATTTAAGGGTCTGCCCAAACATGAGTTGTCAGCATTTACCCCCCCAGCTGTAAGCTGGGGGTAAATGCGCCGGAAAAAAATCAGATTTTTGGCACAATTACCACACGGTAATACTGCAGGCGGTAATTGAGCTAAACATTCACCATTGGGCCCAATGGACCCATGCAGAATGCACAATACCCATTACCGCTCAACCCTTGATCCGGCACTAATAGTGCCGGATGGGTGGGCGATAATATAAATACAGTTGGGCGGTATCCCATTCGGGATACCGCCCAACTCGAGATGAGGTCCATAGTATTTTTATTATGACGTTTCAATGTACTTTCAGCTGAGTGTTTATGAAATTTCAAGTATACAGCGAATGTGTTGAGAATGTTATTATTAGCGTCATGCAATGCTGTTTATGGGAGCCAAAATGCTACACAATGATGTGCTGTTTTTCCTTCAGGTGAAGGCAGTACTTTTCACCTACATTTGCAGTGCACCCCTGGGTAGTGCAAAGCATAAATTAGTTTTCAAAAATTGATTAGCAGAGTTTGCTCATTAAAATATTTTTGATTAGCAAACAGGCCCATTTGATTAGCAATTTTGTACTAATATTGTTAATGTCATCAGAAGTTATTTGTACCAAAGACATGAAATGAGCAACAATACAGCAGTTTTGCGTACCGCTGAAATAATACATTAGCGCGAGGAGTCAGGCCTTGCAAATTCTTAAAACTTCAGCTAGACCTGCAGGTCGTGTAACTTAGTCTACATATTCAACCTAAGAGAAACTCATTCGACCCATAGCAACGGAGGACAACACATTTAAAATGAGATTTCTGTAAAAATGGTGCATGTCGCTACAAACGCGCTTTGTTTGGCACACTGTTGCCACTCAGAGGTCAGCCATGCACAGTGAAACGTTTCTGACATTTACTGCAAACAAAGTAAATGTTAAATAAAAGTTTCAAACATCTCTTGTAAATGCTACTCTCCCTTCATAAAATCTACTCAACTGTGCGACTGGGCAAAAAGACTTTGCGAGCCATAGATGAGTGACTGTAAAATGTTAAATGTTAGCTGTATGAATGGACACAAATAGATATGATAAAAAGGCACTGAAAACAGTTTGCTGTCTCATGCAGGTGGTAATATATAATAGAATCAAAAAGCAAAGCGAGCTCTAGAGGCTAACTACAGTGTTTGGTATTGCAGTAAATCTACAGATGTACAGACTGGATGGAACTATTGATCACTACTTTGCATAAGCATTTAGTTCACTTTGTGTATTCATTTATGTAAGAGGAAAGAAAGACAAAGTAGAGTGGATTTCGTAGCAGGCAGACCACTGGCCAAACTAGGTGGAATATTGTAGTTTGTCGTCATCTCACTTTCAGGGTAACTGGTATAAATCAACAGGCTGATGTAGAATGTCAATGGTTTGGTCATGGGTTTAGCACCAGTTGCAAGATGTATGCAACCTGCAGATTACAGAACTAGGTTTTGTGGGATGTATTTACCCATGCATCCGAGCCCTACCTCAAAACTGTGCAGTACTGACATGGAAAACATCATGATGGCCAGAGCTTCCCAGAAAATGCACAGGGAAATGCATGAAGAATAGGCTGCCACCCATTTTTGCCGATGTTATGGGCACAGAAGGGCACTGCCTAAAAACCCCATTGGACTACCCACACAGTAGCCTGAAACCATTGGGAATGGAAATGCTGATTGCCAAAAGCAAACCCATAACTGTTGGGAATTCATTTTCTTAAATCCCAAAAAGGGGTGCAGTACCAGTACTCACCACTATCCAAAAGCCGGCGTTTTAAAACAACACCAGATTTTACTTTTTGTAGAAAACTGAATAAATGAACCCAAAACATGCCAAAGAAAGACATTTTAAGAGGTGGATCCAATGTAAAGTTATATTCTGAAGTGACTTGAAGGTTTATAACAAGACTGGCTGAGCTGTGGATTTCAGCAGTTTAAGTAAATTTGGACTGAAAGACACTACAAATCTAAATGTTTAAAAGAAATGAGTGACCTACTTTGAGTGTCACATAGGTTGCAATTGTTTAAATGTCATAGTTTTAAACTTAGAATCAGCATCCTAGCTGCATATGTAAAAAAATGTCTTGACTTAAACTGGGGAACAGAAATGACATGTAGCTAAAAACTGGCTTAAAGAGATTCCAATTTTGCCTGGCAACTACCCCCCATCAGGAGTGAAACTTGAGTCACAGCTGTGTTCCCAGGCCTATCTGCCTTTTGCTGGCCACACTAAGGACATGCCATCTCTCTGATAATTGAATTAAGGGGAGCCCCCACAGAATACAGGAGCTCTGAACAAAGCCTTGTCCTGACCCAGGCAGATGGTTTATTGCAGATGTCGTAAATGTAGCTTCCTCCTGGAAGTAAAGGGGAGGAGCACTGCCTGTGAGAGCAAGCTGGCTTGGCAGAACTGGAAAAACCAGAAATTCAACCTTGTGCTGGGGGGAAACCACACCCCTTTGGGGCCAGAACATAACTCTAAAAAGATGAATAACTCATAGTACGGACTTGTAAAAATTATTTAAATGACACCATAATTCTTGTGATTTTTCTGCCCACATTTTAAGAGGTTTTTAGAACCGGTGGCATGTTCAGGGGGGTTTTAGCGGAAAAGAGGATATTACTCAAAATGTGTGCATGTGAAAAATCTGACACTTCATCAACTAATGTCCATACTCCTTGCGCACATGTGTGTAAATTTGGGTTAATGTCCGATATTGCAAATCAGTTAAAAAGCGCAAAATATTGCCATTTCTGGATGCAAGCCCCCAGGAAGAGCAGAGTTGGAACAGGGGATACCTCCTGTGATATGTGATGGGTGCATGTAATTTCAAACCACTGTGTAGCTATGAAATATGTATTTGGTTCAAATCTAGATTTGTGTGCAAGTTGACAGGAGGAGTGGACTTTCTGCAGGCTGTAAAATGACATCACTCTGACACAACTTAGCTCCCCCAATCAGGGGAGAAATGAAAGCTTGGCCAATGATAAGTGGAGAGGGGCTGGCTAGTGATGCTGCTCACACACACCCATTTTCAAAACACATAAAAGCAGAGAGACAGGACAGATAGGGACCTTCAAATCCATTTGCAGCTGGAAGCTCTGCCGGGAAAATCCATACTTTACCTCCATCAACCTTCAGAGACCCAGACCAGACCAGCAGAGTAGAGCTGACCTGTTAGCAGAACCAGAGAGAGCTGACCCAGATCACTGTGAAGTGCAGAGACCAGAGTCCAGTCTAAAACCTGACCAGATCCGTGGCGTGGCCCATTTAACTCAAGAATATAGTGTGAGTACCTAGAAAACTGTGCAGAACCAATCTCTTAGTTAAAATAATATAATCAATTCTATTTTAATCCAAGTAGAACTGCCTCCTAACTGTCAACTGTCATTTGTAAAGCTGTCACTTGTCATTTTCTAGTTGCAAGCTGCACTTGTCTTTTTTAACTTTAAAATTTCAAATCTGAAAAACGACCTTTATTTAATCGCTCATATCTCCGTGACCGTTTGTGCTAGAGACTTGCAGTAACTTTCTTCTGAAAGCTGAGAATCGTGGCTTTCCTACGAACCTAGAACCGCATTCCTACCCCCTATAGTTTTGCCGCAATCGTGAAAAACGCACTCGCGAATTTACCGCGATTTGCAAATTTCTCCACGTGTGAAAACAGATGCTGCTTGCCTTCCATTTGCCCGAAATTCGTTTAACCTGCTAATTATCCCTGAATCATTGCTAGTGTGAGCCTGGACTATTATTAACTAGATACCACTCACCCTGAACCTCTAGAGGGAATTAAAAGCATTTTAAAATATTTTCACTCCATTGCCAGCACATATCAAAGCATTTTGCCTGTGTTTTCAACTTCTGTAGTCTAAGTTGCTGGGTGAACTGAATTACATTTGAATTGCATTTCTGAGAATTGTGTGCCTTCCTTCCATTTCCTTGCATTGCATAAAAGGGGGGGAGTGGATTGCCAGAGAAAAGTGATTACATTGTTTTGTTGAAATCCTATCAAGTTATTTTCTGTACTGCATTTCATTCCACATTGCATCCATTTGAAACCATAAAAGTATTGTTGCTACCTTATCCATTTCATGTCAACTCCTTAGTGATTATAAAGAGGTGTGCTAGTGCCAGATTCTCCGTTGTTAATCTTTATCATCTCAGATTAAGTGTGATATTCAATTATTAATTTATTATAAAGCGTGATATATATATATATATATATTGTTTAAATTATCAAATAAACCTTTTCACTTGCAAAACAGAACTACTTCTTGGCTCAGTGGGGTCAGGAGGATTCCAAGAGAGGGGTGTTATATAGGGGTAGTCATCCAGAACGCATGAACTGGACATAAAGATATATCAATAAGGGTTTTCATTCAGTATTCTAGACTAGGCGTTGACTTGGCTGTAGTGCTGAATTGAATCCTCTTACAGTTTACCATCAAAAGCATTTCATCATGTACATTTTCAAAAGTTCACTAGTCAACATTATGCATTTTACCCAACACAATGAAATATAGTTGACACTATGAAATTCAGATAGGCTAACTTAAACGTTTCTGTAAAGCATGGAGCTGATGCATGGTTTGTACAGTATCAATACTGTAACTATGCACCATGTAGCAACTTTCATTTTAGGAATGGAATTGCATGACTGTCTTTTTAAAATATATAAAGTTGACATACACTGATTTTTGCCAGACAGGATATAGAAAGCTTCATAAAAGTATCATCCCAATTACTTCTGGTATGCAACTTTAAAAAAAAAAAAGAAATTCTTGCCTAGCACTCCAACACATGCCTTTGATTCTTGAGTGGAGGAGATGATCACTGGTTTACTTTCCCTCCATTAGCACTTGAAGTGAAAAGAGGGTGAAGAGAGCACCGAGGGCAAGAGGAATGCAGGGAGAGCTGTGCATTCATTGACGAGGGCAACTTAAATAGCTAACTTTGCTACACAAGTGTTCATTTGATTAGCAAACCTACAGAAGTGCATAGTAAATTGCTATGCGACACTGCTTATTTTATGCCTTGTAGTGGACTAAAGCTGCATTGCACTGCAACATTGATTTACGGTTATGTTGGTGCATTTCACTGTATGTGGATGATTGTTTGAGGGTAAATACTAAGTGCAAGGATAATCCCGCCATCCTCCATGGGTTGTGGGTGCATATTGTACATGTAGTGTTGCTTGGATGTGCATGAATGCTTGAAGTGCTGCTCTTGTCCTCAAGTTGTTGCTGTATGCAAAGTTAAATGCTTGTGTGGGAATGGAATGAGTGATAGCTTGTCTTTCCTTCCTGGTGCAGGTTGATCTGTTACTTCATCAGCCTATTGCAAGTTTTAACTGGAGCACATAGACAACCCATTGGGGGTCATTACAACCCAGGCGCTAATTGCGCCAACTTTACCACCATGGTGTAAACTAGGTTTACACCATGGTGGATGGCGGATTTACCGCCCCATTCCAAGGTGAGTGGGGCGGTAAATCCCCATTTCCCATTTTCCCTTCCTCATTCCCATTTTTGCCCCATAGGGCATAATGGGAGTGGGGAAGGCGCTAATTACGCCACCGTAAATTACGGTGGCGTAATTAGCATCATGGCAGGTTAGCGCCATGGATTTTAACGGCTGCTGAAAGCAGCCGTTAAAATCAGAATAGGCGTTAAGGGTTAACGATGGCGTTAACCCTTAACGCCTGGGTCGTAATGAGGCCCATTGTGTACCTTGACTTGCACAGTTGTACAATGGTACGGTTGAAATCAGTGGCTGCAAGCATTTACTGATCCTACTGTAGTCAAGCCCGTGTGTGTTGTATTTTAGGCAATGGTTTCATTTGCAAATAGACTCCGAGGAATGGTAGACTATGGAGAGCAGATTAATTTTTGGTTAAACCCCTAGTGTTCCTAATTCATCAATTCAGCCAATGCAACTTCACTTGCAACTATGCCCATCGTACTTCAACTGCTCATATTAAAGGAGCTCATCCAATTGTCACTTGTATCCTTCGTTAGGTACTTCATATTCCACAGTTGTCCATTTTGGAATAGTGTAATTGGCAACGCCACTTCCCATTGTGGCCAATGGTTAGTCGGTGTATGTCTTGTTTTCCTCTGATTCTCTTCAGCTTTTACAGGTCACCTTTGCTTCGTCAGGTTGTATTCAGGGATTTTGTCTAAGATCGTCACTGCTGTTGTATCTGAAGATGGGTTGTAGACACGGTGCAGGCAGGGACAGTACTCGGGTTGTCGAGTAATGAAAGGCTTTATAATTCAAGTATCAGTTCAATGAAGTCCTTAGGCCTTTCAAATTACACAGACACAAGGAGACACTTACCGGCCACCTAACTCATACCAGCTCAGCCCCTAACTGACATCCACATAGAACATTCACTCAAACACTCTCCCGTCCAGGGATGTTGCTAGGTCTGGGGAAAGATCTGGGGCTAGGCCAATGTCGGGACTGAGGGCTAGCTAGCCTTTTGGTTGTAGCTGTGGAGCTTTTATCCGGGGCTACAACCAAAAGACCCTTGGCTATAGCCCCGTCATCCCCCCCAGCAACGCCTCTGCTCCCATCATTCTTTGAGCTTCTGATGTATACACCATTCACCAATATTCCATTCTCACTCACTATGGCCAGGATGACAAGCACTAACTAATGTCAAAGCTCAACCTTTTACCTATATGATATGGGTTTATAAAGCCAAGATAAAAGGAGTTGTGTCTTTACGGCATGGGAATAAGGGGATTCAAAAGAGCAGCAAAGCTTCAAGTCATTCAAAATAAGATCTGTAGATGGTTATTTGGACTTCCCAATGCATCCCCAATATTTTCTATGCATTTGAAGACGGGCTTGGAGTATGTGGTTGATTAGATCTCCCTCACTTCTACTTCTCTCCTTCTGAACATTATTTCAAATGCATGGTTATCAAATTGGTTGGTGAGTAGTTTACAGGCGGGGAATCGCGCAACAGAAATTCTGTGGTTACATTTTGTGTTAACCTCCCTTGATAAGGAAAGCCTAATGAGTCAGCTATGGACCATGGCGGCCAGTAGACAGAATGTTAAATTTGAGCTCATGCAACACTTAAAATGTAATGTGAGAATTGTAGAAATGATCAGGGAATGAAAACACCTCTTAACCAGGCTATTTCGGCAATATCTACTGACCTTGGCCCACAGCCGTATCTGATGTGCACCCCTTATCTGCTAGAGAGAAGCCTAATCACCAGGCTTACATTTAATTGCGTTGGACTGGTAACACCTTACCACAATAGTTGTGCTATTTAACTTATTAGAAATGTAAAATTGTATGTAAGCATCTCCGTTTTAACACACAGTTCATGTTCTATATTATGGGACCACGCATAGGCAATGCATTACAAAGTAGGATGCACCATCTCTACAAATGGCCAAATATTTTGGAAACCTAGAGACATTTACTACTAGACTGTCAGGAAGACGCAGGGCTTTTGAGCCGTTTATTTATGATTTTGATGCCTTCAATACTGAATGATTTTGGTGCCATCTTGTCACAGGGAAAAGGATTTCCATAATTGTATTTTTAATCAGATTAGTAAAAATGTTTTACGATATGATGGAAGAAGACCTATACAGTGCATATCAATTATATGTGCTGTTTCTTTTATTAACATATAATTTGCATGATGCAATTTTGTATGTTGCAGTTGCACATACAGATATGAATTGTTATTTAACTATAAATGATTAGTTTTAGGAAAGGCTTCTCATTTAGGCAACTTGCCCTCCATTTCTATAGACACCCAAACCTTTTGCATTTATTTGCATTTATTTATTAATTATTTGACCTGACCTTTTTTCCACGACATGAAGCCTTCAGCTTCCCTCCACTGACTTTTTGCTCATTTTTCATGGGGAAACTGATTAGTCCTTAAGGCTGTCAGTACTGGGAAACTGTGTTTCCCTTATCTTGTTACAAGTTATCTATTTTGGGTGACTTTGTATAATTGCAGAATGCATCATGCAATGCTGTGCATTGGGGTTATTTGTATATGACCCGAGGCTAACAAACAGAGGATTGTTTGGCTACCTTTGATGTGCCTAAAAGACAAACTGGTGGTAGCAGTTGCATTTTTATTATTTTTTGTAATACCTTTCCTTGGCCCTACCACGTTTGGCTACTAACTGTGGCTAGTGTCCCAACATGGCCGTGCCACAAAGTTTTTGCTTGTTCTTTTGGCAATCTTGTTCTGTGACCTTCTTCCTGCCCTGCCAGGTCAGGAAATTCCTTTCAAGGTCATGTCCTTGCCCGGGAACGCCTTGGTTTTCACTGACTAGTGCAGCGCCATGTGTGTTGTTCCCAGGAGGTGGGCTGGGACTGTCTGATCCCAGTCCACATAGTGGTGCCTGAATGTCTGGTGTGCATGCCTGCATGAGACCCTCTGTGATCCTTGATTGGACCACTGGTGGTGTGCAAGATGGGGCAGATCTATCTATTGGAGGTTTGAGTCTAGGCACTCACCTACCTGACTTTGGATAAGAAGAGGAGTCCTACAGACATGCTCCAGAGATCCTGGAAGAAATCCTGCAAGGAGCCAAGTATCCTGTATTGCTGAATATGAGTGAAGAGACTGTGGGCTAATCCGAAGAAGGCCTGGCGGCAACCAACTTCTGCTACCCAAGAAGAGTCTTGTCTGGCAAGAAACCTTTAGAAGCCTTTTGTTGGAGCTTTGACCCTGGGAGTAGAGAGAACATTCATTCCAGAAGTTTAATTGGTGTCCTGCGAACCAGAGCCTTCAGAATTGCTCCAGACCCAATCTGTGGCTGACCAGCTTGAGGCTTGGGCTACCGTGCTGCAGACATTGCCCAGCCCTTTGGGGGTTGACAGCTTGTGCTACTCGATTGGTCACTGCCAAATGTCTTGGTTCCACCATCCACGGGGCCCAAGGTAGGAGGCAAAGTCCGACTGCGACAAGTGTGTCTCCCTGTGTCAGTGTGCATCAGTGGCCATTGTCTGAAATAGCTTTCCTGCATCCAGGCTTGTGCTGCGAGGGGCTCTGCATTGAATTCTTCTGTATGCTCCATCCTGAAGAACTTGCACCAGCAATAGTCACTGACCAGAGAAGTGATCAAACCTGCAACCCCTGGGCATCGAGGACCAGAGCTGACAGTGGGAACCTCGACCATGGACACATTTCTGAAGACCTGCCAAGTCCCAAGAAGAATTGGAGTTCAGGTGGTGAGTTACAGAGGTACTTACCTGGGCCTATTATCCCCTTTTAAAAGTTTGTCTACTTTTAGAAAGTTTCACAACACTTTGGCTTTGCCATTGCTTGCCCGTGAAAGTCTTCAGAATGTAGGGAACAGTAGGGAACAGTTTTGTTAGTTACAACAGAGTGTGCTCTGACTATTGGAACAATTGCCAGGTGCCCAGGACCCATACCTTAGTTTTGTCCCATGTCACAAACTTCCTTGGAATTTTGGTGAACTTTTGTGCATAAGGCCCTATTCAACATCGGGCTGTGATTCATGGGATCCTGACAGTGTTATATGACTAACTTACCTTTCCTTTCAGGTATTGTGGAGTATTTCTGCAATTATTGCACTAAGTGGATGTTTATATGTGTTTTTATATTATATATTAGTATGTGTGATAGTAACTACCCCGCTCATAGACAATTTGGCCATATAATAAATGTTATTTTTATAACTAATTGTCTAAGGATTCTTCTTGTCTGTTTAACTTTTGAACTCATTGTAGACCCCTTCCTGAGACTTAACCTTGACCACTCACCTCATTACCTTGAACTGGTTTGGCTATATCTCCCAGAGTTGTCTCTGTCGCAACAATAGGGTGTTCTCCTATACGTCTCTCCAGCAGGCCGGAGTATAGAAAACCAGTCCTAACAATTGTCAATGTTGATGATTTATTTTTTGCACTATATTGTATTTTATCCATGAATTGTCATTGTTAATGTGTATTCTGTGTAAGATTATATAAACCATTTCACAATAATTGTGGGATTCTTTAGATGAGTTTTATTTGAGCTGTGATGTACTAATTCTTGTGCTTCTTTGATTTAGGAAGGCAAATATGTTTGTTTATCTCTTCTTTGATAAATCTACTGTGTTTTAATCATTTATTACATTTTTAATTTCCTTTGGATGACATCGGTATCAACATGCTTTGACTGTATGCAATTCTAGAGCATTTCAATTATCCTTTGATTGTCCCTGAATTACAAGTTGTCACTTTTTTGATTGATATGAAGAACAGCTCTGGAAAAATACAGCAAAACCCTTTGTGCCTGTCTCTGACCCAGGAATTTTAAACTTGAACACAACGATGAAGTAAAACAAAAAAGGCCACCCCTGAAGTGTCATTAAATGGAAATACCGTGAGTGCTTGGAATGTAAAATAGGCCATCAATCAGGATAACCATTGCCAGTGACAGATGTACTGTAATACGCTTGAGTTCTTAACTCCGGCCAGAGATACAAAGGCAGATATGACTGATGTGTTAGAAATCCAGGAGCTTAAGGAATAAAAGATGAAAACTTCAAACTGAGACAGTTGAAATTCGCTTGTGACAAAAATTGTTACTCTTTCTTTTAAGAATGAGAAATCTATTTATATACTAAACTTTCAAGGACACATTATTTTTGTGTTTACCAGAAATAAAGTAACTTGGTTTGTATACTTTTTGGGTGTTTTACTAACCTTGAAAGTTTAACTCATATTGTTTGTCTTTTCAATGCTCTAATCTTTTCAATGCTCTAATCTTTATTATGTATTCCTTTCATGAGAGTGCACTTGAATCAGTGGTCTAGTGGCCCCCTGAGTTTTAGGGTGAGAGCAATGCATAATAGGAAGATGCAATCAATCGATCCATGTAGAATATCTGTTGACCTTTTCAGACAACATTTGACTTCAATGGGCTCACTAGCATAAATGATTGCCTGTGAGCCTGATTTCCTAGCTAGAAATGTGATGGAAGAATTCATGAAAAAAAGATAGGTGGAATAAGTTGAACTCATGACATCACAGGATTCAGAGAATCATGGTTCCATCAAGCAAAGCTTATGAGAGACAAACCTATTTAGTGTCTCCAATTGTGCAACTTAGACTGTACATGAAGGCGTAGCGCTCTACCTGCAGCGCAATCATTTTTATTTCCCATGGGGCAGTTTAGAAACTCAAACTTAATTTCAATAATACTCATTAATAAATTGAGGTTATAACCAGGACAGCCTTGCTTCATCTTGATTACAGTATCTCATTATATGTACGTAGATCGTTCAATGTATGTGTTATTTGGAATTCAAAATACCACGAAAGAATGGGGGTTGGGAGAAGTCGGACAGGGACGTCATTTCACCAAAATGCCAGGGGTAGCAGATGTGACATCACATGACCCTTGACCTCTGATGACACCAGAGGAAGTGATGTAATTTACCCCAGCCCATGTAACGGTGGTCGGTCAAAATACCGAAAATAAAATCTCGAACTGCTAAAATATCGAATACAAAATCCCGAAAAAAAAAATATCGAATTATTTATTTATTTATTTATATGTGTTTTTGGGGTCAGGTAAGTAAAAAAAAAGGGTTAAAATAAAAAAGAAATAGAAAAAAAGGGGGTTTGGGGGGGAACCCCCCCATTTCGAGAAAAAAACATCATAAAAAAAATTCGATATTTTTTTTTTTCGGCCTTTTGTTTTCGAGATTTTTGTTTTCGAGATTTTTGTTTTCGGTATTATCACTATAAACCCCCTGTAACATCACAGGAAGTGATGGCACACAACCTTTTCCCCCTTGACAAAACAAGAAGTGGCATCACATAGCATTGTTCCTCGGTACACTAAGAAACATCTGGTAATGATATCACTGTAATATGATATACATTTCATACCGGAATTGATCACCAAATGTAGCGTTAATATCAGTGTGTATAGTCCCATATTACCAAATTACTGTGAATGTGCGCAGACGTCCAACACAACAACATGGACTATTGTACATCACTTGGGCTAAACTGTAGACAGACAGAGTAGCTCGAAGAGGCCTAAACCCCAAAGCGCAGATATCCAGTGCCTGCCAAGTGTCTGGCCATAGACTGGAAACAGCAAATGACCAACACAAGTACAACCAGCAAAATGATGGTCTGGAGGGTTGCCCAGAGCTATGCCAGTGGTTATGAATTTGAAACCTTCCAGCCATCACCTTTCTGTTTGCTTTTTGGTAAGTAACCCACAGTTTCTTTTGTTAAATAGGAGATAGAGGGGAAGGATGTGTTGCAGGTCACAGTAAGTGTAGAGTTTGCTTTTATTTTAAAATGTAAACAGCAGCAGCTCCATGACATCACCCATAGAAAAGGTCCATTTAAATGTTTTTCTTTGGTCCATTATATTGCAATGAAAGTGCTGATTCAGTGCCAGACAGGGGGGCGCACCTACCAATTGAGGGAACAAGGGAAAAGGGTTGGGACATCTCTGAGGGGGAAAACAGGGGGACCTCTGGAAACTGTAGCCATCCCCAAGGACCAGGCATGGAGGGGAACAAGGGAGATACTCTGAATACGCTTTGTATGTAACACAAATTGGATACAAGGGAACCTGCCACATAAATGTGAGAGAGGCAAAACCGCAGGTAAGCGCATTCCCTAGGGGCGTCGGAGGTGGGCTTCACACCATAGACCCGCTTTGAAAACACGGCACGTGCGCCACAGATATGGAAGGGGGAAAGCTAAATTCAGGCTGCTCATCTCCAGCAGACCACAGTCAGTGGGAACACCACCAGGTGATGTAATTGAGGTCGACGAGCCAGTCCCTTAGCTGCTTGTGGGATCTGGAGAAATCAACTGGATACAGAGAGGTACTCGCATGGACCAAAGACGGTTACAAATTGCCCCTTGGCCAGCGGGTATGGGAACAAGGATGTGGAAAGGAAGGGCACTCCAAGAAGAGCCAATCAGACGGTATGTTTTGGTGCCCCTGAAAAGTAACAAGCCCACAGAGTGTCAACAACAGTGTTTGCAAAGGTTATTATCTGGCAGGTGACATGTGAATGTCTCCCTTCCCACTAGTTCAGGGTGTCTCCTGTTCCTTCCTTTTTGGTGCTGGCCAATGGCAGACGAATAAAGATCTGGAGGTCAGCACCATTTTATTATTACTTGTTGCAAACTGTTTGCAGGGAGGAGCGGGAAGCAACGTGGCACCATATGGGGAGGGGATGAGCCCGGATGGGGGCAGGTCCGTTTGCTCCAATCATGTCTCACTAATGTATGCCTATCTATGTCTAGGACACGTGTGTGTAACCATGCAAGAAAGCACTGCATCATGGTTGCATGCTCGCAGAGGGGGGAGGGACTGTATTTTATGGTCTTTAGGATGCATCCTGAAGGTGGGAGGATGATTGGCCTTAGTAGTCGTAGATTTTAGCACATGCCACCCAATAGGGAGTGGACGTGTGAGGGTGGGCACCCTGCATTAGAGCAGGAGAGGTGTGTAGTAAGGGCAAACCCCAGTAGTAGGGAGTTGGGCATAGTACTTGTGTAGTACTGGCGATTGTATAGTTGGTCATTTAGACATTGTTAGATAGATTGTGGGAATAGAAATGAAGGGATGGCTAGAGATACAGGCAATGATAGTGCACTACTGTTAGAAGAAACAGGAGAGTGAGAGGCATGCAGCAGAAAATGTTGCAAAGGCAGAAAACAAATTGGTACAAAAGAAACTGTCACGGTATACAAAGGAAGGGGCAATGCTTGTACCCGACTCTGCTGCAGTGGCACGCGCCCAACAGGGAAGGTTTCCCACTGGGAACGCACCTCAGCAGGGGGGTTATGTGCTGCCACAATATATGCCGCAGTGGGGAGCCCCACAGAAGGAAAACTACATGCAAGGGGGGTACTTTCCAATGGGGAGAAGGTACCCACAGCAAGGAAGAGGAGGGGGTACCGGGGAGCAGGGTACAGGGTTTCCAGACCATGCTTTATATGCAGGCACAAGCTCAGACACAAGCGATCCAAATGGCGCAGAAGCACGGTTTTGTCACGGCACAACACCAGTGGCCACAGGTAAAGCCCCTCCCAGCTGCAGCAAGGGCAGCCACCCCTGTCGCAGAGGCTAGAGCAGGCTAAGAGGGGCCGGCTGATGGGGGATGGGCACCTCAAAATGTGACACAACCACCAGCACCAGCTGCGGGAAGTACAGTGGTGTCCGGAGAGAACATGGTACCACAAAGAGTAACCCACAATAGGGAAACCTACAGAAAGCTTGAGTGTGTCCAGTCCTAGAAGTAACTGATGACCCCAAAGAGGAACCCGATGTAGCAGTGAAAATAAGACAGAGCGAGTTCTCATTCCTCATAGATACAGGAGCCACCAAATCTTGTATAAGGGAATGGGGATTCCCACTATCAAACAAAGTGATGGAATGGATATGCAGGGCTTCTCTGGGGCAGTGGTGATGGTTCCTGTAATGAAAGACTTACCACTAACAATAGGGACACCACACATCATATGATATGAGATGATACCCAGCGGTTTCTTAGCACAGACAGAGGGATTGAACTTGTGTTGCTCTGTGTCATCTTGTTTCTAAGGCGAGAACATTGCCCCTGAGCTATCCTCCCGAGATCGTAGCACTACTATTGTATTCCAAAGGCGCCCCTCTTAATATACAAGGGAGAGATTTGCTCAGCAAACTGAACACCCCAATATCATTCACAGAAAAAGGTATGGTGTGCTCAATGCCAGGCATCTATTACAGACGAGTGGCTGCGCTCTTTCTAGCAGCCCATGCTCAGAGCACATTGCGAGGCCAACCCGTGAACCCTATCATGTTTTTGTCTGGGGTCGATATATGCTGGGATGGGTCCCAGGGATACGAGGGACAGTGTTCCAATTTTTATTTTTAGTGTCCTAATTTCTCATTCATCAACATGTTTCTGTACCTTAGTCACTTGTAGCATTCATCAGGACTATCACAGGATCATCTCATTTTTTACATCAACCATAATATCTTGTTACACTCCACCATATGAGTTTTTCGTTATCAATAGCAAAATACCAACACATATTAATAAGAGTATGAAATGTGCAATTTGAGATGATTGAATGGACGTTTCATTATCTCAATTAATTATTAAGTTCATGAACCAGCCACAATAATGATCTCCGTTAGTGGCAGAATGCCATCTGCAAGTGTACAGTCCTGATCTGTTTTTTGTTTTTGGCATGCAAAGTTTAGGTACATTCTTTGAAGGATAGAGGTGTTGCTAAACAGATACCCCATTGCACACATGCTGTGTTGCTAAAAAGCCACTGTCATTTATTTTACTTGGGCTGGTTTCAGGTCTTGTGAGTGTGTAACATGATCACTGTCAGTCATTTTTGTTTTTTAAAAAAAAACATGTTTTTATTGCATTTTAAGAGGTAACACTTAAGAGTAAACTGTGGGACTTCAACAATGTCTCTTTACCCTCCAACCTCCGCCCCACCGGCCAGCAGATGGTCATCCAGATGTTGGTGTGTCCATTTTACTTGTTCCCTCATGTGAACAGGTCCATGATTCTGATTCTATGTGGGCACCATTGCAGCATATAGTCACTTTGGAGGTATTCTAGTACCAGCCCCCAGTCTGTTTGGATGTTTTGTCTAGCCCCTTGTAAGTTATATGTAATACGCTCGAGTGCTATAAGTTGCCAGACTCTCTGTAGCCATTCTATTGTGGTTGGCGGTGATTCCTGTTTCCATCTTCTGCGTTTTCGTCATCGTTCTTTCTCGGGGATCCCAGAAACCGCCTATCAACATCTCTTCTTTTATTAATTCAGCCCCTTTGAACATCTCTTGCATTTGGGTTTTTATCTCCGACGAGAAGTACTGTAGTTTCGGGCATCCCCACCAGATATGTCTCCAGGCGCCCACCTCATTGCAGCCTCTCCAGCATACATTTTGTTTCGAGCTGTACATTCGGTGTAGCCTTTCGGGGGTGTAATGCCATTGGATCATTATTTTTGTCCATGTTTCTCTTTGCTGGATTGCCCGAGTCCATTTGGGGATGATTTTCCAGATGTAGTCCCATTGGTTTCTCGTGATTTCTCTCCCCAGTGTTGTTTCCCATCTTTTCATGTATTGCCATTTTGTGTCTTCTGGCTGGACGTTTCTGTATTTGTATAGTGTTGAAACCATTTTTTTGTCTCCCGTGTATGACATCAAATATAATTCGAATGGGGTAAGATCCCTCGTGGCCACCAGTCGTATCCTTGGTGTAGAGAGCCAATGATGAAGTTGGTCATATTGGAATTTGTCTTTGTCCGTGAGGTCGAGGAGTGTGCAGCATGTTCTTATCTGTTGGTCTTTGTACATGTCCCCCACTTTGGTGCATTCAGCATCTGCCCATTTTTTGAATTTTTCTTTCTCAGTGCCGGGTTTGAACTCCGGGTTCTCGAACAACGGCATAAAGGGGGCAGGGTTTATGGACAGTGTTTCTTTTTTTGTCGCCCTATTTCAAATGTCAAGGGTGGCGCTCATGATTTCGTTGATCCTGAGGTTTGGGTGCCTGTGTTCGGGTTTGGTCCAGAGTAGGTGTTGGAGGTTTTTCCTTGCCACTACCCTGTCTTGTGCCACCCAAATCTTCTGTGATGTGTTGGGAATCCATTCTTTCGGGACCCACAATTGGGCTGCCTCATAGTATTTCCTGAAGTGTGGGAGTGACATGCCTCCTTCTGACTTCGGGGCTGTGAGCGCTATGCTGGAGAGTTTCTGAGTTTTGTTCTGCCATATATATTTGTTGATCATTCTGACTAGAGTCTTGAAAATGTGGGTGGGATTCTGATTGGTAGGGCTTGAAAGTGGTATAAAAGTCTAGGTAAAACCGTAATTTTTATCACAGTTATTCTGCCCCACCAGGACGTCGATAGAGGGGTCCATTTGTCTAAATCTCTTTTCACTTTGTCAAGCAAGTGCGGGTAGTTCCCTGCATATAGGCTTTTGGTAGAGTTGGTGAGGTTGACCCCCAGGTATTTGAGCCCTTCCTCCACCACTCTGAGTTTCAGCTCACCTGCGTGATTCTGAATTTTCTGTTTGTCTCCAGCCAACACCATTGGTTCTGACTTTTGCCTGTTCATCTTCAAGCCCGAAATCCGGCCATATTCTTCTATTGCTTGTATTAGTGGGGGTAAAGTGTCTTCAGGTTCTGCTAGGGCCATCAGCATGGCGTCCGCATAGGCTGCTGTTTTGTGGGACATGCCCTCCCATTGAGATGCCTTTGATTTCAGGTGTGTTTCTTATTTTCATCAGCAGGGGCTCCAGGAAGATGGCATACAGGAGTGGGGAGAGGGGGCATCCCTGTTTGGTGCCTCTTTCTATTTTTATTGTGTCTGAGAGTTCCCCGTTCACCACAATTCTAGCCGTTGGTGTGTTGTAGTTGGCCCTTATCTTGTCTATGTAGGTTTCGCCGAGGTCAAATTTCTCTAGAGTCCGGAAGAGCATGGACCTTCCACTCGGTCGAACGCTTTTTCCGCGTCTATTGCCAAGAGGGCGGCCGGGGTGTTTGTGATCCCTGTTTTCTCAATCAGGTGGATGATTCTTCTAATGTTATCGTGGGTTGTTCTGCTGAGGATGAAACCTGATTGATCCTGGTGTATCAGTTTAAGGAGTAGTGGGGTGAGTCTATTGGCTAAAATGTTGGTGTACAGTTTGGCATCTAGGTTAATTAATGCTATGGGACGGTATGCTCCTGGTGACTCTGGATTCCTCCCTTTCTTATGGAAGACCAAGATTTTTGCCTCGTTCATTGTCCTTGTGATGTTGGCGGAGTCTTTAAAGGAGTTGAAGAGATCTGTGAGGATTGGGCTTAGAATTCTCTCGTAGGTTTTACGAAAGGTGGCTGTAAAGCTGTCTGGGCCCGGAGCTTTATTTTTTGGCAGTTCTCTTATCGCCTTTGAGACTTCCTCTACCGATATCTGTGCGTTGAGTGCCATTTTCTCCTCTGGTGTGATAGTTGGGAGTGTCTTATCCTTTAGATAGTTTATTTGGTCTATCTCTTTTGGTTTGTTTGAAGAATACAGTTGTTGGTAGAATTCTCTGAAGACTTCTTTTATGTCTTTCAATTGCGTTTTCACTTGGTCTTTGCGGTCCTTCAACGCAAGTACTGTTTGCCTTTGTTATTTTCTTTTCAGCTGCCTCGCCAGAAGTTTGTCTGCTTTGTTAGCTTTCAAGGAGTATCAATGTTTCAGGTGAAGTAGTTGGCTCTCTGCCCTCTTGGTTCGGATCACCTCCAGCTGTCCCTGTAGATGTCTATAAGCCCTCTTTAGTTTCTGTGTTTGCTTTTGAGCCATTTCGTCTCTGATCTTCCCTATGGTATTTTATAGATCCTCTTCCCGTTTACGGATTGTCTGTCTTTCTGTGCTTTTAAGGCTATCATGTGTCCCCTCATGACTGCCTTGAGGGCTTCCCATAGTGTATCCTTGGTCACTTCGGGGGTATTGTTTTGGTCAAAATACTCTTCTATGCAGCCACTGATTGATTCCTTCATCACTGGGTCGTGCATAACTTCTCTGGGAAGGGTCCATCGCCACAGACCAGATTGTTTGAGGATGGCCGGTAAAGAGATCCAAATAGGGCATGATCTGAGATTGAGATGGGGCCCATCTCTACAGCCTATATCTCTCCCAGAAGGCTCAATGACGCCCATATATAGTCGATTCTGGAGCTTGATCCGTGCACGTGGGAGTGATATGTGTATCCCGGTGTCGGGCCTCTAAGTTTCCGCCAAACGTCTTCTAATGCTAGATTTTGCATGGGAATTCCTTGGTGCTTGTGACGGGTGTTCTGTTGTGTGATGTTGGGGTTTGATCTATCCTGTCCTATTTTCCAGGCCAGGTTGAAATCTCCTGCAAAAATTATCTCTTCATGGGAGACATTTTCCAATTTATGCAGTGTCTTTCAAGAATCCGTCCTGGGCCGTATTGGGAGTGTATACTGTTACCAGAGTCAGAGGACAGTTCTCTATTTGGATCTTTGTTGCTAAGTATCTCCCTTGTTTGTCTTCAAGGGTATCTCGAATTTGGACATTAAGAGGGACGGCGAAGGCTATTAACACCACCGTTTTTTTCTTTTCCCGATCGTTTGGTTGTAATATTCTGTTATATCCTTTCAGTCGGATTTTCCCCTTATCCTTTTTCTGTATATATGTCTCTTGTAGCAGTACAATATCGTATTTCCCCTGTCGGAGTTGGTGTTCGACTTTTTTCCTTTTTACTGGGGAGTTTAGTCCTCTGATGTTATGTGTCAGGATTTTCAGCCCCATCCTGTTGTGTGTTCATCTGCGCTTTGTTTCCATCTTTTTGCATGCCAGTGCGTTTCCCTTTCTTCTGCAATTTTCGCTTCTCATTCTTCCCTTTTAATGGTCCCTTCCCCCATAACGATCCCCAACTCCCCCCTCCCCACCCTAACCCTTGAACTTTCCCTGAGGAGGGCCCTGGGCCCTATGATCGCTTGGGCGTTTTGCCCTTCACGCCATGCCCTCTCAGACTCGGGGGTAACTATAGCATGAGGAGTCCTAAACCTCACTAAGCATCTCTTTGGATTCATTTGCAATGCCCGCTCGCCGCGGCTATGTTGGAAGTCTGGTGGTCGTTGTTTTGTCTTTCCGGTGGTTGTGGCCTTTATTTTCGTCTTGTTGTGTCTATGGCATGTCTCGATTTTGCATTCGCAGTAGATCAGCCTTTTGGGGTCCTTTTCCCTTGTGGTGGTTCCCTAGCATTGTTCCGCGACCCCTCCTCCTCTTGTATATTCATGACCCACTCCCCTTCCTCACTCGTGGTAATCCTTTGCTGTTTCCCTTCCCACGTGAACAAGAGCCCGAAGGGGAATGTTCATTTATAGTGTATTTGTTTTGCTGTCAGTTCTTTTGTTATATGTGACATCGCTCTGCGTTTTTGTGCCAGGTCTTCATATAAGTTGTATTTCTGTCCCTTCATCCTGATGTGATCCATCATCCTGGCTTTTCGAAGGATCAGCTCTTCTTGCGGGTATGAATCCATTGCTATCAGGACGTCTCTGGGGCGGGCGCCTGGTACTCCACTACGACTGGGGACTACTCTGTGGAACCTATCGATCTGGATGTCTGTTTCATCCTCCTCTTCTAGTATTTCTCAGAACACCTTTTGGACTGCTTGTTTGAGATCCTTATCTTCCACTGTCTCAGCCATATTTTTGATCCAGATGTTGGATCTGCATGACCGATTTTCTAAGTCCTTGCACTAGGATTCTAATTCTTGGTAAACTCTTGCTAGTCTCTCCTGTACTTCCGCGAATTATTGTGTTTCTTCATCTAAGTTCTGCACCGTCTTTTCTAGTATGTCTGTTCGTTCTTCTAGGTTCCCAATGTCTATTTTCATCTCCTGGATCGCCTGTTTCATTTCTCCTTTCATGGTCTCGAATTGGGAGTGCATGGAAGTCATGAATTGGTCTTGGAATTCTTTGAGCCATTCCTTCAAGTCATCCCTGGTGGTCATGTCTGTGTTGTCGTCCTCACCTGGGTCCCTTCCCCCTTTCTCACTTTGGGCGGCTATTTTCAGGTTCGATGGCGTGTTCGTGCCCCAGAGGCGGTCAAGGTTTTGATCCGGTTTCACCTTGTTAGGTGTGGCTTGTACTTGTCTGCCTCTAGATTTTGACATATGTGCTTCTCTTGTGTTATCTTGGGTTGGATACTTTGGAGTTCCTCCAAACGTGGCTAGGTCCCTTGCTGATTTGCTTTTGCATTCCTGACGCCCCGTCTCCTGTATTCCTGTCCGGTGCTATTGAATTCGCCCTTCCTGTGGGAAATATCCTGCGTGGGATTGCCGCCTCTGGGTTGGAGATTTTGGGGGGAAAGTGGCCCCACAGCTCTGCCTCGTGTTTGAGCTGTTAGTTGTTGGCGTGCGCCTTTGTCCCCTTCCTGTCCCTGTTTGGGGGGGCTTGCCTTGGATCCTTTTCTTATCGGGAACTGTGATGTGCTGGGCGGTGCGGCTCCCCCCGCGTGATCCCGAGGCGCTATACTGTTACTGGGCGGGTTGTATTGAGATGCCTTGCCCCCCTCTGACTGTCTGCTGGGCTTTTGGTGAGGTTGGGGCAATGGCTTGGTTCCCTGGTGGCTTTCCGTTTGTCCCTATAGCCCTCTACGCTGGTCTCGCGGGAAACTGTTATGCTGTGGGGGGTGGGGTGGAAGGGAGGTGTAGCTCCTCTCTGCTGTTCCTTTCGCCAGGCCTGGGCCTTCTTCTTGTGCCCCTGGTGTGTTGGCTATGTTGGGTGTGGGTCCCCCCCGCCTGCCTTCTCCTCACCTCTCCCGTGTTGTTGTTGGAGCTTCTTGCATGCCCCCACAGGGCGGCGCGCTGCTCCTCACTCCCTCGGTTCCCGGTGCGGTCTCTGGGGCCGAGTCTGCAGGGGCCCTCCGATCCTCCTGTCGGCTGTTACTGGGCTGCCCACTGGATGTGGTGGAGTGTCAGGGTCGGGGACTCCTGTTCCGACGTCTCCGCTCTGTTCCGTCTTGTTCGTCCTCCGGGTCTCCCCGCAGCCGCGTCTGGTGTGTGGCCTGGGGGGTGGTTCCTGCTTTCCCAGGGAGGTTCGCCGGGGGCCGGGCATTTCCCAACTCCCTTTGGGCCCCCAACTCATATTCGCTTCTGTCTGCTTTGCCGGGTGACGTGGCTGGCTAAGCGAATTCTCGCTTTGCCGGGCGCTGTGTGCGGGATGCCCGATCTTCTGGGTGCTGTTGCGTGTCCTGCTGGGTTGGTGGCCGCCTGTTTCCCATTGATCTATGTAGGCCGGGGTCGCGCTCTGAGTCCTGCTCTTCGCCGGGTATGTACGCGGGTCCGCTGAATGGACGTGCCTCTTCCCCAAAATTTGTCTTCAGGTGACCTCCAGGTTCCGCATTGTCCTGGGGCCACGGCAACACTTTATTGTTTTGCTTTCATGATGCGGCCTCGTGCTGGCAGACGGAGCTCCACTCACACATGTCTGCTCAGCACGCCGCCATCTTGGAATCTCCCGTCAGTCATATTTTGAACACATGATACTTCTGAGGTGCATAGTTTCCAAACATCTCAGCAGCTGACATGTGAATATGTACCCTTTCAGAAGCGCATGTTAAATAAAAACAAATTCACCATATATCAATAACACATTTTAATCAATTCTGAAAGAAATATAATGCTACGAATACAGTACATTTATTAAAATAAAATAAGTTAAATTAGCATCATAATAACATCATCCATTCTCTCAACATACTGTTGTAGTTCCTAAGAACCCCTCCCTCAAGGCCAACGCTTTAGTTAAAAAACTTAGTAACAGCACTAAAAACACAGATAATAGCGTTGGTCTTCAATATGTGCATTCCGTCTGTACCTCATGCCAGAGGAGTTCAAGATCTGTTCCAACCATTTAATCTTAAGTGATGCATAATCAGGGCAGATAAAAAGGAAATGGCATTCTTCCTCATTGCATATTTTGCAGTAACAGCGCTACTGCTACGGGGAAAACCACAAACCCCAATTGCTAGTAATCTTTGCCAGCGATAAAATGCAGAAACAACATTTTGTGAAGAGTGACTTACAGTGTTTATTGGAATGATAATCAATGTAATTCTCCATTCCTGGCCAAAGCTTACGGGTCAGGTACTGCCCCAATAATCTTTGGTAACTGTATTCAAATTGATCTTTCAGGACCCACTCATTAAAATAGGAGGTCAATATCATTTTGGATCTAGTGCCATGAATGGTAGGATTGTCCCATAGAAGCGAGAGGCCTATTGCGGCTAACATTTGCTAGCACCTGCCTCTTAGTCTTTCCAATACCTCATGGAGTTCTTCTCGATAGCATCTAATTCAGCTGAATTCCAAAGCCTTATGCAATATGAGAGAAACCTTAGTCTAATTCTGTATTTGATCCCTCGTATACCTAAACGGAAGCCCACGTGGTAAAGGGCACACAGACATTTGGGGAAAGTATCATGTACTTCGAATGCAGACATGCAGAGGCTGAGTTGCAACCTCTCATGCGAATTTCCTTTCGAATTCTTTATTGGCACTAAGGAGACACTTTCATGCCATGAAGCTGAACTATGCATCTTAATGAAATATTAGAAGCTAAGTGAAAGCACTGTATGGATTATAAACAGGCAGCTAAAGTTTTATTGTTATTTTAATATTTAGCAGCACTGGGGCAACACTTTCAAAAGGGCCCCAGCCCATTGGTTCACTTACAAAGTAGAAACCTGTTTTATGGCTGCCAGGCAAGCTATACAAGGGGTAGCAAACTACAGATTGGAGGGAAACATCCCTGACAACACTGGACGGATTCCCTACAAAGGATGTATTGGTGCCATACCTCAAAATCAACTTACGATCAATTCTGTTTTGACCTTTTTTGGAATATAAACGTGATTCCATTTGCGGGAAAATGGTACAGGTTTCAATTTGTAAATGATAACTTCATGAATAGGTTTATAGATAGTGCTAATGAAAAGGTAAAACTATGTATTATTGGCAGGCAGTTATAGTGATTCATGAAGGGATAACATTAAACAGTAAAAACTGAATTTGTTGACAATACTCTGATCCCACACTCTGGCTTTCAAATTTTCATACAGATGAAAGACACTTCTGTGGGTTAGTGCCTTTGAAGAAACGCCCACAAAACATGTGCCTAGTTACAAACAGGGGATAATTAGATTGGAGGACCTTTGATATATGGTGGAAAGGGGTGCAGGGAGGCCCAGAGAATGCAAGAGACAAGATCCTCAAAAGAATAACGATTTGGCCATGTTGGGTTTATGCTGTGTTATGTTATGTTATGTTATGTTATGTTATGTTATGTTATGTTATTTGGGATTTGTATAGAGCCTTTTATCATTGTTATGATTCCAAAGTGCTGTAGGTTGAACTACCTCAGGGACTGCAGTCCAGGTCAGTAGAGAGAGTAGTGTAGAACAACGTGCTTGGTTGCACTTGGTATGTTTGCAGCCAGTGTGTAAAAGGCAGTGTGTTGCTGCATACTAGTGCTAGGTGTGATGCAGTGGTTGTGTAAGATCAGTGGAATGTGTACAACAAGACCGATGGACTATGGTATCTGCATTATGATAGCGCTGGTGCTTGAGGCCGATGTTATGTGTGCAGCTAGGCCGATTTAGAGGGGTATAGCTGCATTCTTATGACTGTTGAGGTGAACGTGGAGGTGTGTAAGTATGTGTGGAGCTAGGACGAATTATTCAAGGAGTGTAACTGCATTCTATTGTTTGATCGTGCAGGGGCAAGTGTTGCCATATTGGTGTGTTTGAGGGTCTGTGAGTTTTCCAGAGGGACCTTGTTCCTTTTCAGCTTCCAGTGCTTGTCGAGGGCGTGGTATCTCCTTGTTTCTTGATGGGTCCGATTGTTTTGGCGAAGACTGACGGGTGGTGACAGGCAGATCTGTCCCAAAACTCATATTACCACTCTATAGGTGCTAGTGACACCCTTGGTCGGCTCTTCTACTAAACAGAATCCCTGATAGGTAGTTCTACTAGGACATTCCCATATAGTTGTGATTAGCAAAGAATATGTGATAAAAAGCTCCATGCTATCTAATTCTCCAAAGGGATAACATAGGGCCTAACTAACAATTTTAGACAATGTGCGACGAGCTGGGGATTGTCATCCTGACAAGCCTCAACAGTGTTAGGACCACTATAGTAGTATAGGATAAACATACCTACACAGACAAAACTTTACATTCTGTGAAATTGGACATAGCTCTCCTAGGCACCGGTTTTTTAAAACTAAGCATTACATTTATGACTGGATTGGGCTAGATGTCTCTGTAATGGAGCTCAAGACGGTAGTCAATGAATCTAGAAGATCACAATAGCAGCTGCAAGACAAGCTTGTGATGAAAACCCTTTGTATTTGCCTTACTTATCTTGTATAGCTCAATGAGGTGACAAGAAGAGATATACGCATTGTAGTACATTCATAGTTCATTATTTATTGTATACACTGCACAGAGCCTACACAGTGCAAGATGAGATTGTCACTAGATATCAGAACCCTGAACCCATGTGCATCAATTTCGTCTTAACCCCCACCCCGACTTCCTACCTCTAAATCAATCAAAGACTATTGGTATGACACAGCAGATGAGGGCTAATCTGTAACAGTGATATGGATTGGATTTTAGCAAAGCAAATGGATTGAAAATATACTAATCCTCGGTTAGGGTTTGACTATATATGGGGGTGAAGCCCCCCATTTAGACAATCATCTTGTAGCATAATCTTTAATGAGGAAGGAACACGATGGAATGCTTGTTAAAGCTACAGCTTCTCAAAGGCCCTCACATCGGGCAAAGACAAGATTTCCATGGGTGCTGGCAGCCCACTCACTAACCACTTCTGGAGGAACAATATAAGTGACTCTAGGAGGGGGCGTGGCCAGTTGACCATAAAATTGCTGCTTAGCAGTGGGGCTCCCCATGCAGTCCGGCGTCTCCTTTCCCCTCAAGCATATTTAAGTCTTGAATCACAAGAGACTTGCAGGACATCTTCACCGACAATTTAGGGGGGCCAAGCTGATTATCCTCAGACAGCCGCAGTGTCGCCACCGAGGACAAGATGGTGGGTGGAGCACCATGAAGATCACCAAACACAAGCTATTTGGGGTGTCGAGCAGAAGAAGCTAGAAGCAAGACCTCCTGGCAATTGGAAGGAGGCAGCTGAGCTGGGGTGTGGGAGACCGCTCACAAGTTGTGAGGAGACAGGGTGGTTGGATCTTGCTGCAGCAGGCATGCTGTGTGCCACACAACAGTGCCTTCTCGTGCCACATTGGCGCTTCCATTGTCACCGGGGAGGGACGAGGAGCAGCTCGGAGGAGGCCGCAGAGGGGAGACCAGATCAATGCTACATGGTTTAGACTAGACTGCCACACAGAGTCCAAGATAATGGTCCTCTACAGCTGCCATCTTGGAGAGGTCTCGCCAAGGACTACACATATGTAAGCACCATGCTAATTGTAAGAAGACGGGAAAGGCTGAATAGGGGCACTCAACCCTTACAAGGCACGGACTGAGATGCATACAACGTATGAATGAGCACAATAGGGTGTCATCATCAAGTCTAAATCATGCCCACAGAATTTGAGAACTGCAAGAGGCTCCTGCAGCTACAACGAATTTGGGTCTCACCCATAGGCCTCGGTAACAATACACAAGGGCCAGATAAAGGGAAACTTCTATCCCCGCTTAGCAGCCTTAGCAGACACAACACCTACGCTGTGACCTACACCAGTGGCAGACCAAAGAAGCATGGAGGACAAGAAGCACCAAATTGAAGCACTCAAGATGGGACCTCTGCTGCAGCAATTCACTAAGATCAGCAAAGCAATCACAGGCATTGATGCCCGGGTGAAGGATACACATGCAGAGGTGTTGGATGTGAAGTTAGACATGGGCAAGTACAATGACAGGCTGTCGGAAGTGGTGGTGTTGAAAGCAGCGAACAACGAATTTGAGGACCGCATCTACATCGCTGCATATTCTTTAAGGTAAGATGATGTGAGTGAGAAGAAGATTTCAAGCCTTGAGGCCTCAACTGAAAAAGCATGAGATAAGGTAGGGCTTGCTTGGCCCTGCGACAATGTTGATTATGACATTTATTTTAAAAACAAAGGAATTTACATACCCAGAGACTCTGCAGAACTTCCTGCAACAGTATTAAATGCACCCGATGAACACTTCCCAGAGAGCACGGTATAAGAGAAGAATGGAGGCAAAGAAACATATCAGACTGACTCCTAGTGTGCCAGAGGAAATTGATTGCTGAAAAGGCCATCCCAAATGAAGAGACAGGCAGAGGCAGACTCAGAGAAACATCATGGTCCTTGATAAAACCCCACATCTGAACAGATGACAGACGACGAATGAATGATGGGGAGGTGGAAGAAACGTGATGTACCTGAAGACTTGTGAAACCTGCTAACTCTCCCCATACTTTACCTGAAATATTAAGAATGACTGATGGGGGCATTCTGAAATCTTTACACCAATGTCAGGGTGTTGACCCGGGGGAGAGGAGGAGCAAGGTGCAATGTATGAGTGGAGGATGTTAAATGAGAAGGCCTATCAGGCTCACCTTTCAATCCTATCACAAGCGAGGGGAGTGGGGATAATGGCAGGGTGATCATACGCTGGGAGATGGCTAGTTGACAGGCTCTCATAAATCCTTGGTAAAAGCTGGCTTTCACCACTATACGCAAGGGTTCAAGTGTTTACAAGCTTGGTGAAAAAGAGGGCGAGTAGGGTGAGAGCTGGGCAAGATGTGGTTGGGAAAGTTGGTAATTTCCCGTTTTGTTGTTAGGTGATGTTACTCAGGAGTTAGCAAGAACATAAAGGTAACTTGAATGATGAGGGTGGGAAAGAGAAGAACAAGATAGCAATTATCAAACTGAGACCTTGAGAGGATGAACTCAACATAGAACAAAAATGTCAGATAAATCAATGTGTAAAGGTGGTAGATGGCAAATAAGGGCATGAGGATTATCTCCCTTAACGTTAATGGCCTTAACAGTTACATCAAGCATGAAACAATCCTACAACATTTAAAACACTCAAAAGGCAGATATCACTGTGGTGCACAAAACACATCTTAAAAAAACAGAAGTGGATAAGATGTGCATGAGCTGGGTGGGAAGAGTATATCACAGCTGCCTGGAGGGGGGAACGAGAAATGGAATGGCCATCCTGCTCCATAGATCCTAACCTGCCATGGTCACTAGGATCTGGTTGGACAGCGAGGGGATGTTTGTGGAAATCACGGTACATGTAGGGGGTGAAAAGCTGGTGGTCCAGTCACTATATAGTCACACCAATAAGAAGCAGGCCTTCTTCTTGTTCTTGCATAGCACACTGACAGAGATGAGCAGACAACAGGTGGTATTGGGTGGGGACTTGAATTTGTCCTTTGTTCCTTTTATCAGCAAGTCTGACAGAGACATCAACTGGAACAAAAGGGACTGAGGAATTCTTAAGGAGGTGTTAAGGAGGTGTTATCAAACCACAGCTTAGAGGACCCATGCTGGCTGGCTAATCCAACGGTAAGGCACTATATATTTACCTCCTGTGTTCACGGTGCATAGACGCAAGTTGACTCATTTGTGTTGGTGCTCAGTTGCTCTTTAAAGTATACCAAAGTGATATCCTGCCAGGAGGTTTATCAGAACAATGTGCTATCCCCTGAGCCTAGACACACTTTTGAAGAGACAGGGCACTAACAGCAGGAGAATGACCACTAGCCTTATAAAGAAACCAGAGGATAAAGCTTAACTCTCAGGTACCATCAATGAGTATTTCACTCTCAATGAAGGCTCTGTGGGCTCAGTTGGCATGGTGTGTGCTGAGGGGAAGGCTTCAGAAGAATGTGAAGAGGAAAAAAGAGGAGAGGGACTGGCATCCCTGGAAAGGGAAAAAGCAGACCTGACACAACAATATGAGAAACAGCCCTGAAAGACTATGTTGCTGATGGTACACAAGGCAACATTTTATCTGAACAACTTTTTTTTTTTAAAGTCTGAGTATTGCCTCTTCAGGATAAATGCCACCCAATATGAGAAGTGAGAAAACGCAGGGTGCCTCTTAGCATCCTATTTAAAGCAAAGGGAGGAGCAGAATAGGATTGGCATGATAAAATGCCACATTCCTGGAAAATATGTAACTGACCCCAATGACATAATGTGAAAGTTCCATAGCTTCTATGAAAACCTCTGCACAGCAGAGCCCTCAACATATGGTTTAGTAGAAGAAGCATTTAAGGATGAGCTGCCATTACCAGAAATAGATCAAAGTGATCAGAAAATGCTAGGTGGGACTATTTCAATAAAAAAGAAACTATCACAAATACGAGCTTCGGGATGGCAGCGAGGAAAAATGGGCCACCTATCGAGTTTTATAAGGAGGGAGGTCCTAAAGTAGTCGAAATACTTACTAAAATGTTTAATGAGGACGAAGACAAAGCTGGCACTGACCCCTTGCTGTGTGGCAGGTATTGCCTGATTTCCTTGATTTCCAATACGGACATTAAAATACTGGGCATGTTGTTGGCCTTCAGAATTAAGAAGGTAATCGTGATGCTAGTCACACAGACACAGGTGGGTTATATCTTAGGCCGGTCAGCGAGAAACAACATGCCCCTCCTGCTACACATGATTTGTCAGGGGAGAGAAAGTCAGGAACCCTCATTTGTGCTCTTCTTAAATGCTGAAAAAACATTTCAGCAGGTGGAGTGGGGGTACTTGTTTAGAACCTTGGAAACGTTTGGTCTTGGTCAGGACTTTATAGGCAAAGTGAGACTCCTCTATGGCAAACGAAGTGTGAAAATTGGATGTAGGGGTCATATGTCAGAATATTTAAATTTTTGTAGAGGGACAAGACAGGGCTGCCCACAATCCCGCTGCTCTTTTTGCTGGCCCTAGAAGCCCTTTCTCTCACCATAAAACAAAACAGAAAGATAAAGGGGATGTAGACGCCAATTGGGCAACAAAAGGCATTTCTATGTTATGTTATGTTATTTACATTTATATTGTGCACCACTGACTTGGAGGCTTAAGGGCGTATCACACAAACAAACATGTAAGCTGAGCAGTCAGTATGACCACATGGTCATTTCAAGAAGGTAAATCAGACTGAGATCAAATTAACAATAAGATCCTCCATTATCTAAATAGGAGCGGCTTAAGTCTTTTTCTGAACACAGCTGTAGATTTTTCTTTCCTCATATCGGGGGGGATAACATTCCATGCCATGGGAACTGCCACAAAGAATGCTCCCTTCTTTACCTGAATCTTTCTATATATTGGGACTCTTAGTTGATTGGTATTGTTGAATCTAAGATTGCGTGTATTTAATTTAGTCTCAAACACTTCACTCGGTGACGAGCCTGTCAAACATTTCTGCATTATCACCAGAAGGCGAAAAACAATTGTAGCGTCTATAGGAAACCAGTGTAAGCTCCTTATAGCCTCTGAGACATAATCCCTTATTTTGAGATCCAGAACAATCCTAACCGCATTATTTTGAATCCTTTGAAGGCGACCGATGTCCGATTTAGCCATACCAGCAAGTAAACTGCCACAATAATCGAGCCTCGAGATGATTAAGGCACTTGCCAGTATCTCACAATTCGATCTAGAGATAAAAGGGAGAGCCTGTGTCAGTAGTTTGATATAGTATGAAGATGATGACACCATGCTGCCAACCTGTGCCTTCATGTTAAGGTTACAGTCAAAGTAGACCCCTAGGGTCTTTACTTTGCTTTTGATATCTATATCACAGCCGTCAATACAGAACTGGGCATATTCAGTGCCCATTTTACAGGTTTTAGCCATAGTGCCTACCACCATCCATTCAGTCTTTCCAGTATGCAATGCCAACCCATTGTTACACATCCAGCGTTGGATCACTCCATAGATCCGGTTTATGTTGTTCTGATCCTCTGTATGGTTACTGAGAGGGGGGTAACACATTGTGTGTCATATGCGTAATTCGTGAAGTTAATTTTATGTTCCTCCAAGAGGTCAAGAAATGGAATGGCAAAAATATTGTAGAAGGTAGGTGGAAGGCCCGTTGTGGCACCTCATGTGTGAGTAGGGCTTGGGTTGCATCAGCCGAGGTGCTGCTGACTCTGCACCATTGGTTAGTCAGAAATGATTTGACCCAGCCAACCCAGCCTCTGAACCTGAAAACCCTGCCACCTTCCACAGCTGATCAACCAGTAGTGTGTGATCTACCAGGTCGAAGGCGGCGGAGAGGTCCAGCAACATCAGGAGGGCTGTTTGTCCATTGTCCATGATACGGAGGAGTCTGGACTTAGAAGGGCAGTCTCTGTGCCATGATTTTCCCTAAATCCTGATTGCAACTTCTTTAAAATCGTGTTTTTCCTCAGGTGCGTCATGACTTGAGCAAAGGCTACTCGATCAAGTATCTTCAACAGGAAAGGGGAATTGGAAATTGGCCTGTAATTCAGAGGATTTGACGGGCAAAGACCTGGCTATTTAAGTAGGGGTGGGATTCAGGTATTATTAATTGATGCTGAAACATGGCCTTCACTGATCGAAGTGTTCACAAATTTGGACAGAGCTCCAATAAGTAACAGAGAGCATGTTTTTATGACCATCGCAGGGCCTACACCCCCCCTTATAGGTAGTTGGTTTTAGATTTTCTATTAATAGTGTCAGTTCCAACTCAGTTACTGGTTCGAAATTAAACTGTTCATCCTGTCCCCATAATTTCTGGGTGGTACTAACAGTCACCTCTTCATTCGGTGTCATGGATTTTTTGCCAATGTTGATTCTTATCATATTTAGTTTACCTAGCATGGCTTCACGAATGGATGTGCACCATTCTGTGTCCCTAATAATAATCTCTGTTGTGTTGTTAACCGCATGTTCTAATTCCTTAAGAATTCCAAACAGTTCTATAGGATCGGGATTACACTGAATTAATTCAAGCGATGACTTCTTTGCTAATATGACAGCTTTCTTAAAAACTTTAGCCGCCAACTTATAGTTCTCTTTATCTATCTCATTGAGGTTGGCTTTCCATCTGTTTAGGCATTTTATCTTGGCACTCTTGAGCATTTGCAAATCTGAGGAGAACTGGGGGCTAGCCTACCTCTGAGTGATATTTTAAGGGTGCAAGTACATTAGTGGCATCCCAAAGAGTTCTTTGATACCTTTCGGCAATGTCATCCACTGACATTAAGTCCTTAGTCTCCTTCTCCAGGACCAGAAACTAGGGAGTAATGTATTAAGTGTACGGTTCATAAGATTTCTGGAGAGTATTGTGATTTTTGATGTTTCCCTACGTAAAAGCACTTTCTAACAACTAACTTTAAAGTGGATAAAGCAGTGATCTGACCATGGGCAGGGGACAATTTCTTGACTAGATAGGGTCATGTTATGGTGGTATATCCAATCAAGGGTATTCCCTTTATTATGGGTGGGAGTTTTTACAAATTGTTCAAATACCAGGTCCCGAAGGGCGACCTCTAACAATTTTGCACCATTACCATTTGTATTACCCAACCAGTAGTTGAGTACTGAAAGGCATTTCTATATACAGATAACATCATGCTGGCAATAGCCAACCCTGACATCTCTGTGCCGAAATTAATGGACATCTCTGTACCGGATCCATGACTTCCGCTCCTTCTCAGTTATTAAATAAACTGGTACAAGTGCAAAACCATGCCCCTAAATGAGAATTTATAGGCACTGTATCAAGGAGACACAGCTATGATGGGTTGACGTGCACCTTAAATATCTGGGAATTTATTTGAAGAGGGATATGAGGGAATTAATCAAGGATGACCTGGGAAATGTATGGGACAAGACACAATTGGATTTAATCAAATGGGCAGCTTTGAACATATCCATTTAGGGTAGATTCCAGTAAAATGGTGATAATAGCATGCCTGTACTACATATTTGGATTTAGACTTCTTCCCCTGAATGTGCCGTGCACTCTTATGGGAAAAATAATGCGTGGCATAAAGTCATTCATCTAGGGCAGCTTACGACAGAGGCGTAACATCGAAAAGCTATTTGCTCCCCGAAGCGAAGGGGGTCTGAGACTCCCTAATGTGAGAAATATTACCTAGCCCAACAACTCTTTCAGGCTGTTGTCTTCTTCAAATAGCCCAGGGCTAGGCTCTCCTGGGCCCTTTGGGGAAAAGAGATGGTCCAGAAGATGGTACTGGTGCTACTTTTTATTTTATTTATTTATTGTTGTTTTGGCTATAGAAAAAATAAATTTTTCCAACCTTTCAACATTACATTTCATATTTGTATTATTATTTCTTTAAAAAAGGAACTTTAAAAGAGATAATAAAAAGACAAAAACAGTTATTCACTTCCAAAAAGTAAGAGAAAATAATAATTAACATTTGTAAATATTATCATGTACATACAAAATTAAAATTAAAGAATTGCTTAGACGAGCAATCTACTATGGTGATCTGATTCCAACAGTCAGTACCAATAGCAGTGAAAAGCAGAATATTCATGCAGTCTAGATGTGACATTCTAGAGTTTAACAGTTGACAGAAAGTTAATTACCGCATATTGTAGAGACTTTCTGCTCGTATGGAACAATGTATACCATATTTGTTCATGCATCACATTGGTATGACCTTCAAAGAAAGGTTTAAACAATTTACATCTTAAGTCTAGCAAGTGCGCACAGTTGATCAGTAAATGGCGCAGAGTCTCGGCTGATGTTGACAGAACCGACATTTGTTTTCATCCTTTGATAGTATATTTCATTTACATAGCAGGTCTGCCGTAGGGCACAATTGAAGCCTAAAGCGGAAAAAGGCCTGACGATGCTGAGGGTTAGGCGATACTAACAAGTACCGGGCGGTATGACCATATTTTTTCAGTTCAAATGAATTCTCCTGGAATTTTTTGTATCGTGCACATTGGACATATGTCTGAATCCAGTCGTATTGCCACATCTTTTTTTGGCTTTACACGGATTATTAATGAACAGATGTGTGGATATGTCAGCATCGTTAAGCAGCTTTAACGCTCTATGCCTCCATGTTCTTATAAAGTCATCATGGGTTTCTTCTGCAACATAGCTTGCCATAAGTCGAGCTAGGCCATTTTGCAGTTCGCCCATATTAATTTCCTGTACAGAGAGCACCATAGCCACTTGTATCTGCCATGCAGGGATATTAGTCCCAACTCATATCGGATTAAAGGCAGAGGCTCAGAATTAGGTAGCTGTAACAGTTTCCTCCAAAAGGCTTCTTCCATTCTAGCCCAATAGGTATATGGACGCCATTATTTGGTTTCGGTTCCATACAACAAAACAAGTGACATTTTCTGTTTGTAATATACCATTAGAGGGCCTATCGAAAATTTACAAAATTTCTTCCTAATGATTCTGGCTTGTGATATGGCGTTGTGTAGTTTAGCCTTCTTGACTTCTTCATAAGGTAGATCAGATGGATGATTAGTTATCAAAATGCCCAGATAAGAATATGTTGTTACGACGCTTAAGGCGCTGTTCTGTAATATCCACGAGTATGTTTGACATCTCTGCTTAGGATTTCCGAATTGTATAATTTGTGTTTTAGTGGCATTGATCGTTATGCAGTTGGATTGAGCATACCAGTCAAGTGCCTTTAACATCTTTTTGAGTCCCTGGGGTGTCTTTGACATGAGCACCATGTCGTCAGCATAGAGAAGCCAATTTATAGGGACGCCCCTAAGTCTTAGTGCATTGGTGTTCAAACCCTTAAAGGTATGACCTATGTCCGAGATTAAGAAGACTGCGGACGCTAGGAGACACCCCTGCTTCAGGCCCCGGTCTGTTTTGATGTCATCGGATAACAGACCATCTCTGCGGAGGCGTACTTGAATGGTTGTATCAGAGTGGAGCTGAATTATCCATTGTAGAACAGACCAGGGGCAACCCTTATCCAGAAGCTTCTTGAATAGTAGTTCTCGTGGTACACCGTCAAACGCAGTTCGGAAATCAATAAAGGCCACAAAAATGGGCTGTTTCTGTTGTTTGTGGGCATCTATCAAAGAGTTCAAGGGGATCAAGTTTATTGAAGTGCCAAGACCGGCTACAAACCCTGTTTGAAGGTTGTCCCTGAGCTGTTTTGTAGTTAGCCATATATTGAATGCAGCTAGTAATAGGCGCGCAAAGATTTTGCCAGGGCAACCCAAGAGTGCAATCGGTCGATACAACCTCGGATCAGTCCTTGGGCCTTTTTTATATATGGGGACTATTATAGACTTCTTCCAAGAATTGGGTACCTTGCTGGTCTGTAGTGTATGTTGAAAGATGTTAAATAAAATGGCTGCCCATCTTATTGGATGCTGTCTTATTCTCAAATTATGAATGCCATCTGGGCCCGCTGCTCGAGACCTGCTTAATTTGGAGATACAGTGTAGGATATCAGCCATGTCAAAATGAAAATGTGAGTTCATTTTTAGAACTGTCCAATTTACTTTAGCTTGTGGAAAGGGGGACCGATAGAGGCCAGTATAGTATTCAGCCCATATTGATTCTGGAATTGGATTGGTTTGTAAAGCGCTTTGAAGCGCAAAAACAGCCTCATTAAGCAGAGACCATATGCCACCAGTTGATTTAGTCATAATCTGGGACAACATTTGTTCTCCGTCTTTTTGATATTGCACAGCGCATCGCGCCCGGCATCAATTCTTATAGAGTTGTTTTAGAGTCTTTATCAAATTAATATTCTTTTTTGACAGATCAAGTGATAGATGTCGTACATCTCTGCGCAAATGGGCTTTCCTTGTTTTAAGCTCCAGGTCAAAAGCATGCGTATGTCTAACATCATACTGGCGTCCACTGGGCCCCCTTGTGCTAAACATTTGCATGGAGTAAATATAACATCCTCCTTCCTTGTCATGTAGTGTCCCTAGCTCAATTTCCAGTGCCTGACTAAACAGCATAAGCTTGTGATCGGTCCATTTGATGCGATTCCCTGCTTGGTTAGTCTCAATGGACCGCAAATCATGTTGAACATTTGGTTTTGTGAGGTGGGACCATTGCGACCACTTCCATGTTAAACATAGTTGATTATGATCACTTAAGTCAGTCTCACAAACTGTCAAAGAGATGGCAATATTCGCATATATACAATACAGATGTGCTGTTAAGAATTCCCCAGTGCCATGTTGCCTTTTCGGTATGTCCCCATGTACAGAGCCATTTAGCATTATAAAATGTCTGTCCTTCATCAGTTGTATCCACAGCGACTCATGAGACAGATGGTTTTTAGGCTTGGATGGAAGTAGATTCAAGACACCCAGGATGATTGTGTAATTTATGGTGGAATCCATAATTAGGGAGTCAAGCACATCGGATATTTGTGCAAAAAATAGCTCTGGAGATAGTTGCTGTTTGCCCCAGTAGATGTTAACAATCGCAGTTGTAATATTCAGCTTTGATAGTTTAACTATCTGAATGTACGGGGACGGAGATTTGCAGGGTGATCATGCGCATATTCAAAGGTTTTTTTTATAGCAATCAAAAGGTCTGCCATTGGATGACCAAACATATTTTTAATAGCAGGGGTCATAGCAATGCAGTGCGAATCCCAAATGGGTTCGTCAACAAGCCAGGTCTCCTGGAGAACGACGATGTCATAGGCATTTAGTTCTTTATTTGGAGTGTTTAAGAAGTGCCTGTGACCACGCGTGTTCCAGGAGATCAATTTAATATGTTTATCTGACTTGCATTGTTATGAGTTGAGTTGATGGAAATCAGAACCCACAGGTAAGCCTATGTTAGCATAGTTGGGTTGCGAGGTGTTCATGGTGTTGGGGTAGGTTATCGATGCTGGCATGGCTGAGGAGATAGGTATCTCTTGAGCTAGGTCTTGGGTGATGACAAATCCCAAACTGTAAAGCTCGGCTCTAGCTTGCCAGAGGGCATTCAATGTAATTCCAGATCGCATGAATAATCTGACCCTAGATAAGTCATTATGATCGTTACCGGAAATCCATAGGTGTCTTTGGTTTGGGAGATGTACTGAGCTATTTAAGCTCTAATTTCCTCACGCAAGTCCTGTCGATTGGAAGTTTCCCTCATCAAGTTCTCTTGGGCTTTGCTATCCATAAATTGAACAGCCATATCTTTTTCTTTAATGACAAGGGGCACTGACAATGCTGCAAAATGCTGTAATAATGCCCCCTTCACTGCATCTCGAACCTCTTCTAAAGAGGGATGAGTGGTTAAGTTAACTTGGGCCTGGATAGGCTGAGACAGGGGGACATTAACACTTAATATTGAGCTAGTCATTGATTTCATAGCTTCCTGAGGAATTTGGGCAAGTGGTGCAGAGGTCTGAGCAAGATGAAGAGCTATCGTCATCGTAATTTCTTGACGTATTTGTTCCAATGAGGGGCTGGTATGCAAATTTGCATATTGATGGTCCTCTTGGGATGATGAAGTAATATCTCGTGCAGTAGTGTCAGGTAATAAGGCCACCAACGGGGGCAGATCGCAATTGGATTTTGGATAACGTTGGATAACGTTGGACTGGCTCACTTGCGTTAGAGTTGGGCCCTGTGATCTAATCACCTCAAGAGCACTGGGTTTTACACAGGCCCTTTTCATTGGCGGGGGCTTCAAGGGTTTACGTTTGATGGGCATCGTAGGTTTTTTCCTTTTTCCTGGATGCACCATCACTGTCTTCCCCATCAAGGAAAAGGGATTGGTCAACTTCAGGGTTCTCACTCTCTGCTCCAAAGCTTGAGCTTTTTTAAGATAAGACTGATCTATAATAATTGATTGACCCACTTCACCCATTCCTCTCACATTTCTTAGACAAGAGTTCAGAGTCAATGTCTTAATTTCTGGCGTTTCAGCCTCCGCGTGAACTTTATCTAAGAAAATTACATTTTCTGATGTTTCATTGATGGTTATTGGCTCGGAGGGCTGGATGTTAGTTACGCCAACAGGGATATTTTTTCGGACCTCCAATGGTTCCTTTGTCCCCGAGGTTTGCAGCAATGCTTGACCAATGTACATTAGGTTTGGGCAACCAACGCAGCAGTCTGCAAAGCTATACTGCAAGCCTCAAAAGTTCAAGACTTCGGGAGAAGAGAAGCCACTCCATTCAATTGGGCTGCATCAGGAGCTCTGGCCTCTTTTCCTAACAATTGTTGCAAGATTTGCACCTGATCATTCATTTTGGTCTCCAGGACTTCATACAGTCTTGCTATGGTCATCAAGGCTGTATTCATGGCACTAAGTGTGTTATTAAGGGCTGGCGCTTCTGGAAAAGAGGGGCGACCAGCTCGCAGACCATTAATAAAGAAATTATGGTCAGCAGGTTGGGTATCAAATCTAGATCCCCTTAGAGTAGGCGCAATAAAAGATACCGAATTGTTGGATGAGCAGCCCGGGGATTTATCAAACATGTCTGGTGACTTGGATAGTTCATTAGGCAGCGTCTTCATTCCTGCTGTCATGATTTCCAAATTAAGAGGTGTTGTGTGTTTGGGAGATATTCCCTTTTGGGATGAGACTATGCTGTTTTGGTTTAACTGGGTCAAATCGACGGTATTGGAGCAAATATACATGACCTCACTGGCATCTATACAGGTGGTATTAGAGGAGTTCATGAAACTAATCATGTCCTCATCTATCTCACCCGCAACAATCATGGCTTGTGCGCTGCACAAAGCTTTTGTTAGGCAAGGACAGTACAAGGTGGCACTGGACAGACCAATGGTTCAGTGGTCCGTTGAGGAGCCACTTGTTGAGTAGTGATCAGCTCATCGCTATTGCAGGCAGAGAGAATAGTCAAATCAGAGGTTTCTTTGACTGGCTCCAAGTCCGAGCATGGTATGTCAGAAACCACAGGTAAGTCAGTTTCACAACGGGATTGCGGAAATGCATTGATTGAGTCCAATTCTGATTGGACTTCTGCAGAGTTAGTCTGATACTGCTGGTTAGTTGTTAGCTTGCTTGAGGTTTTAGCCATAGTGTTTGGGATTAAGGGCAAATATTTAGTTATTGGTGAAGTTTTGCACTTTTGAATCACGAACTAGCAAGTCACCAGTGCAAAATTGTCATATGTCTGAAGCTAGGGAAATCGAACGTTCTTTCCTTTTTTGTAAACCTATTTTAGCTTTGGGAGGCTGTAGAATTAATGTTTTCGTCTCCAAAGTCATAGGTCGATCTTCCTGCTCCGCATTTGCATTAAGCGGCATGCCTGTCTTTAGAGTATACGAACCTGCCGCGATTTGCACTTTTTAGATACTAATAGGCTGAATATTAAATAAATAAATATACCCAGCAGTGTAAAAATAAACAATAGTGTGACAATAATTCAGCATTTGGTAATTTCAATCAATCAAAAACGAAAAGAAAAAGGAATAAGGCAGGAATAAAACAACATGGAGGTGAAAATAATTGTTAATGTCGAAATAAAAAAGCTGATTCCAAATCATGCACAGAACTCAGAGCCTTTCAAGCTCGAATTTGACAACAACCAACAAAAGGCGAGTCAACATTTACCTCTACAACTTGCTGAACAAGCCCAGAGCCACGCCCCTGCCGCGCACTGTGAACAGTAAACAGTACTTCTTTGTACTTCACGGTGCTACTGTTTAGTGTTGATGAGCAGATGGGGAAACACCCTATACTAGGGGCTGTTGCCCTCTCTTGGAAAATGGCTCACTCTCTGATCAAGGTAGACAGCCACTGGCACTTGGAGCCACTGGCAACTAGAGGCACCAATTTGGAATAATCAGGCAATTAAGATTGAAAGTAGAGAGGTTCATTGCTCAAATGGGTCAATTTAGCTACATTGCAAGTTAAGGATATGTATGAGGGTGTCAGTACATGGTAGAGTGACAGGGGCTTAGCTAGGGCACTATATGTCACTGATTGAATCATCGATCACTGAACAAAATAAGATAGACATCATAGATGGGTGTCAGAAGATGCAGGAGGAGCAGCTCTGTGACAAGGCTACTGTCAGGCATAGGTGGTTGCGAGACGGTTCACGTGTGCCTCAGGCAGCAAAAATAGCAAGAAAGAGAAACCAAATGAGAGTCCTTGGACGACGGGGTTTATTTACACAAAACTTTACTCATTGCGGCGACTGGAGGTTGCCGTGGAAACTAGGTGACTCGTTGCTAAGGAGGGGTAACGTTCGTCTGAAATCACAACGTTGATCAGGTGATCTTGACTATTTAGCCACACCTCCTCGGGTGCTCAGTACTTCTGATTAAGCATTTTGGCATTAGGTTCTTGTTTCTTCATATTATACAGCTTTCTCGTGTTTTGACCTGGACTTTGGACTTCACTTGGCTTTTGGATTACCCTTGTCTGTTTTGGCATTTAACTCTGTCTACCTTGGTTACGAACTCTAGCTTATGTCCCTGGATTACATCTTGCTACTCAACCTTGATTTGTTGTGCTACTGCCCACATGGTTTTTTGACCCGGACCGTTATGTATTTCCTTTTTGGTTAGTGACTTCATCTCATTTTTTTCTTGACTTTCAAGTACCTTGTCAGGCACTCGTATTTTGTTTGGATTCTGTTCTTGTGTTCTACAAGTTTTGAAACAGCCTCAGCTGAGTCGTGAGACAGCATCTGCTGCACCACGGGACAGCCTCTGCTGCACTGTGGGACAGCCTCCGCTGCACCGTGGGACAGCCTCTGCTGTGCCGTGAGACAGCCTCTGCTGCACCGTGGGACAGCCTCCGCTGCACCGTGGGACAGCCTCTGCTCCGCCGTGGGACAGCCTCCGCTGCATCATGTGACAGCCTCCGCTGCTCAGTGGGACAGCATCCGCTGCAACGCGGGAATCAGAGATACATCCACAGTATTAAGTGAAGCCTGAGCAGCGTTTGCTTCAAACGAGAGAAAGAACAGTCTCTGCAGCAGTATATAGACCTTTTGTTGTTCACAGACATTTGGAGGCGGATCGGAGGTCTTTGTTCCTCTGATTATTTGTTCTTCCTGGTGTATCAGCTGGTGACAAAGATTTGTTAGTTCTTGTGATCCATTTGTGGATTTTCTTGGGTAAGCTTATTTACGTTATATTCACTTTGGTCATCTGTTCTTAGTGAACTGTAGCATCATATTGGTTAATTCTTTTGCAGAATATCTATTGGATCTCGCCCTAAAATCTGACCCTGGTATTTCTTCCAAGCCTGTTACTATTAGTCAGGTTAGTGTTAGTGTGGAACTAGGATTTAATTGTTGTCTACAGTCTTCAGTATAACTGTCACTAATTGTGCTTTTCTTTCTACAGCCACATGGTCTCGGTGTAATATCCAATCTTTCAATTAATTGATCCCTTTGTATGTGTATTTACTACATTCAGAGGGATACATTGGTGGGAAGAATTCTTCTACACTACGAGGTCAAATCTGTGAAGAGGAATTCTGACAGCTACCCACAGCATTCTCTGCCTCTTTGATCAGGGAGTTAGGGAAGCATGACTCAGCTTTACACATTTTAAGATTCCCTAGGGTTGGTATTAGACACCCCGAAAGCTTGCAACCACAAGATTGTCCCAAAATGCTGACTGCTGGAGATGTCACTCTGAGAAGTGGACATGCTACATATATTGTGGACCTGCCCCAAGCTGTGGGGCTTCAAGGCTGAGATTCTAGAGAACATTCAGGATGTGCTAGGCAAAGGCATCCCAATAGACCCCAAACTCACTATATTGCATGATACACCTGAGCTTAGTCACCTCACCGATCTTGATGAAAGATGGCTAAACACTGCTCGGCGTGTAGCTAAGCAGTATATATTGAGACTGTGGAAGATGATAACATGCCCTCTAGTCAAGACTTGGGAGGAAGAGGAAGAGTTAAAGCCACATCGCACCAACACATTATGTATAGAGCTCACGGCTGAGAGGTAGACTTCATGTCAAACTGAGGGATTTTCCCACAATTCACATATGGGGTGAACCCTGCAGTGCGGAAACACAGATGATGCACCAAGCATATCAAGAAGCAGTGGTAAATGATGTTAGTTCTCCCAGCCTACAGGACTCCGCTAATCCAGATTTTCAAAGAATACAACCTTACGTGCTACAACTGCGCAGGTGACACTCAAATCATCTACAAAATCGAAGATACACAAGCAGATCACTCAAATCTAGTAGAATGTCTAAAAGAAATCTGTGACTGGATGAATGCCAACAACCTACAAATCAAACCAGGAAAGACAGAAATCATGATTATATCAATAAACCAAGAGAACAACACCTACATACCCTGGCCGATAGAACTAGGAACGTGCCCACACCATCAAAGGTAGTCAAAAACCTGGGAGTCCTAATTGACAACACACTAACCTTAGAACCGCAAGTACACGCGATGATTAAGAAATGCTTCTTCCTTCTTCACTCAACAAAAAGAATCCTACCTTTCCTGTCCTTCACCCACAAAACACTGACAATCGTCACCCTCATCATGTCAAAAATCGACTATGCAAAGAGCCTCTACCTCCTCAAACTATCTAGAAGAGATCACACCACACCAGCGTTAAAATTGCTACATTGGCTTCCAATCAAACAACGTATCATGTTCAAAACAATGTGCATAACACACAGGGCAATCAGCGGACAGGGAGCAGAATTCCTACAAAAGAAAATAACAATCTACAAGCCAACGAGACTCCTCAGATCATGCAATGAAATCTGCCTGAACCAAAGCCATACGCCAACAAAAAACTAGGGGACTCCTCTTTCTCCAACCTCACGGCAAAAACCTGGAACAACCTCCCGAAAGGAATAAGAAACACCAAAGTCCACCTAAAATTTAGAAAACTACTAAAAACCTGGCTCTTAAGCACCTTGGAACCGGACAGAAACAACTGAAACTGAAAAAGTCAAACAGGAAATACTAAAGAACAAGCTGACAGAACCCATGACAGCACAGACAACCCCTAGAACCGACAAAGGGAAACTCCCAAAAGAACTAGAGAGACAATGCTAGGTGGAAACGACCACAAGCGACAACCCTATCAGGACGCCAATCCACATTTTGGTAGAATGGTGAATATTGCCTTCAGTCACATCTGGACAGGATTGTGTATGTTGGCCAGGGCCAGTCTTAAATGGAGTTGTGAATGTTAGCTTGCGTCGCATCTGGACAGGATTGTGATTGTTGGCCAGTGACACAGTTGGATGGAATTATGAATGTTGGCTAGCATCACACCTAGACAGGATTGTAAAAGTTAACCAATGCCACATTTAGATAAAGTTGTGAATGTCTAGAATAGGCGCAGGGGTACAGCTGGCTTGGGGTCTTATGGAATAACTCTGTATTCATAGAGCAAGATTATGAACGTCCAATCAAATGTGTGTTTCTATACACCTTTGCGGCTACACTAGGCCTTATCCCATGCTGCAGCCTTGCTAGTGGATGCTTTTGGGGGGTGGTGTTTTCTATTCTTTTTATTCTCATTTTAAAGAATGTTTATGAAATTAAATATAAAACTTTGATGATATGCTTATGACATTTTAATGAATTGTGAACTGTCATTGGCCGTACTGGTTTTCACGAATTTAAATAAATTGACTGCTGGTAGGAAAGGTTTCCTGCCACTGAAGACTGCCCGAACACAGGGAGCCTGTCAAGGGCTGTGGTGGACCCTACTAGAAGCTCTCTCTCAAATATTTTACTATCCTGTGAAAAGCTGGGAAAGCTTAATTTTCATTTAATGAGCATAATGAAAAGACCAATTGTGCTGCAATCCAAAAGGTCCTTCATTTAGCAATGCTGGTGGTAGAACCCAGCATTTCCTAATTCGAGCCACGCTGAACTGAGCCAACATCAAAATACCACTGAGAAGCTGATTCAAACCGATTTCCCCATTCCCCATGCTCCAAACTATGTCTTGCTGCGTCAAACCACCTGGAGAGTCCAGGTGAGCCATTAAGTGGACTCCACTTGCCTCTGATGCTGTACTTTCAAGACCGACTTTCCACATTGTAAGAGACTTTGGAATAAAAGATAATGGGCTAAAATAAACTGACAACAGTAAAGTTTTAATGAGAGAGACGTTGCCCAAAAGAGTTTGCTTTGTGTAAGAGATTTCTGCCTCTTGCTCGCAGCCATGATAAAAGGGTGCCCCTTCAAATGCAAGGTGTAAATAAATGTACCGCTGCCCAAGAACCTTTTTCAACAGATTAAAAGTGAATTTTAGATTGCAGCTATTTCTGAGACCTTTAACAATGGTCAGAGACTAGCTTTTCAACGCTGAACATGGAAGTGGAAGGAATGTATTTTCCCCGTCAAAAAGAATTCATCAGACCTCGGAATGTACATTGGAGTTATAAGTGAAAGAAATCTGGGATTTCGTCAGAATGTTATGTTCCTGGGTCCCAAGCAAAGAGAAAAGAAATGGCACTTGTAAATTCTAAGAACATGATTTGTTTCCAATCACTGTATGTGATATTTATTTAGTATGACTAAAATATTCTGAAATGTAATCTACAAAAATGAAGCATTGTTTGCTTTGAATAACCCAATGAGGTATTTAACTCGAACTGAAACATGCTCAAACATATTGATTGGTGTTGCTTGCTAACATGAACAGACTAAAAAGTCACCTTTCTAAAACCCACCCCAGTTCAGGAATTCACAATACAAGAGATGAAACCACACAGGTCATGATACATTGTGCTGAAATTGGTTTTCAATTAAAGCATAATAAAAGCACTGCCATATGGCGACTCATGTGAAATACAAAGGGACCAATCACATATTTCAAATTCTAGGCTCCTCATAAACAGCCCGATTCAAGGAATTAATGTGCGCTGAAAATTCCTGTGCAAGCATGCGAAACCGTGCGAATCGCAGTGCAAGTGTGAAAATCGCAGTGCAAGTGCGAAAATAGCAGCAAAACCCGTACACATCGATTCATGGAAGTCCGTGCGCGAGTAAAATCTGGGATGTGCGCTGAAAATCTGCGTGGTGCACGCCGGCGCACAGGTCATCTAACGGCATGCACTACGGCCACAGCGAAAGCACACATAGCACGGCGCACATAACAAAAGTAGACGTAACACGGGGTGTGACACGCGGAATGGGGAACAACGCGTGAAAATGTGGGCGTCACGGGGGAAGTACAGGAGGCAAGTGCGCAGAACGCCCACATGCTCGCCTACAACACGTATTCATGGAATCGAATAGAGCAAAACAGCGCACGGGCGAAGACGCGCACTGACCGAAACACTTCTGCCACACGAAGGCAGGCGGTAGCGGCCCTGCGCATGAAAGAAATGTGCGCCAAAATGTGCGCTAACAAAAAGCACATATATACAGCTCTGATGAATGTCCCATACTGTGGCCCCTAGGACAAATGACGTGCAAAGGGGTACGCGACAAACACGGACATCCGCTGTGTCAAAAATAGCGTGTGCGTGTATTTCGGGGGTGCACGGGAAGTTTCACACACGATTGGCCTTGGGCGAGCGGGGTGCATGTATTCCTGGGGTTTGCGTGAAGTTTCACACGCGATTGATCTTGGTACGTGTAAATCTGGGGTTTGCGGGAAGTCTCACACGCGATTTCAGCAGGGTACGTGTATTTCGCGGGTGCCGTGGAGTCCTACACGTCAATTGGCAGTGTGGCTCCTCCCAGGTGTTCGCTCTACACCCTCCATGGCCCCTGCAGGCAGCCCACACAACAGGGGACTACCCTGCACCCCTGGTCATGTCCCGCAGGCAGCCCATCCACCATGGGCATGCCCCCAAGGCAAGCCACATGTCAGCTTGCACTACTGATCACCAACGCATGACCCCCTCCACCCCTACCCCCCAGCACTGAGGGGCACCTGCCAGCAGGCCCCCACTCATGTCCCCCAGCAGCCCCATCCCCCAGCACTGAGGGGCACCTGCCAGCAGGCCCCCACTCATGTCCCCCAGCACCCACACCCCCCAGCAGTGCAGGGCACCTGCCAGCAGGCCCCCACTCATGTCCCCCAGCACACCACCCCTCTGCAGTCAGGGGCACCTGCCAGCAGGCCCCCACTCATGTCCCCCAGCACCCCCATCCCCCAGCAGTCAGGGGCACCTGCCAGCAGGCACCCGCTCATGTCCCACTCATGTCCCCCAGCACCCCCACCCCCCAGCAGTGCAGGGCACCTGCCAGCAGGCCCCCACTCATGTCCCCCAGCACCGCCACCCCCCAGCAGTGCAGGGCACCTGCCAGCAGGCCCCCACTCATGTCCCACACATGTCCCCCAGCACCCCCACCCCCCAGCAGTGCAGGGCACCTGCCAGCAGGCCCCCACTCATGTCCCACTCATGTCCCCTTGTACCCCACCCCCCCAGCAGTGCAGGGCACCTGCCAGCAGGCCCCCACTCATGTCCCCCAGCACCCCCACCCCCCAGCAGTGCAGGGTACCTGCCAGCAGGCCCCCACTCATGTCCCACTCATGTCCCCTTGCACCCCCACCCCCCAGCAGGGCAGGGCACCTGCCAGCAGGCCCCCACTCATGTCCCACTCATGTCCCCTTGCACCCCCACCCCCCCAGCAGTGCAGGGCACCTGCCAGCAGGCCCCCACTCATGTCCCCCAGCACCCCCACCCCCCAGCAGTGCAGGGCACCTGCCCGCAGGCCCCCACTCATGTCCCACTCATGTCCCCTTGCACCCCCACCCCCCCAGCAGTGCAGGGCACCTGCCAGCAGGCCCCCACTCATGTCCCCCAGCACCCCCACCCCCCAGCAGTGCAGGGTACCTGCCAGCAGGCCCCCAATCAGAACCCGTCACCCACACAACATACACATGCATTACACACACACGCATGGGCACTCACCGGACAATGTGTCATAATCGGGTAGTTCTCCCACACCTCGGATCTGTTCCTCTATGATGAAGGTCCCAGCAACAGACTCATGTTCAGTGAGTTCGTTGTCCTCTTGTGGAGACCCACCACCAGTCACCAGAGTAGCGGCATGATTTGAGGCCAGCTTGTTCTTTGCTCTGCGTTTCAGGTCGCTCCACCGCTTGTAGCAATCATCAGCCCCCACTCATGTCCCACACATGTCCCCCAGCACCCCCACCCCCCAGCAGTGCAGGGCACCTGCCAGCAGGCCCCCACTCATGTCCCACTCATGTCCCCTTGTACCCCACCCCCCCAGCAGTGCAGGGCACCTGCCAGCAGGCCCCCACTCATGTCCCCCAGCACCCCCACCCCCCAGCAGTGCAGGGTACCTGCCAGCAGGCCCCCACTCATGTCCCACTCATGTCCCCTTGCACCCCCACCCCCCAGCAGTGCAGGGCACCTGCCAGCAGGCCCCCACTCATGTCCCACTCATGTCCCCTTGCACCCCCACCCCCCCCAGCAGTGCAGGGCACCTGCCAGCAGGCCCCCACTCATGTCCCCCAGCACCCCCACCCCCCAGCAGTCAGGGGCACCTGCCAGCAGGCACCCACTCATGTCCCCCAGCACCCCCACCCCCCAGCAGTGCAGGGCACCTGCCAGCAGGCCCCCACTCATGTCCCCCAGCACCCCCACCCCCCAGCAGTCAGGGGCACCTGCCAGCAGGCACCCACTCATGTCCCACTCATGTCCCCCAGCACCCCCACCCCCCAGCAGTGCAGGGCACCTGCCAGCAGGCCCCCACTCATGTCCCCCAGCACCGCCACCCCCCAGCAGTGCAGGGCACCTGCCAGCAAGCCCCCACTCATGTCCCACACATGTCCCCCAGCACCCCCACCCCCCAGCAGTGCAGGGCACCTGCCCGCAGGCCCCCACTCATGTCCCACTCATGTCCCCTTGCACCCCCACCCCCCCAGCAGTGCAGGGCACCTGCCAGCAGGCCCCCACTCATGTCCCCCAGCACCCCCACCCCCCAGCAGTGCAGGGTACCTGCCAGCAGGCCCCCAATCAGAACCCGTCACCCACACAACATACACATGCATTACACACACACGCATGGGCACTCACCGGACAATGTGTCATAATCGGGTAGTTCTCCCACACCTCGGATCTGTTCCTCTATGATGAAGGTCCCAGCAACAGACTCATGTTCAGTGAGTTCGTTGTCCTCTTGTGGAGACCCACCACCAGTCACCAGAGTAGCAGCATGATTTGAGGCCAGCTTGTTCTTTGCTCTGCGTTTCAGGTCGCTCCACCGCTTGTAGCAATCATCAGCTGAGCGCCTCACAAATCCAAGGGCACTTATGTGGTTGGCGATGGTCTGCCAGTGTGCCTTACGTTGACCAGGTGTGGTCTTGGACCTTGCAGTCACCACCATTTCGTGGCTATGTGCCAACACATAGCTCACAAGTGCATCAAGTTCCGAATCATTGAAGCAAGGCTTCCTTGAGGTACCGGAGTGCGCCAGTCGTCCTCCGTGCCATCTTCCCACCCATGTGTCACCTGGGTGCCCTGTGGAGCTGCCTCTGACCCTGCGGCCAGGCTGGTGGAGGACACATCCCAGGCTGGTGGAGGACACATCCCTGCCACAGTCGGGAGTTGGACGTCCAGCAGGGGTGGCCACCTCAACAACTGCACCCCAGCTGGAGGAGGATGTGCAGGCAGCAGGAGCCAGGGCACAGGCAGAGGCACAGCAGCAATAATGTGGGAGCCATGATGGCTCAGGGCCTTCAACATCGGAGGGGCAGGCATCGGCCAGAGGACAGGAGGACCCAGGACGGGAAGTGTCTTCCGTGTGGCAGCGGTTGTGCCATGCTATAGATGCGGAGCGGCAGCGGGCGGAAGAGGCACGGCTCACGATGGTCAGGGCGGAGAACTCCATGCGTAGGGCCCGCTGCCATTGTAAATAGTTATATAGTGTTGGGTTTCCTTTTGTTTTTCTTTTCATTTGGGGCGCTTGGACAATGCCCCACCTTTTTGTATATAGTTGTTCATTATGTAGGGTTTTTGTAGGTTTCCTTTCAATGGTTGGGCTCATGGACCCTGGATTTGTACTTTGTATATAGTTCCACAATGGATTTCACTTCATTTGCCTTTTTTTTTTAACCATGGATCAATGGATTTTTCTTTTTTTTCACTTTGGATGTGATTTGACGGACAGACTCTTTGGACCTATTTGCTTTTGGATTGATTTTTATTCTGGTTTTACACAACTTCTTTTTCTCCAGCCTCTGGGGTTGCCATGTCGGGCACATCTCCATCTGGCTCCACTGGCAACCCCCAGCCAGAGAGGCAGAGGGCCACCAGCTTCACTGCCACCGAAGTTGGTGTCCTGGTGGAGCATGTCCTGGGGCAATATGATGCCCTCTTCGGAACAAGACGCGCCAACAAGGAAGGACGGGAGAGGATCTGGGATGACGCAATGGTTGCCATCAACGCGGAGGGGGTGGCAACCCGCAACTACCAACATGTCAAGAAGCGCTGGGAGGACTTCAGGTCCAGGGCCCTCATAAAGGCCCGGCACCTCGCGGAGGGGGGCCGGGTCAGCCTGAGCAACATCCAGATGAGAGTCCTGGAACGCGTAGGCCCAGCGCTTCACGCCCAGATCCTTCGGAGGCAGACCCGTCTGGAGTTGAGCGGTAAGGGCCAAGCATTGCTGCGTGAGACTGGGCATGTTGCAGTGTGCTGGTAGTCTGATACTTGCCTGTATGTGTGACATAGGCCATGTATGGATGTGTGTGTGCAGGGACATCATGGTCATGCATGTGAGACCAGTTATGTGTGAACCACATGGTAGGTGTATGTGTTTTAATGCAACATGGGGACCTCTATGCAGAATGCACACCAGAAAGCATGGCAGTCTCTGTTCCTGGACATGGAGGGGGGGGTGAGGAATGGGTGCTGATGTCATGTACATGTATGGTGCACGTGTGTGTGTGTGTGTGTGTGTGTGTGTGTGTGTGTGTGTGTGTGTGTGTGTGTGTGTGTGTGTGTGTGTGTGCGCCAGAGAAGTGTGTGTTTGACTTTGAAAAGCCATGGATGCAAGTGACTTTGAAGGCAACATCTTGGTTTACAGGGGCCCTTGTACATGGGTGTTGATGTTGATTGCAGGCGCCGGGAGTGTTTCTGCATGTGTTTTGCATGCATTGACCCATGTGTTGTGGAAGGACAGGATGGAAGTGACATTTGACAGTGCCACTCATGTGTTATTGCTTCCTGTCTAGGGTATTTTGTGCTGTACCCTACTGCTTGTGTTCTATGTCTCCCTCTACGCAGCGTCAAGTGAAGAAGAGGGCGGAGACAGCGCTGTGGAGCCAAGCGGCAGGGATGCCTCCACCGGGCGGCGACGCAATTCCCAGCCACCCTCCCAGGAATTACCATCATCCGGGAGCGAGGGGGCTGGTGCCGCGTCTGCCACAACGGCTGTGGCGGAAGGGCCGGGTGAGCCCCAAAGGGGCTTCCAATGGCGGAAGACTGTGCGGAGACATCCAGGTTGGTGGTCTCCACAGAGGAGGAGGAGCCCGCTACTGAGCCGCACATGGGGCCTGGTGGGGGTAGTACCACTGGTGCAAGTGGTGCAGTCCAGGGCCAGGGTCAGGAGGCAGCACAGGTCACCGCGGAGGGGCCTGTGCATGTCGCTGTCCTTGACCCTGTGACTGCACCATCATGCACCAGCAGGGAGGCCCTGTCCCAGGCCCGTCCGCAGGTAGGGGAGAGTGCCATGTCACCTGCCTCTCCACTACCTGCGGGCGAGGGGTCCCGCGACCGAATGGGATCCGTCCTGGTGGGTGTCGCATTGCGCACACGTGACATTCGTGATTACGTGCGTTGTTCCTGGGCGGAGAACGCATGCCATCATGAAGAGCAGCATCGTGACGTGGCACTGCTGGGAGGGGCCCTGGTCGGTGGGTTCATACATGTGACACGCACTCTGGCGGACCTCTCCTCCTCTGTGGAGGCTATGCACCGGTCGTTCTCCACATCGTCTTCCAGCCCAGATTCCACCAGGGCCCCCTGTGGACCTGGCCTGACCAACACAGCCAGCTTGGTGGAGATCCCATCCCTGCCACAGTCGGGAGTTGGCGGTCCAGCAGGGGTGGACACCACAACTGGAGACCAGCAGATGGAGGATGTGCAGGCACCATCGGACAGGGCACATGGACAGCGGCAGCAGCAGCAGGAGCAGGCTGTAGGTGGGAGCAATGATGGCTCCGGGCCATCAACATCGGAGGGGCAGGCATCGGCCATAGGGCAGGAGTACCCAGGAATGGGAGTGTCTTCCGTGTGGCTGCGGTTGGGCCAGCAGATAGGTGCGGAGCGGCGGCGGGCGGAAGAGTTGCGGCTCACGATGGTCAGGGCGGAGAACTCCATGCATCGGGCGTTGAGGCGGGCAGAGTGCCTCGAGGCAACTCGCAGGGAGTTGGAACAGGCCATGAGTGCCTCCCTGAGAGACCTCGGGACCAGGGCAGAGGCCCGCCTCCGGGACATCGACATGGAGTTCGATGATGCCCTGGCCAGGGACACCACAGAGTGAGCCGCTGGACTTGCCCGCCGCCATTGTATATAGTTAGATAGTGTTAGGTTTCCTTTTGTTTTTTCTTTATTTTGGTTGCGCTTGGACAATGCACCACGTTTCTGTATATAGTTTTTTTATTAGGTAGTATTTTTGATAGGTTTCATTTCTTCAGTTGGGCTCATGGACCCTGGATTGTTCATCTGTATATAGTTCACCATTGGATTCTTCTCTTTTTTATTTATTTCACCATGGAGCAATGGTTTCACTTTTCTTTTTTCCCTTGGATTTGCTTTGTTGGACTGTGACTTTGGACACCATTTCCTTTGGATTTCTTTGGATTATGATTTCTTGTTTTTCAGTTTTTAAGGGACATGCAGCTTTTCTTTTTTATTACCATTGTTGTTTGTTTGATTTTCATTACATTCATGTTGTGTTTAATACATTTTTTACTTCATTCTTGGATGTGTGGTATTATCTCATTGGTTTCATGCATGTCCTGATATGGGTTTTCACATTCACTTGCAACCATTGTGTGTGTGTGACGGACATGTGTTCATTTACATACTTGCCATTGTTTATTTATTTATTTATTTATTCAAATTTGTTGAGCGCACATCAGCCCAGAGGCATCGTGGCGCTTGTTACAGACATCTTAGTTGCAAAGGAAACCGTAGTTACAAGCAGTACATAAATTACAGAGGAAATATATACAATAGCAAGGCAGTATATTTACATGGCTTCCTGAGAGTTTGCTAATTATTTGCGAGGAACGAGGTTTTTAGTTTCCTGCGAAAGATGGGAAGTGAGTTTTCCGTTCGGATGTCTGAAGGGAGGGCGTTCCATGTCTGTGCTGCAATGTAGGGAAAACCTAGACCTCCGGCTTTGGCTTTATTGATGCGTGGGGTGCAGAGTAGGTTGGCGTATTGCGTCCTAGTGGGACGTGTGGAGGAAGGTTTGAGGATGGTATCTGAAAGATAGGACGGGGCGGAGAAGGAGAGGCATTTGTGAGTGAGGGTGAGGATTTTGAGGGTGATCCGTTCTTTGACTGGGAGCCATTGGGCTGAGAGCCTGGCCTGGGTGATATGCTCTCTTCTTGGGATACTAAGAGCGGCCCGGAGAGCGTTGTTCTGTGTGATTTGTAGTCTATTTATGTTTTTGGTTGATGTGCCTGCTAGGAGAGCATTGCAGTAGTCCAGTTTGGCTCCAATGGTTGCCCTCGCTATGGAGAGGCAGTTAGGTTTAGAGAGGTAGGGCTTGATGGCGTTTATAAGTTTGGTGGTGTGTGCGGATGCGGAAGTGATTGCGCTGACTTGTCTAGTCATTGATAGCGAAGAGTCAAGGTATACTCCCAGTGTCTTGACGGCTGTGGACACGGGGATGATGGAGTTGTCAATGGAGAAGTTAGAGTACAGTTTGTCCAGTTTGTCTAAGGTGTTTTGTTGATCTAGTATCCAGATTTCAGTCTTGTCACCATTGGGGCAGAGGCCATTAATTGCCATCCATGCCTTGATGATGGAGTAGATGGAGTGGAGTGCCTTTGCGTCTTCGTTGTATGAGCCTGAGAGGGGTAGAAGTACTTGTGTGTCGTCCGCGTAGTTCGTGTAGGTGATGCCGTATGAGTCAAGTTTGTCAAAGAGTGGCTTGGTGAACAAGTTATAGTGTGTAGGTGCAGTGAAGGAACCTTGTGGGACCCCGCAGTGGATTGTCGTGGGAGTGGCGTTGGCGATGCCCGAGAAGACTTTCATGGCCCTACCTTCGAGGAAGGAAGTGATCCAGGCGGCTGCTTCATTGGAGAAGTTAGCTGAGTGCGTGAGGTGGGAAGTGAGAATCTTGTGATCAACCAGATCAAACGCGGCTGAGAGATCTAGAAGAAGCAGAAGAGCCGGCTTGCCTTTGTCCATGATTTGGGTGATCTGGCTCTTCAGATCTACCAGGGCTGTTTCTGTGCCATGTCCTTTCCGGAAGCCCGATTGCCTCGTCCCGAGGATGGAGTGGGTTTCCAGAAAGTGTTGGATTTGGCAGTGTGCGGCTTTGTCCAGTAGTTTCAGCAAGAATGGCACAGTGGTTATTGGTCTATAGTTGTTGGGTTGTGAGGGGTCAAGAGCCGTTTTTTTTAGGAGAGGCCGGACCCAAGCCTCTTTGAGGTTGGCTGGGATGATGCCTGTTTTAAAGGACGCATTGATGAATGCCGTGAGGAGCGGCGCAAGGCAATCTGCGCAGTCTTTGACTAGTTTAGGTGGGCAAATGTCGCCTTTGCATGGGGAGGGTTTGAGGTTTATTAGAAGGTTGATAACTTCTGTTTCCGTGACATCTCTGAAGGAGAAGTCAGGTATGGTGGGCTTGGAGGCAGTGGGTGGGGTGTTGGTCGGTTTGGTTCCTGTCTGGTGAGGAAGTGCTTTGCAGTGGTCTTTGATTTTCTTTTGGAGAAGGTCAATTTTGTGAAGCATGGCAGCTTGAATGCTGGTACACCACGCTTCATCTTTGATTATTTCATCTGGAGTATTAGGGGGGGAGATGAGCTCATTAAAGATTGCGAAAATCTCTTTGGATTGTGACTTGGCATTGGCGATACGAGTGTTGAAGGCGTTGGATTTGGCATTGGAGATAGCTCTCTTGTATTGGTGGGAGATTAAATTGAATATGTTTTTGGTATTGGTGCAGGGGTCAGATTGCCAGTTTTTTAGTGCTGCCCTTTTGTGGGATCGCATTGAGTGTAGTTCTTCGGTAAACCAGGAGTTGGAGTGTAAGGATTTCTTCTCTTTTTTCCATTCAAGTGGCGCTATTGCATTGATAGCTTTGGTGAGGACATCTTTGTAGAAATCTGCTAGAATATTGGGGTCGCTAGCGAATGGGGGGGCTAACAATGGGGTATTGAGGTATGGGCGTAGGTTCTCCTCTGTGAGTTTTTTAGAGCTTCTGACTTGTGCAGCGCTGGCAGGGGTCGGAGTCTTAAGGTTTTTGGTGATAGGAATAGAGAACTCTATGCAGTTGTGGTCAGTCCAGGGCAGTGAGGAGTTGGAGGTGATAGAGGAGAGGCAGTTATGGTCTGCGATCCAGTCAAGTATGCGGCCTTTGATGTGAGTAGGACTTTCTACTTTTTGGATGAAGCCCAGGTCATTGAGTTCCTTGGTGAGAGTGGCTGCAGATTTGTCCTTGGGATCATTAAATCCGAGGATGAGGTCCCCTAGTTGAACGGTTTTGGTGGAGCTTTTGATATTGTTGCTAAGGATGTGTAAGATGTTGTCCTGTGAGTCTGGGGAGTTGCCTGGGGGGCGGTATAGTAGGTGAATGTTGATGGTGCTGTTGGGTGACAATGTGAGTTTGGCCGATAAGAGGTCAGAGTTGTTGGTCGAGGGGTGACTGACAGGTCGGAGCTGTAGGTTCTCTTTGTAGATGAGGGCTACTCCGCCTCCTATTCGATCTGGCCTATCTTGTCTGAGTATGGAGAAGCCCGGTGGTAGTGCAAGTGTGACGGCAGGGCCTGATGCTTCATGTAACCAAGTTTCGGTGATGGCTAACAGGTCAATGTTATTACTGGTTATAATGTCATGAATATCAGAGGCATGAGCTGGGAGTGATCGGACATTGAGGAGGGCACATTTGATGTGAGGTGTGTGATGTTTGCTTGTGGAGGTGTGAGTGATGGTCGTGTCTGGTATGTTCTGTGAGGTGGTATTGCAGGGTGTAGCTAGGTTAGTGGGTGGTGGACTGTGGGTGTGTGGGTATTCCATGCGGGGGCAGCGTGTGGAGGTGGTGCGGGAACTCAGTCTATAGTTTCTGAATTCAGTGGGAAGGGCTAGTGTGCTAAGTTCTGGGGTCTGTGTGCGCGCTCTAAGTCTTTCTAGTCTGTGCAGAGTTACTACACAGGGTGTACGATCTGTCATGGTAGGTGTGATATCCTTAATAGCGAGATGCTTGTGGCAGAAGAGTGGGCTGGGTGGTGTGTGGGTGAGGGGATGGATGGGAGGGTAGAGTTTGAGAGTAGTGAGTGTGGAGAGGAGGGTGAGCAGCGTGGTGGCGGCAGTGGTGAGCTTGCAGGACGCTATGGGCATGATTGTGTACTTGGTGGTGCTGTAAGTGGGGGGACTCAATACACAACTTCAAAGGTGGTCTGTAGGCGACCATAGGGCGCAACACAATTTCAAAGGTGGTCTGTAGGCAACCATAGGGCACAACACAATTTCAAAGGTGGTCTGTAGGCGACCATAGGGCACAACACAACTTCAAAGGTGGTCTGTGGGCGACCATAGGGCACAACACAATTTCAAAGGTGGTCTGTGGGCGACCATAGGGCACAACACAACTTCAAAGCTGGTCTGTAGGCGACCATAGGGCACAACACAATTTCAAAGGTGGTCTGTGGGCGACCATAGGGCACAACACAACTTCAAAGGTGGTCTGTAGGCGACCATAGGGCACAACACAATTTCAAAGGTGGTCTGTGGGCGACCATAGGGCACAACACAATTTCAAAGGTGGCCTGTGGGCGACCATAGGGCACAACACAACTTCAAAGGTGGTCTGTAGGCGACCATAGGGCACAACACAATTTCAAAGGTGGTCTGTGGGCGACCATAGGGCACAACACAACTTCAAAGGTGGTCTGTAGGCGACCATAGGGCACAACACAATTTCAAAGGTGGTCTGTGGGCGACCATAGGGCACAGCACCAGGCACAGCATGAGCGAGACCCGTATAACTATCGAAAAGCACAGCATCGGACAATGGGAGGCTGAGCTTGGCCAAAGGGCATAGCAAGTGGTATGGGTAACAGGAGAGCACTATTGTAACTAGTATATAATACCAATTGAACAGCTAGTGACAGTACTCACGTTGTTTATGTCCTAGTAAGAGTTTGTTCATCCGCGTCCATCCCTGAACGAATGATACCTTAATGAGGCGAATGTGTGTGATCTTGGGGTCCAACGGTGACGGTAGCTTCCCGGTGCGAACAGGGGCAAACAGAGCAATCGGCCTTATGTTGGGCTTGGGTGGCCACCGGCTTCCGCCTGCCGGCGGATGTGTGGCCTTAAGAGCTGCCTACACAGCGTTGCTAGGCAACGTACAACGCCCAGCCTCGCTTTCGGGCCGCATCACGCCCGACATTTTGTTTTAGGAAAAATGTCGGCGCGAGCGGATCTGGGGGCTCTGGAGGCGCAGGAGGCTCCTGTGATGAGGTGGGGTGCCCAGGGGGGGCAGATGTCCATATGCCGTTGCGATCTGCTGCTGATCTTGGTGGGGATCCACGCCGCCTCCGTCGATTGCATTGGGGTTGTATCATGTAATTGCCTTTTCTTTGTGGGTGGATGCAATACTTGGTTGGGTCTTTGGGCTGCGGAGGCTGGCCATAAGGGCCATGGTTGAGGATCGTCATGACCTGGGGGCAGGGGGACATGAGTAGGACATGAGTGGGGGCCTGCTGGCAGGTGCCACGCACTGCTGGGGGGTGGGGGTGCAAGGGGACATGTGTGGGACATGAGTGAGGGCCTGCTGGCAGGTGCCCCAAACTGCTGGGGGGTGGGGGTGCAAGGGGACATGAGTGGGGGCCTGCTGGAAGGTGCCCCAAACTGCTGGGGGGTGCAAGGGGATATGAGTGGGGGCCTTCTGGCAGGTGCCCCACACTGCTGGGGGTGGGGGTGCAAGGGGACATGAGTGAGACATGAGTGGGGCCCTGCTGTCAGGTGCCCCGCACTGCTGGGGGGTGGGGGGTGCAAGGGGACATGAGTGGGACATGAGTGGGGGCCTGCTGGCAGGTGCCCCGCACTGCTGGGGGTGGGGGTGCAAGGGGACATGAGTGGGACATGAGTGGGGCCTGCTGGCTGGTGCCCCGCACTGCTGGGGGGTGGGGGTGCAAGGGGACATGAGTGGGACATGAGTGGGGGCCTGCCGGCAGGTGCTCCACACTGCTGGGGGATGGGGGTGTAAGGGGACATGAGTGTGACATGAGTGGGGGCCTGCTGGCAGGTGCCCCTGACTGCTGGGGGGTGGGGTGCTGGGGGACATGTGTGGGGGCCTGCTGACAGGTGCCCTTGACTGCTGGGGGGTGGGGGTGCAGGGGGACATGAGTGTGACATGTGTGGGGGCCTGCTGGTAGGTGCCCTGCACTGCTGGGAGGTGGAGGTGCAAGGGGACATGAGTGGGGGCCTGCTGACAGGTGCCCCTGACTGCTGGGGGGTGGGGGTGCTGGGGGACAAGTGTGGGGGCCTGCTGGCAGGTGCCCCTGACTGCTGAGGGGTGGGGGTGCAGGGAGACATGAGTGGGACATGTGTGGGGGCCTGCTGGCAGGTGCCCTACACTGCTGGGGGTGTGGGTGCAGGGGGACATGTGTGGGACATGTGTGGGGGCCTGCTGGCAGGTGCCCCTGACTGCTGGGGGGTGGGGGGCTCCCTGAGAGACCTCGGGTCCAGGGCAGAGGCCCGCCTCCGGGACATCGACATGGAGTTCGATATTGCCCTGGCCCGGGACACCACAGAGTGAGCCGCTGGACTTGCCCGCCGCCATTGTATATAGTTAGATAGTGTTAGGTTTCCTTTTGTTTTTTCTTTATTTTGGTTGCGCTTGGACAATGCACCACATTTCTGTATATAGTTTTTTATTAGGTAGTATTTTTGATAGGTTTCATTTCTTCAGTTGGGCTCATGGACCCTGGATTGTTCATCTGTATATAGTTCACCATTGGATTCTTCTCTTTTTTATTTATTTCACCATGGAGCAATGGTTTCACTTTTCTTTTTTCCCTTGGATTTGCTTTGTTGGACTGTGACTTTGGACACCATTTCCTTTGGATTTCTTTGGATTATGATTTCTTGTTTTTCAGTTTTTAAGGGACATGCAGCTTTTCTTTTTTATTATCATTGTTGTTTGTTTGATTTTCATTACATTCATGTTGTGTTTAATACATTTTTTACTTCATTCTTGGATGTGTGGTATTATCTCATTGGTTTCCTGCATGTCCTGATATGGGTTTTCACATTCACTTGCAACCATTGTGTGTGTGTGACGGACATGTGTTCATTTACATACTTGCCATTGGGGTTGTATCATGTAATTGCCTTTTCTTTGTGGGTGGATGCAATACTTGGTTGGGTCTTTGGGCTGCGGAGGCTGGCCATAAGGGCCATGGTTGAGGATCGTCATGACCTGGGGGCAGGGGGACATGAGTGGGACATGAGTGGGGGCCTGCTGGCAGGTGCCACGCACTGCTGGGGGTGGGGGTGCAAGGGGACATGAGTGGGACATGAGTGGGGGCCTGCTGGCAGGTGCCCCGCACTGCTGGGGGTGGGGGTGCAAGGGGACCTGCTGGCTGGTGCCCCGCACTGCTGGGGGTGGGGGTGCAAGGGGACATGAGTGGGACATGAGTGGGGGCCTGCCGGCAGGTGCTCCACACTGCTGGGGGATGGGGGTGTAAGGGGACATGAGTGTGACATGAGTGGGGGCCTGCTGGCAGGTGCCCCTGACTGCTGGGGGGTGGGGTGCTGGGGGACATGTGTGGGGGCCTGCTGACAGGTGCCCTTGACTGCTGGGGGGTGGGGGTGCAGGGGGACATGAGTGTGACATGTGTGGGGGCCTGCTGGTAGGTGCCCTGCACTGCTGGGAGGTGGAGGTGCAAGGGGACATGAGTGGGGGCCTGCTGACAGGTGCCCCTGACTGCTGGGGGGTGGGGGTGCTGGGGGACAAGTGTGGGGGCCTGCTGGCAGGTGCCCTTGACTGCTGAGGGGTGGGGGTGCAGGGGGACATGAGTGGGACATGTGTGGGGGCCTGCTGGCAGGTGCCCTGCACTGCTGGGGGTGTGGGTGCAGGGGGACATGTGTGGGGGCCTGCTGGCAGGTGCCCCTGACTGCTGGGGGGTGGGGGGCTGGGGGACATGTGTGGAACATGAGTGGGGGCCTGCTGGCAGGTGCCCCTGACTGCTGGGGGTGGGGGTGCTGGGGGACATGTGTGGGGGCCTGCTGGCAGGTGCCCCTGACTACTGGGGGGTGGGGGTGCTGGGGGACATGTGTGGGGGCCTGCTAGCAGGTAACCCTGACTGCTGGGCGGTGGGGGTGCAGGGGGACATACGTGGGACATGTGTGGGCGCCTGCTGGCAGGTGCCCTGCACTGCTGGGGGGTGGGGGTGCAAGGGGACATGAGAGGGACATGAGTGGGGGCCTGCTGGCAGGTGCCCCTGACTGCTGGGGGGTGGGGGTGCTGGGGGACATGTGTGGGGGCCTTCTGGCAGGTGCCCCTGACTGCTGGGGGGTGGGGGTGCAGGGGGACATGAGTGGGACATGTGTGGGGGCCTGCTGGTAGGTGTCCTGCACTGCTGGGGGGTGGGGGTGCAGGGTGACATGTGTGGGACATGTGTGGGGGCCTGATGGCAGGTGCCCCTGACTGCTGGGGGGTGGGGGTGCTGGTGGACATGTGTGGGACATGAGTGGGGGCCTGCTGGCAGGTGCCCCTGACTGCTGGGGGGTGAGGGTGCTGGGGGACTTGTGTGGGGGCCTTCTGGCAGGTTCCCCTGACTGCTGGGGGTGGGGGTGCTGGGGGACATGTGTGGGGGCCTGCTGGCAGGTGCCCCTGACTGCTGGGGGGTGGGGGTGAAGAGGGACATGAGTGGGACATGTGTGGGGGCCTGCTGGCAGGTGCCCTGCACTGCTGGGGGGTGGGGGTGCAAGGGGACATGAGTGGGACATGAGTGGGGGCCTGCTGGCAGGTGCCCCTGACTGCTGGGGGGTGGGGGTGCTGGGGGACATGTGTGGGGGCCTGCTGGCAGGTGCCCCTAACTGCTGGGGGGTGGGGGTGCAGGGGGACATGAGGGGGACATGAGTGGGGGCCTGCTGGCAGGTGCCCTGCACTGCTGGGGGTGGGGGTGCAGGGGGACATGTGTGGGACATGAGTGGGGGCCTGCTGGCAGGTGCCCTGCACTGCTGGGGGGTGGGTGTGCTGGGAGACATGAGTTGGTGATCATATTGCATCGTGACATATGGCTTGGCTGCGGGGCATGCCCATGGTGGATGGTCTGCCTGTGGGACATGACCAGGGGTGCAGGGTAGTCCCCTGTGGTGTGGGCTGCCTGCAGGGGCCGTGGAGGGGGTAGAGGGGACACCTGGGAGGACCCACACTGCCAATTCACGTGTAGTAAGCCCCGCGCACCCCCGAAATACACGTACCCAGGCCAATCGCGTGTGAAACTTCCCGCGCACCCCTGAAATACACGTACCCAGGCCAATCGCGTGTGAAACTTCCCGCGCACCCCTGAAATACACGTACCCAGGCCAATCGCATGTGAAACTTCCCTCGCACCCCTGAAATACACGTACCCAGGCCAATCGCATGTGAAACTTCCTGCGCACCCCCGTAATACACATACCCCACTCGCACAGGCCCTTTCGCGTGTGAAAGTTCCCGCAAACCCCGTAATACACGTACCCTGCTGAAATCGCGTGTGAAACTTCCTGCGAACCCCAGTAACACACGTACCCCACTCGCAAAGGCCCTTTCGCGTGTGAAACTTCACGCGCACCCCAGTAATACACGTTCCCCGCTTGGCGTTTGCTGTTTGACAGCCCTGTAAACTGGTCCAGGGTTAGCGCAGCCCTTCGCGCTGAATTGGGTATTTTGATGGCTTTTCCTTGCGCGAGGGCGTTCTTGGGGGCGTAACTGGCGCTGCTGCAGAGTCACTGCGCCACTCTGCACCACGGCTGGTTTTGGAGGCTAAAATCCATGAATAGGCTGTGTGCGGAAATCGATTTTAATGCACGCGGCTGGCGCAGACATTCGCACGCGCACACTGTGCGCCAGCCGCGTGCGTCACTTTTGTGCGAAATTCTATGAATTACCCTGAAAATCCATTAGCAAAGGTGATGTGAACAGTTTATCAGATTTCCGTACAGGCAAAGAAACCTTGTCCTGACATTTCTTTCTATCATGTATTTATATCAAGAAGGAGAGAATTCAGGGGATATACCAACATCGACCTGTGTGGGCTGAAGGCAGCAATTCTTCACTTTCAAAACTGAATAGAAAGTTATTGAATGGTATTTTAAATCAAAAATGTAATCATTAAAAAATGATATCTCTGTGATGGAAGGCCTATCAATGTGGGACCAATAGTAAACTATAGCCAAAAAAGTATATCTTCTAATCCATTTAAAAATATCCTGTTGCATAATTGAAAAATTTGAAACAAATAGACAAATAATGATCTCTGGAAATATGCCCCCCATATGGACAGGTGGCACATGTGATCTACACAATCCATAATACGGATTGTATTAGTCTTGCACATTTACATCCAAATTTGTGTGGCATAAAAGAAATGTCTCTTCATAATTTTAAGAGTGAGTATCCTCGTTCCTTCTGTGTCATAGGGCTGGTGGAAGCCACACCTCAGTCACAAGATCGAGTGAGGAGCTGAAGAATATATAATAGCATACACATAGAAGGCAGATTAAGAAAACATGAAGGATTAATATTGGGAGATGAACATTAAAGAATGTGTCTGGATACAGCTGGAAGGAGGCAGCTGAGGGAGCAGAGCAGACACCATCTGCAGCACTGGGTTCCATGCCGGCAGAGGAAAGGAGCCGTTTTCAGAGAGATGCACAGGCTAGAGGGAGACTCTGACTAATGGTCAGGCAGCCAACTGAAAACGACCTTGCTGATTGCAGCAGCTCAAGAGCGAGAGTACAACCTGATTTTCCCAAAATGAAAAGCCACATTTAAAAATGTTAGTATAGAAACCCCAATATAAATCCACATTTCTCTTAGAGTACCCATGGTAAAATATGGGGAATAGAGGGCTGGGAATCAAGGGAAATGCTAATTGACAAAGGCAAAGGTGCAGTGTTAAATAAAATGTACTGTGTCTCCCATTTAAACTGAGCACCAAGTGAGATGTAATTTCCTCAAATTGAAAAGCGCTATTTAAAACTGACAGTTGAATGCATATGGCTTATAGCAAGTTAAAGGTGAATCCTTGGCGCAATGCAACATAGACTTAGGGCGGCCATAGTATAATCATGTAATATTGTTGCCTGGTGAAGTATCAGTTAACTTAGTGGACGGTGTGAGTTTAGTCAGAAACTATATCAGGGCTCAAGTCGAGGGTACACGCGGGGGGGCGGAGTACACCCAGTTTTTTCAGAGGGTGTACTCAGCCCCCCCCCCCCAGCTAAAATGAGAAACATTGAATGTCCTCTTTGAATTTATTAATGATGAAAGCCAACCTCGGGGATCAAAATGCAGTCGTCAGGTTTGCAGGCTGGACACTTCACCACTGCACTATATAACCTGATGAAAAATAATGAATAACTAAAGCTGAAAGGTCCCATTTTGGTACTGCATGCTCCAGGGAAAACATTTGTATTGATTCTTGGAGTTTAAAACATGCACACCTTTTAACGTTTTCAAAAACACTATTAGAAGAAAATATCCTCTCTTGGTTTTGTGTGTGGGTTGATTTAATGAAATGTGCATATTTCACCTTGATATTCTCATTTCTGGTGACGTCGCATCCCATTGCGTTTGTTGATGAGTCCCCCCACTTAAATTTTTAGCACTTGATAACCTGATCATGCTAGACAAATGAGTAAAGATAATTCATTATTTTCATAGAAATGGTGGCAGGTGTTATCTACAGTCTCTTAATACACAGAAAGACCTACCCATTGCACCCTAATCACTGAAAAGGGAAATAATGGAAATTATGTCAATGTCCTTACTTCCTACTACCAGTGTAAAGTCACATTCAGAGAGATGTCAGGTTGTGTGGATGACCTATGCAGTTCATTTACATTTCTCTGGCAACTTTCACAATAAATTTAGTACTTGGAATAACCGAAGTACTTGGAATAACCGAACTTCCATGAAAAAGGCATCAATGTGTCAAACAGTTATTGCAAATACTAAGAGTTTCACTACAGGTCATTCATTGTATCCGCTATGGAAATATGAAGGGCTGTGTCAGTCTTGCAGAGATTTGAACCTGAGACTTTCATGGTGCTATTAACAAAATGTAACTCCTTTATTATTGCAGTTGAATTTGAAGTCTGCATTACTAAGGCATGCACTCAAACAAGCCCAGCGATGTGCAATTAATGTCCACTAGCCCGGGCGTAACAAACATTAGCCCCCTGGGTCACGACAGCAGCCAATCAAGCTGCTTCAAACCCGGACTGAATTTAATTATACAATCCTGAGTTAAGAGAAAGCTGTGCACTAATCCCCACGCCCATGTCCAACTCAGAGGACTGACCGTGCTCCCCCAGTCTGGCTTACTCCCCATCCCCACTTAGGGGTACACTGTCCCCACCTCTCCATTTGCTTAACCAGCCATGGATATGGAAGAGGCACTTTGCACAGAGCCCCCCCCCTTCTATTTCCATGGCAGTCATTTTGTTTTTTCTTTTAAAAAAGTGCACATGCACATTCTGAATGCTCACAAGGCCTAGTAGGAGAGACTTTGGGCCTCATTCCGACCCAGGCGGTAAGTTACCGCCTGGGTCGTACCTTTACCACCATGGCGTAAACTATGTTTACGCCATGGTGGTTGGCGGACTTACCGCCCCATTCCGAGGTTGGCGGGGCGGTAAGTCCCCAATCCCCATTTACCCTTCCCCATTCCCATTTTTGCCCCATAGGGCATAATGGGAGTGGGGAAGGTGTTAATTACGCCACCGTAAATTATGGTGGCGTAATTAACAACAAGGTCCCTTAGTGCCATGGGCCCTCATTACGACCCTGGTGGAGGTCCATGGTGCAATTTGCACCATGGACCATGGCGCAGAGCTGCCAACTCCGCCATGGGGGTTGGCGGACTTACCACCCCATTCCGACCTTGGCGGAGCGGTAAGTCCCCAATCCCCATTTACCCTTCCCCATTCCCATTTTTGCCCCATAGGGCATAATGGGAGTGGGGAAGGCGTTAATTACGCCACCGTAAATTACGGTGGCGTAATTAACAACAGGTCCCGTAGCGCCATGGATTTTTCCGCCCGGAAAAACCAGGCGTGAAAACCGCCATGGCGCTACGGGAACTCGTAGTAAGGCGGAAGGGTACGCCATGCATTACGCTGGCGTAATACCCCTTCCGCCAGGGTCGTAATGAGGGCCATGGATTTTAACACCTGCTAAAAGCAGGTGTTAAATCCTCCATGGCGCTAAGGGACCTCGGAATCAGGCGGTAAGGGTCGGCGCTGTTTACGCTGCCGTAAACCCCTTACCGCCTGGGTCGGAATGAGGCCCTTTTTCTTTCTCGTCATTGTTATTGCATTTGCCTTTCATTCCCATGTTCCCTAACACAGTTTTTTTAAAATATATAAGCGCCATACAAACGCACACTAAATAAATAAATAAACAGTGTTTTGGATGCTGAATGTGACCTGGTATTTGAGAGAAAAAATTGCTACCAGCGACAGTATTAGCCAGCCCGTGGTGCTAATAGCAATAATCCCCCATTCCCCGGGTGGTACCCAAGGTTAGCAGCCCAGGGAGCCGGCACAGCATGGGGAATGGGGGTTTATTGTGTAATTCAGTACACTGGTGCTCTTAGGGACGAGGGACGGGGAGGTGAGTCTTAATGGGGGCCACCATGCAAACTCTCAAAGCAGCAGAGGATGCCTAGACAGGTTTTGTAGAAGTGCACCCTTTCCCCAAACCTTTCACTGGGGGCTGAGAGGTCGTTTTGAAGGTTAGCAGACCACCAACACACTGTGATCAACTATGTCTGGGACTCCGTAATAGTAGAGTACACACACCAGACGTGAGGATGGCGCAGGCCATGTGTATGCAGCATTCCCAGGAAGTAAACATAGTCATGGAGCCACTCGGTAAGAAGTAAGATCTCCTGACCATAGTGCAGGCACAGGTAGTTATATTACCTGCACCACGCCACATTACAATTAACCCTCCCTCCCTCCCTCTCCTTCCTTCCTTCCTTCCTTCCTTCCCTCCCTCCCTCCCTCCGTTCGGCCCATGCATCAGTCAGTCCTGAAACTCAAGCAGGATCTTATAGAGTGGTTAACTGTGGTTTCATTCCGCGGGGAATGGTCCCAGTTTACGTTCTCTGTGTGTCCATAGAGACTGGAGGCCCAAGTCCATTAAGGAGACCGAGAAGCAGAAGAAAAACAAACATCGCTTAATGCAGATAGGCGGTTTATAACCCAGGAGAAGCCGTTGCTGTGACTTCTGACGCAGCTGCGAGGTTGCCATCTGGGTTTCTGGGTCTTCCGTGCTCCGAGGTTATTCTGTAAACAATGCGTATCAATGCGAGCAGCCAGACAAGACATTTAAGAGAATTCCTTCTCCCCACAAGTGCACGGGCCTGTTTCAACAAGAGTAACAAATAATGATACAATCAGCAGCGTTTCGGTGCAGTGCGTGACAAGCGCCGATTTGTTTGGCATTTTCCTGGCAGACACTTGAGTAATAAAGCAGTGATAGTGCAGATGCTGCACTAGCACGGCCTTATATATCCTGATAAAAGAGCTATGTGCATGTCGGAACGAGATATGGATCTGATTGCCTTTCAATGTAATTGATAGCTTTCCCTGCGCATTGAATAAAACGTTCTATTTTTTAATCAGACAATTAAATATGATTTCTTAAAACTCCGGTACAAGATGTTAAATGCAAACTTGACCTTGTGTGTGTACCTGAGCTTTCATGGGCGTGGACTGGCCTACAGGTAACTCTGGAAATGTTCCAGTAGGTCTCTGCACCAAGGGCCTCTTTTGTGTGGCTATCCTGGTTTTCTGCTCCTCTTACCCCCTACTTCTACCCACCCCCAGCCTTTCTTTCCATCTCTCATCATCCCCTTCATCCCTTTGAAAGAAGTACCTTTTAATCCATGTGCATAGTGGCAAATGTGCTCTAAAACTGACTCATTAGGCCAGTGTTTTCCAAAGTTTCACGTGCGAGAGGCTGAAAACGACTCCCCAAAAGACTGAAGTCCCCCACACCTCTGCACCACAGCTCCAGACGTAACCTGTTTTCTGGCTGAGCTGCCACCACTACACAGACAATGCCACCAACCGGGACTCTGCAGAGGCCGGTAACCTAGAGGAACGGGAAGTGGGGAGGACTGCAGCCAGCAGGAGCCTGGCAGTAGTGTGTTTCTCTCAAGCTGTTTTTGTATTTATTGGAGAAGACACTTTGGAATGAACAAAGTGCATCAGTAAAGCAAAAAGGTCCTGTTCAACCCTTCATTCTCCCAAGGATTCACAGGGGTGATATTAGCATAGCAGGCAGTCCCAAAAGCCACACTTGCATGGCTTGCCCAAATCAAGAAAAGATCTTGCTATGTATTTGGTTTTTTTTTATTTGTTTTTTTTTATTTGTATTTAATCAAAGTTAGATTTTTACAAAATTTAGAAAGTGTTGCAGTAAGGTTTTTTGTGAGAGTTGTTGATAAGCAGACAAAGCTGAGGATTATTTTAGACTTGTCAAAGATCATCTCAAAATGGTTTACGTCCTGTTGTTAGGTCTGAAAGTTATAACTAATTCCTTTTGTAGACATAGACAGTATCAGATCACAGTCAATTGATTCAAAAGAAAGTTTACATCTTGCATGATTGTGTAGGTCGCAGTTAACCATTTCGTTGAATCGCCGCTGATTAATTTAGAACATCTTGGTTCGTCCATCAGCGTAAAGTCTGAAAGGGTGTTGTATTTGTTTTATTGCTGTAGAACAAGCCATTTAAGCCCACTAAACACCACCTTTTAACAGAAGGAACTGCATAAGATAACTGGTAGCATTTGGAAGAGAAACACCCATATGGGAGCTTTCATGCAAGTCAAAGATGGACAAGCAAGGCACATTTGAACAGCAGGATTACTAGTATATCAGCACTTACAAAACCACCAGAAATGCTTAGAAGCCCACAGAACGTTGCTGTCCACTGCATGTAAACACAGGACTAGCGCTTAGAATGTCAGGGACTGTATAAAACAACTGCAAGCATGTGGATCTTATAGGTAGCAGTTTGAAGCATGTTGACTGTATAAAATGTGAATATATATTGGCTTGTAATTGTGCACTAAGAACAGAATACATTGTGAATGAGAAAGGCACATTTTATAAAGTCATAATGCAGTAGAGAACACACTTTGCTCATTTGGAACTATGTTTAGCTCCCAGCTCAACATATCACAAACATACAACAACAGGGGCAGCTTATCTCCAATTCAGGTCTGTGCTCCCTCATGAAAGCAGAATTCAGGGAGAATACAGTGATTTATTTTCATCTTGTATGGAAGCCAGATGCAAACAAGAAGAACATTGTTCTACTCATGGTAAAACTGGTCGGGGTCAATGTTCTACAACATGGTCTTTGAAAGTCTAGCACCAGTATGTCTTACTATGGTGACGTTAGCAGGCCTTGCCCTTTAGTCTGAAGGCTGTTCCTGGATTTTTTCCAAGGTGGTTGCTCTAGTCATAAGGCTTCTCATGGAGAAGGGAACATTGTTTCATCCCAGCTTCAATGACTAGCTTAAGAATGCCTTAACAAAGACTAAGCCCAATGATCACTTTTCTCAGGCATGCAGCCCTCTTCCAAATCTGGGATTGCTGATCAGCCACCAGACAACCATCCAAGAGCACTCCCAAAATCTTTCCCTCATCGGGACACAGTTTCATACATACATCAGCAGGGTGACATTTTCACATCCTTGGATAAAAACGTTGAGGTGCAGGCTAAAATAGTTCCTACTTATGCAACTGTCATTGGTCAGAGCATGGATGATGGTCAGTGGTGTCATGACCATTACAGTATTTCTGGTGACTGGTGCTCAGTTTCACATGAAGCCCACTTTGAGCCATCTTCCTGTAAAATCACAGAAACATGGTGGTTGTTGAGGGCTATCTTTGAGGCTCTCTGTTCATTCTCAGTTCTGCAAAATGACAGTTCAGTGCTAAATATGCACAGACAATATGGCCTTTTTGTATATGGCCCCACCAGGGGAAAAGATGCAGATCATTGGTTCTCTCAGTGGACTAAATCTTGGCCAAATCCCATCTGTTATACATGTTAGAGTTGCCCACATCCTGAGAGCTGACAGGGCTTTCCCATCTTCTCTGAAAGACTGCCTGCCTCGAAAGGTATTACTTCTGGTAAACAGGGTCTTTAGAATGGCATAGTAAGACATAGTCATATGTCCCACAAATGATCACCTGCTCCCAAGATCTACATCCTCTTACCTACGCAGTAGATGCAGTGTTTTTGTTATGACCTGAGAGGATTTTGTTTTATTTTCCTCCCTTTCCACAGATCCCAAGAAGTTATCGGAGATCAAGACAGAAAAGCTCCAGATAATTGTTGTGGTATAATTCAGGGTCAGAGTTTGGTTTCATCTACAGATAATTAGCAGTGGGTCTGGTCCTCAAGTCGGGAATGCTTCCCTCTCCACTGAGTTCTCTGATTCTTTCACTGCCTGCTTTATACCAGTTTACATTAGCACCCTAGGCAGGGGAGCCAGCCAATCAGGTGGCTAGGAATGCAGGCTTGAACCACCGGCACAAGCCTGTGCTCCAAACTGCCTAATGACCGTCCCACCCCTAAACCATCTTCCCCCACCCTCTGACCCGTTTCTTTTTCTTTACAAACTCCCAGCCCCTCCGACCCCCCCCCCCCACTTACCTTATTTCGGCTCCCTTGCTGCCGCAGCTGCACCTTCCTCTCAGCTTCACCCGGCCACCATGGAAAGAGAAGAGGAGATCCCTATAGAGCCCCCCTTCCCTTTCCATGGCGGCCATCTTAGAAAAAGATTTTTCTTCTCCTGTTGTAGGAAGAAAAAGCCTCTTTTTTTGCACCCCAGGTTACCGCTTTGGGAACCCGGCGTGTTAATGCCCTGCATCCCCCGTTCCATATGGTGGAATGGGGGATAATGGCCCGGAGCCCTTGTTATCTGCCCTGGCTTCATTCGGGCCGAAGTCCCTGGAATGGGGGATGAACGCCACAGTAGTGGCTTGCCAATTGAAGCAATCTGAATCTGCAGTTTAGGTCTATCTGAGATAGTGGCTGAGGCAATGATCATCCCTAGAAAATGGGCAACTTGGAGTTTGTATACTTGTAATCAGTCTTCCTTCCAGAAGTGGTGTTTGTATAAAGCTGTTCATTCATTAGTTTGTGCTATACCTAGTATTCTAGATTTTGATTTTGGAAGGTTTCCATAAAGATAAGGTCCTTATTACTTTCCGGCTCTCTGTTCATTCTCACTTCTGAAAAATGAGATATCAGTACTAAACATGCACAGACACTATTGTATTTTCTGCATATGTCTCCCACCAGGGGAACACGATGCAGATCATTGGTAGTTTTTTAATGACACGAGAGAATTTTGTATTCTTTTCTTCCCTTTCCACTGATCCCAAGAGGTTATCGGAGATCAAGACGGAGAAGCTTCAGATGATTGTTGTGGTACCATTCAATGTCAGAGCTTGGTTTCCTCTCTAGATAATTAGCAGTGGGTCTCGTCCTCAGGCTAGGCATGCTTTTCTCTCCACTGAGATCTCTGATTCTTTTTTTTTTAATGTTTTTTTTATTTGTGTTTAACAAAATTAATTGTTTTTGCAAAACGTCGATTTCTTTGTCGTTTGCTTAGTTAGATCGAATAAACATTTTCGTTTACATTTCATGCCGCTTCCAGTTCTGTGGTATTTTTGTATTTTTGGATTCCATTTCGATTTTCCCTAGGGCGATCTGTAGAATTTTTGCGGTTGCAATTGCCCATGCAATTTTCTGGCCATTGATCATGTGTGGCCACCAGGTCGATTCTTCACGGTCCCCGTACGGCTCCAGGACCGGGTTTATATAGCTTTTGCTGGTTGTTAGTAGTGCCGGACAACTGGTTGCAAGGTGACGAATAGTTTCTGCTTCATCCTTTTTTATACAGAGTGTGCAAACGTTTGAGTTCGACAGACCTCTGATGAGGCGAATCTCGTTGGTCACAAGAAGATTCAATCGGGCTCTGAGAAAAAGGTTTCGGAGCGGTTTGCTGGGGAATTTTTTGTAAATTTCGGTTGGTCGTTTACTTTCCTGGATAAAGGTGGCAGATGGTTTAAGAGCGTGTTTTTGTCAGCCCTCTCTTGAGTGTTGACCCAGTCTAGTTCCTCTAGCTTTTTCTTTATTCTTAATGGGTTCTGTAGCAATTCCTCTTCTGAGCACTCTATGGTCGCCAGTTTCGCCCTTTTCTTTGCGACCCAGGCTACCAACATTTTTGTTCTGCCTGACTTGATTTCTTTCTGAAGGAGATTATATAGAGGTAATGCTTCTAGAAGTCAGATATTTCGGTAGAGGTTCATGCTGCTATTTTCTGCTTGGGCTTCGAGGGAAATAAGTCCTAGCTCCCTTCTAATAGCTGGCATTGATGTTGAGTTCGGGAGTAGCAGGGCAGACCTCCAAAAGAAGCCTTCGATTTTTGCCCAAATTTCCTATGGGTGTGCTGGCATAGCTTCGGCTTCATATAGCAAAGTAGGGACCACTTTTGCTCTGTAGTAATTTAGCAGAGGGAGCAGAGAGAAGCGGCCAAATTTGTTATCTAGCATGCGTGCTTGAGTTACTTAAGATCTTACTTTTGTCCAAATGAAGCATTGCATGTATGTTTCGGAGCGGGAGTTGTCCAAAATTACCCCCAAATATTTGAATTCCGTCACCAATTCAATTTGGTTGTTTTCAAGTTGCCATGAGATTTTTCGGCCGACTGGTGTTCTTTTGGCTTTTCCCTAGAACCATGATCTTGGATTTCTTGATGTTGAATTGTAGTTTATTTGTTTTGATGTATCTTGCGAGATTGGTTAACTGCCTTTGTAAACCAATTGGTGTTTGGTCCATCAGAGTGATGTCGTCAGCGTAAAGTAATCTTGCAATCGCTGTTTCTCCTAGTTTTGGTGGAAAATTGATCACCGCTGTAGTGGAGTCTCTGTAATCCCCTAAAAATGCTGTAAACAGGGCTGGAGCAAGTGGGCAACCTTGCTTTACCCCTCTAGACATTGTTATTTCGTCTGATAATAGGCCTTTCATGTTTAGCTTGACTCTTATCAATGTATTTGTGTGGAGGGCCTTAATTGGATTCAGTATCTTTTTTGGGCAGTTAGCGGCTAAGAGTTTTTTCCACAGGAGTGTTCTATCTACCATATCGAAAGCCTGTGAAAGTTCGATGAAAGCAAAAAACAGTTTAGATGATCTCTCTTGTGATTTACTTTTGAGAGTGCTTAGAAGCATGATGTTTACAATGGTTCTGGAATTTTTCGGGAATCCCACTTGAAACGGGTCGTTCAAAGTTGATGTTTTGAACCAGACTTGAAATTCTCTTAGCAATGACGTAGCGAAGACTTTTCCGATCGTGTCCAGAAGAGCAATAGGCCTATAGTTTTGAAGATTAGTTCTGTCTCCCTTTTTAAAGATTGGAACGATCACAGCTGTGGACCATGAACTCGGCAGCATTCTGCTGGTGGTGCATGTTTTAAAAACCATGCTTATAAAAGTTGACCATTGTTCAGGGAAGTTTTCAAATCAACGTTGGTCATCCCATCAAGACCGGGGGCGCGTGAATTTTTAAGTTTGCAAATTGCGGTTTGGATGGCCTCTCTGTCTGCCACATCCACCCATTCTTCACATGTCGCAGATACTGTCTCAGATACATCTTGAGTTTCTGGGGGACTTTTAAAGACTTCATTGAAATGTGCGATCCAGCTTGTCTCGTCCACATTATTTGCCTGGCTAGGTTCAGTGTGCGCTCCTGAAGATTTAATCAATGTCCAAAATGCTCTAGCATTTTTCCCCTCAATTTTGGCAAGCATCGCTTCTGAGTCTTTTTGGTATAAGCTCAGTCGTTGTTTTCTTAGCCATGCTTTATAGCGGGTTGTTTCTGAACGCCAGTCCAGTCGTGCTTCTTCCATGTTTTCTGTTCCGGCCTTTCTTTTGAGATGTCTTATTACTGCTCTTTTGGCCACTAGTTCTTTGTTATATTGATGCGTCGAGTTATCTTTTAAAATCTGTTTGTTTAATGTCCACGCTTTATATGAGTTCAATAGGGGCTGATAGTCCGGGGCCGTGTCTTCTTGGGTTCTTTTGTTTCTCAGAATGGTCTGGTACCTGGCTGTTAGCTCTTTTACTCTTTTCTCGGTTAGTTTTAGTCATGATCCTTGTGAGTTACTCTCCGTTTGAGTTTTAGTCCATTTGGTCTCTCTTGAGGACAGGCTCCAGGTTGCTCTGAGCAAGTTGTGATCACTGGCTGCCGTTTTTATAACTTCAAACGAGGTTGCTAGTTTCATCAAAGGGTCGCTCACAAAGATATCATCAATAGTGCTACTGGAGCTGTCACTCCCCCAGGTTGGCCAGCAATTTGAATTTGGGAATATTGGTTCAAGGTTTGAGCATCCTCGCGACTCCAAAATCTCCAACCATTTCCTTCCTCTTTCTTCTGCTGATGTTATACTGTGTTTTGTCTCTCTCAGAGTTTCGGGACATCTTGCTTTAAGGTCTCTGCAAATTATGATTGAAGTCACTCCCTGTTCAGTATTCAATTCGTCAATGATAATTTCAATGGGATGTAGAAACTCGTCATCTGTTGTAGTTTGAGGGTTCCAATAGACTACGATGATTGCAACCATTAGGTTCTTGCCTGAGTCAAGATATTTAGAGACTGGCGTAGTCCAACTTGTAAGTACAGCAAGATGATACCGGGCAACTGATAACGTCTGTTCTATAGTGATTCCTCTTCCTGATTGGACCGCAATGAGGATCCCAGCTGATGGCCGGCCCAATTCATTTTTTTTGCTGGGGAATCCACTATAGTGAACCCATTGAGGTGTGGAGTTTCAGCAAGCCAAGTTTCTTGAAGCGCAATGATGTCGTAGTCGCTTAGGTTTAGACCTCCTCTTTGCATCAGGTGTCTGTACCCGCGCGTGTTCCAGGATCCAAAAGTTAGTGTCGATGTTGAGTATGTTGGTTCTTCAGGCTTCCCCGACAGATGAGCCGCTATTCCGTCGGTGGCAAATTGCTATTTGTTGCTCCTGGTAGATATTTTTTTCGGTAACCAAGCCCATAGTTGTTTTAGAGGCGAAGGCAGCAAGTTCCTTCCTTCCACATTTGTTGGATTGTTTCCCAACCTTGCCTTCGTCTTGCGGGTATCTGCAGGCAGTGGGGCACTTGTGGTACTTGGCGTTCGTCCTTCGTCGGGTTGGAGATACTGGCATGATGTACATTTGATGACTCTATTAGTTTCACTTTGACTCTCGGCGTTCTTTTGGCGCTATATAGGGCTTCTGTTTTTGACTCAGAGTGGGTCCTTCTTGGCGATTTATTTGGACTACAGTCTTCAGTGGCAGTGACTGGGATAGGTTTAGTCAATATTGACAAGTGGAAGCCTCGCCGAGTTAGGTCTTCTAGGGCTTTTTTTAACGTGAACGGGAGGACCGAGGCTCTTACGTGGGCATAGGCTTTTGTAATGGTCCCTCTATGATATGGTTCAATCCTCACATAATCTTCTGATTTTAGGTGTCTTAAAATCGGAGTTTTGTTAAGGATGTATCTTACAGTTCTTCTATTTAGCACCAATTCGTCCATGTTCCTTGATGCTTGTTCGAGTGTCAGTGTCAGAATCGGATAGCCATGTGCCACTCCTGTTGAGTGGATTGGTCTACCATGGTTGTTAAGGTTTTCTGGCCTTCGGTTGGTATCATAACCGTCTCGGCCCCGAATTCCACGATTTTGGTGCCTGTCAGATTCCTCGACTCCTGCTTCTTTTCTTGTATTTTTATATTTTGAAGGTGTGTTGCCTCTGCGGCGGTGACGGTTAATTGAAGAAGCTTTTGATCACGATCTTCGAGCTCTACTGCGTTCTAGCTCTTCTAGCCTTTTTTTGCTACGTTGCAGTGCTTCTTGTGGGAATCTTGGACGACCTTCGCTGTGGAATTTTGATGGGTGTTCGAGAATAGACTGCAATCTATTTGCGGTCGTGACAGTTGGGGGTGTCCACCAGGTTTTTCCCTCCTCCCCAATACTGTGTCGGTCAAATGCTGTGAGATGTTCATGAAGGATTCATCAGCAAGGAAGTCGTCAGTTGTTCTGGGAGATTTTCTGGTTGGGGTGCGCGGACTAGTGTCGGTTTGATGCTTCATGGAGCTTGTTATTTCGGTAGCCTTCAGGAGCTCCCGTTTGTTGATGTTGTCTGTTGGTTTTAATAACTCAATCTGTTTTTCTTGCTGTCTTTTCTCGTCAGATCTTAACAGTAACTGTTCTTTGACTGTAGGTGATTTATTAGCCTTATAGATGTTGTTCGTCATATGCTTTCCTCCACTTTGTGATCCTGCTGGTTGTTTTTTGGCGTTTTCGCCTGTCTTCATCGTAGAGTCATCTTTGCCTTTTCTCAGAGAGTTTTCCTTAAAGAAGAAGACCTCCGGCAGGTTTGTATTTTTCAAGGGCTTGTTGCAGCTTGAAGAATTAAAAATACTGAAGTTTTCCCATTGTAAGCTTTTTTTGTAGCTGGTTGCAAGTTTTTTTGATCAGTTTGAGTGCTTTTGGATGACGTGGTAAGCTTACTTTTCCCTTGATCTGACTCTGAGTTTTCCCGTACTTCTTTTGGCTCATTATTAGTGTGGAGGAATCTAGTGGGAGACGTCGCAGGTAAGGCTTGCTTTGTTTCCATCGCCTTAATGTAGCCTTCTAAATATGTTAATTTTGAGTGCATCATCACAATTAAGGTTGTTTGGTCTTTTTGGTTGTCATTTATGGCCTCATACAGCTTACAAAAAGGGGCCAGCGCGATTGTTATTGCTGACATAATTGTTGTCAAATCAGGTTTTTTTGCTGGAGTGTCTTTTTGAATAGGCGGCCATCGATTGCCCAAGCTCTGGCGTCTCTGTGCTGTAATCGGCGAAGAAGGGAGATTAGGTCTTTGAGTGGGAGACTGCGGAATTATGGAATTATGCTCCAGCCTGCCTTGTTGTGCTGGTAGAGGCATACTTTCGCTACCCTCACCCTGCTGGTGCCCACTGTCAGGGGGATTAGTTTTTGATTGGTTTGAGGCAGGACTGTGACTGGAGGACCCCCAAAGGATAAGTGCAAGGGCCTGACACTGGTCTCCGATGTTTCGGCCTCAGTTCCAATTGAGAGGTTTCTTTCCCTCGGCAAACACGGTTGTGTTGTTGTAGCCTGATTCCGAGCTGAGTTAGTTAGTTTGTTTAGGCCTTCAGGACTATATGAAGTTGGATCTTGAGATTGTCTGATGTTCTTAACAATTGCGTTTGCCTGATCACCTAGCTCTGCTCGAGGATTCTTGTTGAGGTCGTTGCTTCTGTCAGGCTAGACCGCTTGTGCTAGAGTTTCTTTTTGTGCTATAATCGCTCTGATTGGTGGCTCATTTAGAAAACTTGTTTTTCTTATTTTAATTGCCGGTGGGGGCTCCTTTATTGCCTCTAGAATTTCGGCATCTGAGAGCTCATCAAGCTAGTCACAGTTTTGCTTTCCCTGTCTTTCAGGGAATTTAATTGAGCTTGTTTGGTGAAAGTCTTTTTCTGTGTGTTTGTTTGTACTTATTTTGCTAACCTACCCCTCTTTGAGGTTTGGTTTCTTTTACTTAGGCGAGGGGTCTTCGATTTGCCCAGGCTCGGGCTGTGCACCTCGATCTGAGCGTTCATGGTGGCATTAACAGTTGCTGGACTAATTTCTTTGACTATATGGGTCGCACTCCAGGTGTTCTCCCCTGAGATCTGAAACCTTTCCCCCGAGTTCAGCCATCCAATTGTGCGCTTCTGGGGGTCGGGAGTGCCTGGGGCACCCGAGCAACCCCAGTCGGCGTCATCCAGCAGGGGGACTCGCACGATTTCCGCGTCCGCCTCGCGGATGCATCCATTTCCTTGAGCCGCCTTCCCCGCGGGTTCTTCGGCTCTCGCGAATCGTGCGAAGGTGGATCCTATGACCGCGGCTCGGGGCTCCCCATGCAGGGGGTGGCTCTCACAACCCTGGTTGCCGTCGGAAGAATGACAAGTAAGTAAAGGGCACTCAGTGTTTGCTTTTGGTTAGTTCAGACATGGAGTATTTATATGTGGAGTCACAGAGATTTTGGTTGTTTTTGACTTAGATCTTCAATTGAGTCTTGCGGCGGCGGCGGGGGAAAGGTGTCTTGAGACTGAACGTCCATTGCCTTGCAGACACGCAGGTGCATGTCTTTCATGGGGCATACCCCTGAAAGACGGCTCCGGCCCTCGGCAAAGGAAGCACGCATGCCGGCAAATGGGCAGCCCCGGAGGGAGAAATGGCTGCGGTCACGGTGGATGGGACCAGTTACACATAACCCATATGTGCAGATATGCAAACACCTCCGGGCAGCAAACTTCCACTTCTCCCACCAGGCGTCACAATGGATCAAGTCATTCCTGAGTGAATGCACATCTAGGGTCTTGATAGGAAATGTTATTGCTGACTCCATCCCAGTTCCTTGTGGTATCCCCCAAAGCCCCTGAATCTCCCCTGCCCTTTAAAACACCTACACTTAACTGCTATTCGATCACCTCGATGCACTGGGCATTCCTCATACCAACTTTGATGATGATGTGCAAGTCATACTTCCAATACCAGAGAATTATGCCCAGCACGTTGTAACTATCAACCAGACTTACAGAGTCATCCAGAACTGGATGGCCACCCACAATCTTCGTTTTAACAAAGAGAAAACTGAGCTTCTTATCGTGAGCTCTGATTGTCGCCTAAGATCCCTGAACCCTTCATACTTTTCCTTCCCTATCGATGGAATCACCATCCAGGTCTCCAAGCATGTGAAGACACTGGGGGTTTATCTTGATGCTAAACTCAACATGTCCCGCCATATCAACGCGCTAGCTTCTACCACTACCTACACTGTCAAAGTCAATTCCTTCAGTAGGAAATTCCTTTCTTCGCAAAAATGGCTGCATAAACTGGATTACTGCAATGTGATGTTTATCGGGACCTCTTCCAAAAACCTTGCAAGATTTCAACTCCTACAAATCAAGGACCTAAGATTGCAAAGCCCTAAAATCAGCCTAGGGCCTAAAACCTTTGGCTCACATTTCAGAAACAATAAGGGAGGCTCATTGGCTTCCAATCAAAGAAAAAATTGAATTTAAAAACGCTGACCATCGCTCACCGATGTCTGCACAAGAATTCCCCCTTCTACCTCATTCCTTCCATTTCTGCAAAACCTGTGACATGCTCCCTCCGCTCCTCTTCCAGCTGCGCTCTACATACGCCCAGATTTAACCTCAAGCGAGCTCGGTGCTCTAGCATTTGTTTCAACACTCCCACGCTGTGGAACACCCATCCCAAGCACATCCAAAATGAACTTTTCTTTTCATCTTAAAAAAACTCTTAAAAACATGGTTATTCAACAAATATGTATAACATGTATGGTACTATGCTCACTGCCTTGTTTTGTCTGCAATCACCTACTTTGTACAAGTGCTGTGGTACCTCCGGGTCTGGGCGCTATATCAAATGAAATAAATAAATAAATATGCAGAAATTCCGACATGAAATTTTGAAGCAAATGTTGTCCAATCACGTTTAAAGGATTATGCATTATGTATCAGAGCATATCCTTAAAAGTCATCACTCTTCTATAACACACATCACCAACAATTCGCAACACCTTGTACAACCCTTCACAACCATCTGGCGACATTAACAATCTCACTGCAGGGTTCAGTCTGTGAAAATTATCAACATGTATAAGTTTTGTATTTATACAACCATCTTAAATATCAATTTACATTAAATAGACTAAAAATGTCCCACCTAGAATACAAAAATGTTTTATTGCAGACAATAACAATCTACTGAATGAATATATTCTTATGAAAACAATATTTATGACTGAGGTGTTATTTACATGAAGTCATGTTTTTTTCATAATAGGAATCTTTATATTTACTTGGGACTGGAGATTTCCCACATTTATAGTTATATTTGCTAATGGAATAAGATGCATATCTTAAGTGCATGGTGCCCCTTCTTCCTGGAATAATATAGGATGCTAAGCGCTTCCTTCTTTTAGAAAACCGTGGCTCAAGCCGTCTTTTTAATTGCTTAATGTATTGCAATGGTTCTGATGCTGTATCATTATTCAGATCGACCAAATTTAACTATGTTGTGTGCTGTGTGACTAATTTAATTTCAAGAGCCTGGTAACTATGAAAGATTGATATCTAGGTGATTCACCTAGAATATGATGCATTTTCATCATTGGTCAGTGTTTTCACAATATTAACAATTGCTGAATTAGGTTATTTGAAAATAGCTTCATTGTTGTATTGTATGTTACAATTGTTTAGCTTGTGGCTACATTTTTACATATTGTTTTATGTTTTTATCAATAATGTATATTGTATAATCAAACAATAATAATGAATGGCTAAGACCTGTCTTAAGAATTGTCGATATCAGAAAATTAGGAACAGTTTTTAACTGCAGATTTATGTGATAATTTTCAGGTATTCTCGGGAAAACAAAGTACTTATAAAATGTTTTGCTGTAAAGGAAAACATTTCTTACTTGAGTATTGTTAGAGTTCAGCTTTTAATAGCACGAGAAAATTCAAAATATGATCTTATTTTTATTGCTTTTTGTGAAAACCTGATGAAATAGGGTATTGAGTATGTAGTCTCTTTATGAAGTATACATAATTTTGTTTATTTATTTATATATGTTCAGCTATTTTTATATTTCTTTGTGCAAATGTCAGTCATTAATTTACAATATTGTATTGTTATGTTTGTTTATGGGAGTTTTACTCTGAAATGAAGATGGAGTGGATTTTGACTTTATATACATCTATGTATCATATGTGCTTGAAGAAGATTAGCTTCAGCTCACTGATAATGCCCAACAAGGTAGAAACCCTTGCCTGGGATTGCTGATGGCAGGGTTCCGAGGAGAAATGCCTTGATTTCTGTGCTGGACTGCCCTTGTGGTTCGGACCAGACTAATATTCAAATGGATATTTCTCATCTGGTAAAGTATATTGAGCTCAAACAAAGTTGTAGACCTGCCTGAGTGGGAGTGATTCCGTAGAACAGGTTATTTGGCTGTGTTCATCCTCAATAGAAGGGCTCCCATATGTTTGCACAACATAGCGATCATTTGACTCCAATTAAGGATTCCTTCAACACAGATCAATACAATTTTTTGATCTCATTAGTGTGCTGATCAAAATGACAACTATCTGTTTGCAACAACTGCTAATGCGCAATAATCAGTATAACAGGAAATCATAGTAGTGCCATGGGATCATGATTTGCTTCTCCACTTTCCAACTTATTGGTTGACTGGTGGGAGCAAATATAGGCCATGAAGGATGATGCCTCTACTGATATGAAACTATCCTGATGTTGCTATGCTACATCAATGACATCATTATATATATGGCAAGAGACATGCTAAATCACTAGATGCATACAACTTTCATTTGAACACCAATGTGATAATCCTGAATTGTACCTGTGCATGTTCTAGAAAAGAGATGCATAAAACTTGACATGCATATAAATGTTTCCCATAGTCAACCTCAAGTCACAACCAAATATGATGTAGAGGAACATCATCCATCATTCACAGACTTATGAAACAGACAGATAACACATTAGCTCAAAATAGATTGGCATACATGGCCGGCAGCAACATAAACTCCAAATGTTGCAGGTATAAGTTCAGTGATGTTAACAGGTAGAACTAGCCTCCTCCCCTCGGCTTTGCCGCTAACTCTAATGACTGATTAGAAAATGTTCTCTCACCACTTACCAATGATGGTATATATGTGTGTGCTTCTGTATAGCTGATAATCAATTTAAAAAGCCCATTGCAAATACATACCTTGTACCACAAGGGTCACTAAAGAAATCCCTTAGTTGAGACAAAGGATTGCCATGGTCCTGAAGATTCCCGTAAGCACCATATATGTGACTTAAGTATAGTTTCTATCAAAGTGCATAGTGTTGTAACTACTTTCATGAGATTTGGTACTGCAAAGAATGACACTTTGTTTCAATTGAGAGAACTGCATTGCTGAATCACACATATGCTTGCAGAGTGTGATTCTAAAGCTAAAGCAAATGTCCCACTCCCTCCAACCACATACTATACTTTCAGAAGCACCAAACTGCCTGCAAATATATTGATTAAAGAAGAGATTGGCACATATTAAATCAACATCAGCTAACCAGAGCTGTATTGTCCTCTTTTTATGGGCCGTATGGGAAAGGACTAAAATGTATCACATAAAACACAACCCATCTAAACGGCTTCCTCCCTTTAGGTCATAGAGCTGTCTATGACATCTGCCTGACACATACTCAATCCACCCTTTCTGACTTCATGTAGGCACACAAGGTTCTTCAAAAAATATACATATTTTAATATCTATCACATTTCATAAAAACAATCATAAAAAGATTGTACAATGGTTCACAAACAAGTGTTGTATTTCTCTCTGTTAAACACCAATTCATTGCAAACATTATGCATTCTAACACATTATGCCATGTTCTTATACCCGACTATTGCACATACCCACAAATTGGTTATATACGCAAGATATGGTGTTCCCCTCTTTTAAGGAACGCAGTGTATCAACACTAAACATGTGTTTCTGGAATCTATGCAATTTTTAAATACAATCCAAACCAATTGTCTTTTGTATTTTCCTAGATTCTGTCTTCAGGACACGTTTTCTTTTATGTCACGCAGCCATGCTATGCATGTTGCATACTAAGAACGAGGTATTCCCCCACAGATCTACAAAATTAAAAACAGACAGACATACATATAAATATCTTGTGTGAACTTTGTGTAATGCATCAACAAGGCAAATATGTCAAATACTATCTCAAAATTCTATCTCATTTTTTACGAAAAAATAGGCATGGTAATGCCTATTTTTAACCTAAGTACCCATGTTCTCACTTTCTTCGAAATAAAACATTCTAAGTAAAGGCTTAAATTTTGTACCAGCTAATAAAGCAGATTTGTTCAAAACCAAGATTGAAATGAGAAACTTTTTTCGCATTATTAGATTGCGTTATTTTTTTCGGGATGCCCAAGATCAGCAGCCAAAAAATCAGAGTACCTCTGGGTTAAAACCACCCTCCAAGTTTATTCCGATATCTTCTATGGTATCGTTCGAAATCATTAGTTTCGAGAACAAAATTCTTCGTGAAATGAAGACGCTGGTAAAGACTAAGAACATCTATAAAGATAATCTATCCAAAGCGGAAAGACAAGCAATGAAAGAGATAAGGGAGGAGGTATTGTGCTGTGGGGGACTGAAGGTTATAATGCTGAGATTAATAAACAATTGAGCAATGTGATTTTCTACAAACAACTACCAGGGGATCCGACATCTAGGATTTTGGAAGAGATTGTGAGCCTGATGACATATGCTGAACTAGAAGGCTGGATTGACAGTGATGAAAAATCTTTTCTAATACAACACAATTCCACTGTCCCAGCCCTATACTGTTTGCCCAAAATGCATAAAAATGCAACTTGTCCTCCTGGGCTCCCTATTGTGGCAGCCACTGGTTTCGTTTTAGAACCATTATCTGTCTATGCTGACTTTTTCTTGAGGCCCTTCGTGACCAAAATGCGCTCATATATTCAAGATACTACACATATGATTCACATTCTGGAGGGTGTCATTGTAACGGCGGATGCCATTTTAGTAACATTAGATGTGGAAGCTTTATATACTAGTATCCCGTAGAATAAATGCATTGACATCATGCACACCTTCCTAGAGAAAAGAGAAGACAAGTCTGTTCCCTCCAATTTCATCACTGAGTGCATCAAAATAGCCTTGACCAACAATTACTTTATTGTAAATGGCACGTTTTATTTACATCAGCATGGCACAAGTATGGGTTCTACGTTTGCCCCAGACTTGGCCAATCTGTTTATGGATGACTTGGAAAACCGTTCAGTTTATACAGAGACTAACCCATTTAAACATCTGATGAAGACCTGGCATAGATACATCGATGATGTATTTATGTTGTGGTCAGGGAATGCACAAGATCTTATTCTGTTTCTCAAATGGTTGAACAAACAAGAACCATGCATAAACTTTACGATGACAACCAGTATTGATAAGATTGCTTTTCTAGATTTAGAAATCTACAAGGGAGAAAATAACACTGTGGGGACTAGATTGTTCAGAAAGCCAACGGACAAGAATTCGTTACTGGTGTTCGACAGTTACCATCCAGCCAGTTTGCGTGAGAATTTACCATTTGGTCAATTCTTACGCATTCGGAGGAACTGTACCCAAAGAGAGGATTGATATGAGCAGCAAAGATTTATCCACTAAATTGAAAGCCTGAGGATATCCGTCTCATGTAATACGGAGATCTTTTAAAAGGGCTAGGAATACCAAACAGAAAACAGCCTAGGAGAGAAGACAAAATCACGTGCGTGTCAACTTTTTCGCCAATAAGCAATGCTTTGCGACACAGTATACTTAAGAACTGGGGGATGATTAATACGGAGGATTTCGCAATAAGCAAACCACGTTTTGCTTTTAAACGTATGACAAACTTACGTGATAAATTGGTCCACACTTATGAATCGGAAACCCTGGAGAAGGGCCCTACGCAGTCCACGTTGTGGAATACACAACCAGTAGTGGGTCACTACAAATGTGGCAATTGTTCTGTATGCAGTCTCACATCCAACATGAAGGAGATTGATTTAAAGGGTAGAAACTGGAAATTACAGACTTTTTCTAACTGTAATACAAAATGGGCTATTTATGTGATAAAGTGCCCATGCAGCTTACTATATGTTGGAAAAACTAAACGACCCATACGACAGAGGATCTGTGAGCACAGGTCCTGTGTGAAAAATAATGTACCTGATAAGCCCCTCGTGGCTCATTTCCATTCAGCTAATCATACCCACGAAGATATTCATTGGTCCATAATCCAAGTAATTGGACCCCACCGAAGAGGGGGGGCTAGAGATTTAAAATTAAGGAAGATAGAACAAAAATGGATCTTTGACCTTAATACAGTCAAAGACGGTTCAAACATCGCCATAGAGTGGAGGCTTTTCATACACTGGGACACGTATGGGTGGAGACATACAGTAGAATAATGTCCTACATGCCATCTTCCCAGTCTTTTTCTAGTTCGGATGTGGATACATTTGACAGTGTTACATGTCTATGACAAATTTAAACACTGTGTCCAATGATTGAGTTAGTGAAGGGTGCCTGCATACCAGAGACAGACACAGACACACTATGCTGTACACCTGTTAAATGGCTGTGCCACATAGCATTAAAACTATGCAATCGGGTTGTCCTAGACACGATTAGCAAATAGCTAATTAGTGGGTGTGGATTTAGCCCTTCACATCATAATTTTGATGTGGTTGGGGCCGGTGCAAAAGATTTTCGTATTTTATACTACATTTCCCATGAATCGCTGGCACTGTAGTAGTCCATAACGTGAGTGCACAAGGTAGCGTCATGACGTTATCACACCAATAGGGCTGATAACAATCATGTGACACCGTCGAATGCGAGTACATTGTGCAGACGGAGACTCGCACGCTGACGAATTAGACGGGAAACTTTGAGGTGGAAGAAAGGTAAACTAAAGGAGCATTTAATACACAAAAGAAGGCATAGAGAGTGGATATTTCTGTTATTCACATTAAGAATGTTGTTGTTGTAGGTCCAACAACTCGGGACCAGAATTCGTGATGATCTACGGGCATTATGAAATACGATCGAGTAAACAAACTTAGAAGCCACGAATGTGTGTCGTGCTACGCCAGTCTTGCCTAGATACTTCCGGTAAGATATAGTGATGAAGGGATAGGGCAGATGGGTTAAAACAAGATGGTATCATAACTTGTTTGTTGTATTGTCTTTGTGATGCATGGCTACCTAGAACATTTTGACACGGCATAATGTGTTAGAATGCATACTGTTTGCAATGAAATGGTGTTTAACAGAGAGAAATACATCACTTGTTTGTGAACCATTGGTTGTTTTACAAATGTACGATCTTTTTATGATTGTTTTTATGAAATGTGATAGATATTAAAATATGTATATTTTTTGAAGTCATAAGGGTGGATTGTGTATCTGTCAGGCAGATGTCATAGACAGCTCTATAACCTAAAGGGAGACATATTAAATCAATGCAGCATTTCCTGCACAAATGTCTGATTTTGCTTAACACTATATTATTGGGATGTATACTGTGAGAACTGGGCATGCTCACACTGAGACCTGGATCCTCCACTTGTAAAATGATCTGCAAACAAAAAGGGAGACAGCCCTAGGATCCCAATTGAGTAACAGAAGTCACAGCTGTATTTCCTCACATCCAAATACTTTGTAATATGAAAGATGTTATTGTTGGGGTGAGGGTTGTGAAAAATGAAATTAGCAAATTTTGTGATTATTGTTGATTCACACATGCAACCCTTTTATCACAGACATATTAGTCTGATACAAAGATCTGTGGCAACTCTTGTGTTCCCCAAATGCTATTTGATTTTATTCAAAGCATCTAGGAGCTATTATTGGTTCTATGTGTCCCCTTCCCCTTTCTAGTAGGAGCATTTAATAATAGACATTAGTAGTGTACCAGACAGTCGGTCTGGAAATGATAACCTATCAGAAAATAATGTATATGGTTATTCTAGGTTGGGAAAATGTACTTTGTTCAGTAAAATTCTTGCTATGACTAAAATAAATACTCGGTCAGTGTATTAGCCACTTTACTCCTGAAAATCGGCAAATTCTCCCAACAAAAAAATTGTATGGAGTAAAAATGCACCAAAAAATTAAAAAACCAAAAGACACATAAGAGTGTGCCCTGTGCATTCAGCCACTCAGATTCACAGAAATGTTTGGATCAATGCTTCCAACAGAGAAAATGCAATAGGAAGGAGATCTAATAACATGACTTCATGATCTGAAAAGGAAATTGAAGATCAAAATGTGTCTTTTAATTTGCCTGAATTACTGGGTGCAAAGAAGTATGGATTATAAAACGATATCTGCTTTAGTGTTAAAATATATGTTGGCTGACCTAAAGGAAGAACCCCTATTGGGAATGGGACTTACGTTTTTACTCCCTAAAAATATTTCACTGACAAAAAATGAGTTGTAAAATACTCCCACTTCAAAATTGTATGTACAAATGTAAAAGGGCAAAGCTTTAAGAAAAAGTCACTTTACAATGTACGTACAGTGAAATTAAGTAATTTAATAAGTTATTTTGTGGAGAAAACCCAAATCCCCTCCTTTAAGATATCCATGTTTTTCTATGGTACGTTGCCGTCAGCAATGGCTGTGGAAGCTCGAGCAAACGCACAAGTGACTCTCACTCGCAGAGAGAGATACAGCGACAGAGAGGGAAGAAGAGAGAGACAGAACGAAACAGCAGAAATCAAGTTTCACAGAGGTGGAGAAAAAGAGAATCAGAGATAGCGGTGAAGGAGAGCTTTCAATTGCATGTGATTTGCAAGGAACAGCTAGTACAATTTGAACAGAGTTCATGCGGCTGCAATGTGGGCTTTACCAATATCAGGAATTGTGTTATGTATGATAATGTTCTGCTGGATGGATTTGTTTTTAGCAAGGTCACTTTCCTCGTTTGCACATTACTTGTGCATTTCCCCCCATGGTCGTTTTCGTCAATTCTTTGATTTGAAATGGGGCTTCCGCCACAGCCCCCCATCTAAGCCACCCCACCGCCTCACCCTGTCACCCACCACTCCCCTAACCTGCATCCCCAAACACATGACATATATATTAAAAAAGATTCTAGGAATATTTCCACGGGGAAAAATGCAGTAATAACGGGCAAACGGGGAAAGTGACCTTGTTGCAAACACAGCATATGGTTCTGCTCCTATCGGCTATTTTGACCCCTGCACCTATTTTTTTTTAAATATAGCCCTGATCATTTGGTGCAATGTACATGAATGCAAAGCAACACCTACCTTGTGAGTATGTTTTTGAAAATGTTCAGCTGATGTGCTCTTCTTCGATATTATCCCTGAACTGTAGGTTGCATTTTTAACCTGACGATATTTAAAGAAAAGGTGTAGATGTAGCAGTGTTTATTACAGCTACTCAAATAACTTACTCTGGCTGTCCTTGACAAAAACATGTTAAGGAAATGCGGAGCTCAAGGTATTTAAGAACAAACTAATCATAAACGTTCTAGGCTATGAATAGGTGGCGATATTTGAAATCTTGAATGGAAAAATAATGACACAGCAACAGTCCAGTCAACGTCGACGCTGTCGCTCCTCATCACAATATTTAAAAAGAGAATGAGTGACTAGCCTTAATCACACAGGTTGCTTGCTTTGCTGAGTGCGTGTACAGCTGGGAGGATAGCTCAGGGGCAATGCGTTTGTCTTGGAAGCAAGACAATGCAGAGCAGCACAGATTTGAATCGCAGTCCTGTGCTTAGAGACTGATTTCCGGTGTTAAGTGTGTTATAATTAATTTATCTGCTAGAATATTTCTATCGCTTATTTTGGACAAAATGGAATGAAAAACAAAACATTATACCAATGCAGCAAACAGGATTAGGAAAATACATATTTTTCTGAATTTTGCAATGAACTATAAGCATGGGACATTGATAAAGGCCTTTTGAAATTGATTATATTACTACACTCTGGGATATCCGTGAGGGTCTGTTTTGGAGAGGGGGGGGGGGCTTTTGTGAAAGAGATCCCTGTAGATGGTAGCCCAAACAAAGGTGCATGTTGGCTCCTTTTTTGTTTGAATTGTATCTTCTAGATATGAACGAGACTTTGTAAAGGTCAAATAATTACCCCCCAAAAGAGGGAGCTTATCACTTCAACTGGCTGACTTTTACACAGATGACATTGCACTAATGAATGACATTCATAATGGGCTGCTGCACAGTTTGGATGTGAATTTGCTAAGGCTAATAGTCTGGAAATTAATATGGGGAAAAGATATAATTTCTAGCTTTATAAGCAAAAGAAAGAAGAGGGTTTATACCTGGTACTTGTGAAAAATAGGTTGCAAGAGGTGACTGAATACCTATACCCCCAGTGTTTAGATGGAGACACGGAAGGCAAACAGCTGGGCTCAGAATAAAATTATAATTAAAGTCAAAAATGTTTGGCAACTTGAGGGGTTTTGGCACTTGATAACACGTTTTCTCACTGAAGCCTCTGATAGAGGCTGCAATGAATTCAATCTATGGAATATATCTTAGTTTTGAAGATTAATTTGCACTGAGAATTGTCCCCGGAGCTTATATCCCCCACCACAACGATCCCACCACAATTGTTTGGTACAAGGTTATTTTTAATCTAAGTATTTTGGTTTATTTGAAATAATAAAGCTAATACCCTGACTTTTAATGCTGCGGAAGTCACAGAATAAATATTCTAGACAAAACTATTTAATACCACTTCTCTGCATCACATTTCAAAGAAAACACAAAATAAGCTGATAATGAATTTCCCAGTGAAAACAGAGTGATTAATTGATGCTTGGCTCATGCCTGAGAATTTTGTGCCCTGAACACTCATACATTCTAGAGCATTCTAATTTAAGTATACTTCCACAAAGTTTCCCTTACAGGCCCAGTCCCCATTCACTTGCAAAATGTGTTAAGGATTCCCCCAAAATACTTTCAGTTCCTTTCAGGGGTATAACTTATTCTTAGGACATATTTCTAAATACACAGGGGTTGTCCTACTCACCTTTGGTTCATCCTTTTAAAGGGCAAGGACAGGTAAGACCATCAATAGCTCCAGGCAGCTCCACTAAGTAATCTATGCACCCTGTTGGTCCCCTGTTTCCAAAATCCTTCTCAGACAATCTGGTTCGGGTTTGGGAGAGGCTTCAGCAAGCTGTCTCTGGAAAAAGCGTTCATGAGGGGGATTTGTATCAGCTACGTCCAGGTGAAACCCCAATCAGCACTTCTCTTGTTGGAAAGGTTCCCTTCTGCAGAATTCTCAAGAATTCTCTCAACTTCCTGTGTGTTTAGCATTAAGTACTTGATAATCCCCATTCATGCAGAATAGTTTGACACAGCAATTTCAGACTGGATGGGTCCTATGATAGTTTCTCACATGCCCGACAATCCTCCCCTCAATTGTGAGTGGTCCAGTGAATTTTGTCATGTGACAAAGAGAGGTATTTCTATCCTCCCCTCCACAATTATGATCACATTGGAATTAAATATATCTTTGCCTTGTACTTTTGTGTACAAATCTGCACTATTATTGAGCCCTATATACTTGGAATTACCAGAACATTCTGAATGTGTGGGCATCATTCATGTTGCAGTATCTGGTAATATAAAGCAGTTCTTAAAATATGTATATGTATTATTAGTGACCACATAGTAATTTATCATGTTTATAGGCAAATGATATGGAGCGTTTTGCCAAATTTAAAATCATGTTCTTTTTAAATTCAGCAAAGGCTCACAAGTTATAGCCAATAATTTGATTTCATTCATCGGTCCCTTTTGAATGAACCCGTGCATCTGTGCATTACATGTTTATGGGAGTGTGTCATGAATAGAATAATGTGCTGAAAAAAATATAATGAGACCAAAGGCAGCCACACAATATATGATGTCTTATTGCTCTGCCTCAGGTCAAGAGGTTCAGTGTTTATGAGTGGATCTAGTCCTTTAAAGAAGCCTTTCTAAAGGAACTACCCTATGACTTTCGACCCTATGTCCCTCATAAATTATAATTATAAATCCCATGGAAATTTGGTTTTTGGAACATAATGGCTTGAATTTCATGTATTTCTACAACCATGACATATGCCCTGAACACCTACAGTTTCGTCTGTTAAATGAATTCTCGGGACATGTATCTAAATATACTTAGGTTGCTGTGCTCACATTTGGTTGATCCTGTTGAAGGCCCAGGACAGGGAGGAACATCAATAGCTCCAGGCAGCTCCACAAAGTAAGCTCTGCTCCCTGTGTGTCCCCTGGTTGAGGAATCCATCTCAGGCAATCTGGTTGTGTTTTTGCGAAAGGCTTCAGCAATAGCTCCACATGGGAAAGGCCTTCATAAGGGGAATTTTCATCAACTACATTAAGGTAGAACACCAATCAGCACTTCGCCTGTTGGGCAAGTTCCCTTCTTCTGCAGATTTCCCAAGAACTCTCTCAACTTCCTGTGAATTTAGCCTTACATTCTTGATAAACCCTACCCAGGCAGCATAGTTTGACACAGCACTTTGTAACTGGATGGGGCCTCTGATAGGTTCTCTTCAGATGCTGACACATACAGCAATCTTCCTTTTTTGTTAGTGGTCCAATTTATTTTGCCATGTGACAAGCAGAGGTGTTTCTCTCATCTCTCCAGAATTATGATCAAATTAGAATTAAATATATGTTTGCCTTATAATTTCTTGTATGGATCTTTACCATTATTGAGGCCAATGTAGCCCGAATCACGAGAACATTCTGAATTTGTGGTCATCCTTCATGTTCCAGTAGCTGGTAATATGAGGGAGTTATTAAAATATATAATGTATTAATAATTCCGATACAGTAATTAATTTATAGGTAGATGATACAGAGCGCTTTGCTGAATTCAAATATATTTTGTTTTTTTAAATCCAGCAATAGGCTCAAATGGTATAGCTAATAATATGATTGTATTATTTGATGTATTTTGAATTAAACAATGTATCTGTGCATTACATGTTTATTGGAATTCATCAACGTAATAACATGCTGAACCAATATTCTGAGGCCAAAGGTCATAAGGCAGCCACACAATAGATGATGGCTTACTGCTCTGTCTTAGGCAAAGAAGTTCAGGGTTTTAGTGGGGATCTAGTCCTTTGACTTACTAAAGGAAAAAGCTGATGCCTTTGACCATATGCACCTCATAAATTATGAAGCTCCATGAACATGTGGTTTATGGAACATAATGGCTTTAATCCCATGTATTTTAAGACCAAGATATTTGCCCTGAGTACTCACAGTTGTGTCAGTTCAGCTCAGCTAAAGGATTCATTATTGATTAATGGTGAGTTTGTGTTACCAGCAAGTTGACCTCTGGACTTTCTGCCTTGAGAATTGAGCTCATAATAACTTCAGCCCAGATTAACAAAATTTCTGCTGAATTGACCATTTAAAAGTGACATGCATGCAGAGTGTAATGCTAATGGTATAATATTCACTTAGTAATAAATTACCAATGTGTGCCATATTAACAAATGTAACTCAATTTTAAAAATACATACTGTACATCAACTTGTCATATTCTTGCACAATACAAGAATACACTTCATGGCTCCTTTGTGTAACATGGCTTAACAAATAAACACTGTTTGCATCAAACATTTTGCTGGAAACATATTTCAAATTAAGACTTTGAAGATTACAGCTATGAAAAGAAATGTACAATGACCCCATTTAGTGAAATACATAATATTTGAATTAATTTTACTTTCTAGGGCATACAAATGTATGATTATGGCTGGGATTTTACATGGCATGATGGCACGGAAACAAGGCAGGATGGTTCCTTAAGTTGGTCAAAGGTATTAGAAGGAGGTGTTTGATGGATATGCCTTGGTTTGCCAAATTCAGTGCCCATGTAATGGTTTTGGGAAGAGCTGGGATTGACAACCCTTGAAACGCTTGCCAAAATTAGAAGGGTAGCGTTTCATTTAAAAAAATGATGCAGGTTGATACTTATTCCCTACTTGATTGTCTGAAGAAGACGATTGATAAGGGGTCTGATGGAATTTTACCTTGGCATGTTTATTGGTATACTCCTTTTTTTAAAGGCTTTTGATTATTGTATTATTGAAAATACATATTTCTATGTAGCCTTGCAAATAATTAAAAGCAAGGCTTTTCGATGGGACCATTCTATGAATTATCAATATCTTTCAACCACAGTGTTTTCCACAGAGTATTTAATAGTATGTGCCCATTGTAGAATACACCAGGAATACCTGATTTGATTTCAAAGTATAGAGGTGCATTATCAATGTACATGAACATTCTGTCTAATTGATGATCTACTCTGGAGCTATTAGTGCCACAGTTCTACTTGGGGGATAATGCAAGGAGATGTAGAATGTGCAGGGGAAATGCTCCTGTGGAAAGTCTATGACATCGCTATATGGAGTGTGAAAGCACTAAAATGCTAAGAGGGGACATTTTGGCACGTCTTGTTTATTAACTGATACAGTAGGGACAATGATGTTCTGGTTAAGGCTTTTAAGTGGGCAACGAGTATCATTAAGTGTACAAGTCATGAGTTTCTGGAAATACATGTATAATACATTCTTAGTAGGGTGATTGGGAATTTTGTATGGACAAATTGTGGAAAGATTATATTTTTTTAACTAACATGCAATAAAGAAAAAAAAATCAACTTTGACATGCAATGCTCTCAGAAAATTCCGTATTATCCCACAATGTGTATTTTGCAAGATATGTGGTGTAGCTAATTCTCTAAAGATTTGATTCCAAATATGTATAGCGATTAAAGAGGTTTTCTACCAATCCTGCTAGAAAAAGTATGAACTTGAAATTTGAATTGTATGTTGTAGTTTGCTATGTGAGCTCATAGATTGCTCGTTAAATCTTCTTTAAAGGTTAGCATTGTGGTACGGATCAGTTGGCTAATGACAGCCGTTTGCAGTACCTTCAGGGAGATAAAGCATTAGCCACTTGACAAGTCTATGAGGTTGCATTCTGCACATACTGCACAACTACATTTGTTTTTCAATGTCTTCAATAAGGTTTTGGAATTTGATTGTGGTCATTACTTTAGAGCAACGTATGTATGTATGAATGTAAATTATTAATATAGCACATTCATGATTTAACCCAAATTATTCTGTCCAATTATCCACAGTCATCAGAAATCAAGCAGATGTGTTAAGATGATTTGTGTTTTGTAGAGTTTCAGTTTTTACCCTGAAAATAGCACACTGACCCATGGCAGTTTACTGATTGACTGCAATGCCTTATTGGAATCTATAGAGAAACATACAATGTGCGCATATTATCTTTGATTCTCCTGTGCAGCTTGAAATAGTAACATATCTGGAATTAGTTTATTGTATGTGATTTTTGGTTTGATATACATTACAAATAAGGCTACTGACAGTGGACATTGTTGGCCTGTGCCAGGATCAGTTTGAAGGGCTTCCAATAGGATCTCATTTAGTAATAATGATGCATTTGTTATTTAGATAAAGTTTTGATTTTATTATGTATATAAGCTTTGTTATTTGGGCTCATATTAACCAGAATGCTGTGTTAACCAGCACCTACATTGCTTGTAATAGTATTGATTCTGGTTAAGAAAATGCTGGAAAAAGAAGTTTCGGAATCAGCTAATGGGGTAAACCGGCCAGGAAGCTTAATTATCCAGCTTGTTTGCTCTGTTGTTTGTCTCAGAACCAGCATCCAATCAACTAGAATATTTAATTATCCGGTACCATTGCACTCCCAATGGTTCCCAATGGTACTGTAAAATCAAGCCTTTTCTATATATTGAAAGAAAAGTAAGGGCCTCATCACGATTTTGGTGGTAATTCAGTGGTAAATCCACTGAACTACCACCAAACACATTTACAGTTACTGCCACATGGTCCCGTTGGTTTACCATAGGATTACAAGTGGTGGAAGGATGTTGTTAATCACCATTTCTGGAGTCCATTGGGCTCCATGGGGATTCTGCCATAACTACTGCAAGCTGCAATGCCGCAGCAGTAATTCCACACAGTTTTTACCTTAAAGTGGAGGATTCACCTGCGGCATGATGAAGAAGGTAAATCCTCTACCTCAAGATCAAACTCAGAATTTGGCAGTGCAAAAAAACAGTGGTAATTCCAATACTGTCAAAAATCGTGGAGGTAACATAATTACTGCCACATTCGTACTGCACCGCTAAACTTATAATAAGGCCCATTATTTCTTCATTACATCTCATGGATTGTTGGAAGGTTTGTATATAAGCTGCATAACAGTAACTCCTTTCTTTCCGAAGTGTTGGGAAATCTTCTTAAATGGAAAAAGGCGAATCCTGCTTCTAGTACGCACTGCGGGCCAAGTTGTCAAATGTTTCTCTGGCACAAATGAAGAAGGCACAGTGACTGCAAAGGGGCATTTCTGCACATCTCAAAATCAGAATCTCACATCATCTTCTCGAGTGATGACTCACTAAATTCGAACCACACGCCTTAAAAAAGATCCAGGAGGGTTGAAACATGTGTTGGCTGACATCACAATTAAAACAATACCCATGCGCTAATTCATCGGATTAGAATCAATTATTTCTTCCATATCCAAACATTGAATAAATTGCAGACCCAGTGCCTAGGTGAACAGGGCTGAACCTTGCTTCTGTACAAACCAATTTGAGATGGAAGGGCGCCGTCTCCTTAGAACCCCATCCCTGTCAGCAGGGTCCCGCTCATAGCCCAATGATCAGCGTAGTGATCTAATTTTTCTAGTGCCATATCTCCACTTCCCTATGTCAACTAGTGTGTATTGACCCCCATCCTTTTCAATGTATTCATTTCCGATTTGGGGAAGAGCTGGGAGATAACTGTGTATTTGGGTTTAGAGAAGGTGCAGGGATTGGCACATGGGGATGATTTTGTTCCCTTTCATTTGTCTCAAATTGGCTTACAGCATAGTTTAGATGCTCGACATTTGTGTGTAAAGAGCAATGATTTGGAGATCAATGAGATTAAATCTAGAGTACAAATGTGTTTCAGTGCACATAAACATGTCACTGTTTCCTGCAAAGTAAATAATATACAACTGGAGGTAGTAGGCCAATTTTTAGATGTAAGCTACTCACCTTTTTGGAAGACCAGATAATTTGATTGCACTTCAAAGAATGCATGATTAGGCCTTTGTTGTTTACAGCACATATGATTGGACTAAATAGCAAACATGGTCATTTTTTACTCTACCCAGTAATAAAATATTGTAAAGCTAAGGTTCTTCTTTCTTTATTACATGGGCTGTAAATTTTGAATTTTAGTACTCAGGTATCTCCATATTAGCATTGTAGGACTTTTGTAGAGATGCATTCTGGGGGATCCCTCCTGTTTACCGATAGCAGTGATTAGGTATGAATTGGGGATCCTCTCTAGTCTATCTGTAGTTACCAGCAGAATATTACAGTTACACTTTACAATTCTTTAAATACCAATTATTTCATTCTATGTGGATATCAAAGATATCAAAGATGTGTTGGATAACAAATCTTCTCTAGAAACTAATGCCTGGATCATAAATGTGATGCAATCTTTTTGCAAGCAGAGGTTCCACTGGAGTTACTGCTAACCAGCCAGGGGGCAGCCAAATAAAACATGTGGCAGGCATGCTGGTGTGCAACCAGAGATCTAGTCACAAAGTACAAATTGTACAAAGCTACGGAGCGCCAGTTGGAGAAAACAATGCAGATTTGTTTTGACGTAATTCTCAACAAACAATAACAAAGGGTGAATGAGGCTGTAGATTATGATGTATGAATGTGACTGACACGTTGGAACATTTACTCCTGTAATGCCCTAAAACACTACAAATGTGAGGGACATATTTCAGTCGTTTTGTCAATGATTTTAATGTGGTGTTGGATTCAAGTTTTGGACTCATATTTTCACAGGTCCCCACATAATATTATTAATATTGGCCAGTATTCATTTTGTTTTATATTAATTCCAGATAATTAATTATGAGTTGCATGAAATGTATGTTTTTGTATTGGTATTGATTAACGTATTCTATTTAAATTAAGGACCTCCAAGGATCTGTAATCTGTTTTTATAATGTACACGTATAGTATGTGTTATTCTAAATATTTTAACTTTATTATGTTACTGTTATTATGTGCTAAGTTTTATTTAAACCAATTCACAATGAAAAAAACATTCAACTGCTCTTCCCAACAAAAGAGAACCTGTTTCGCCTGCGCTACAACTGCCTCAATAAGAGATCTTTGTATTCTTGAAAGATAGCAGCCAATAATATTAGCTACTTCAATAAAGTTTAAAAAAACATTCAATAAATGTTGGAACTAACAGTTGAATAGCGCTGTTTCAAAGCGTCTTATCTGAAATGATTACGCTTTTATTTGCAAGAGCCCAAACATGGTCACTTCCATTCCATATATGTTTTGTTTTATATTTTGGTGTTTCAGAAAGTGCTAACTTGTTTACTATGCTACAACCATGCACTAAAGAAAAGGGGGTGAAAGTGGAAGCGATAAGTAGGGGGTGGCATGATATTAGATCATAACTGACATTGTTCAGTGCTGAATGAACACCCATTTCCTGCCTTGCCACAAAATAAATGACCCTACATAGGTAACACAAGTGTGAAGTGCATAAAGGTATCAGATGCTGCCCATCTGCAGGTGAGAATGCCTCATAATTCTTTTACTCGCTATACTGATTTTTAATGTGTAAATGTACTATTAAAACAAGCCTTTTTCTAAGTTTGATTCAATGCCAGTTGATTACTTTACAAATCATAAGTCATGATACATAATTATGAACTAATATAAATATCTTAAGTAGTAACCAAGCATAATTTAGCGACTGTGTGCTATATGTAGATAAGTTTTTTCATGTAGCAAAAAATTATCTAGCACAAGGGCTTGTGTCATGAGAGTAAAGGGGAACAGGGAGAAGCGCTATGGGATTTCTTTCTTCTCAGAAAGGGTACCTAATCGTGGAAGAGCTTCCCAGAGGAGCTCAGGAGAAAAAAAAAAAGTATGGGGAATTTTAGAATCCCTGTGAAGGCACCTGGGCATCTTCTGCTTATGCAAGAAGACTGAAAGAGCACAGGTCAAGCAGGGTTTATTTATATATATAGATATTTATATATATATTTTGCAGGGCCTGCAGTAGCGACTCTGTAGTTATGGTTAAGTTGCTCAAGTCATAGAAAGAGCACTTTTTGGGTGGCTTATAACTTCCTCCCTCCCTGGATGAATCCTCAGCCAACATTGCAAAAAAAAATGCATATGGGCCAATCGGAATGATTCTGTGAACTTTAGTGCGGATTTGTCAAGAGGGGGGCAAACGTAGAAGGCGGTCCCAAAATGTGTGGATATCCTCATAGACGCAATAGAAAAAAAAGTTGCTCGCGTCTACAGCCCAAACTGCTGGATGTATTTTTACCAATTTTGCACCAGGATCGGCATCTTGGTCCCGGAAGCATGCTTTAGTAAATGTGGTGTAAGCCTGTCCAGTAGTTTTTTTTTAAAACAGGCAAAAAGTGGGTAAAAAGAATTGTGATATCTGGGTCTGGTCCGCAGACCCACTTCCTGATTCAGACATCATACGCGACCGCTGATTGGATGGTGAACATGTCCAAGGTCAATTGTTCATGTTGGCGAACATTATATGGATGGTAGGGGGGTTCTGGTTGAGTTTTGTTATTTGAAGGTGTAGTGTGTGTAGCATTTGCCCCCAAATATCTGGCCAATGGCACCACATAGTATACTAATATGTGTATAGTATAGTAATTATAGGTACTGTAGGGGGAATATACAGTATTTGTAATATGGTGGAATGATATACTTAAAGTGTATATGGTATTTATTATTTTAGTACAATTGAGGATAGTGCTCCTTGATGTGCCCTCTGCCTTTCACTCAATCAACCATTGTATCCTCTTTAAACGGTTACATGATACCTTTAGCATTATGGACCGAGCACTGGACTGGCTGATCTGTTTTCCTCACTAACTACCCTTACCAGCTGCAACTGGGCTGTTTGTACTCCACAACTGTACTGTGTACATGCAAAGTACCCCAGGGGTTTATCCTATGATTGTGGCTCTTCCAAATCTTTTTTTGTACTTTTTAGAAAAAAATGTATTTAGTGTTTTGGCTAAAATTGAGCCTTTCACAAAATATTCAAGCATCTCAATCATATACATGTAAAACATCACTTATGGACACTTCGCTGAGTTTAAATCATTAATAACATAGTGCATAAGCAATTTGACTGGTCATCAACAGGAATTTACACGTGTAGCTTCTGTTTGTCTAAAAATCTTATTGTGGTTATGTTTAACGAGATTAGTTCAGCGTTGATTATCATATTCCACATTTGCAATTGGTCAAAATTTCTGCAATCGTTAAAAATTTAAAATTGTGCACTTCACGTAGCTCAAGCAATCCCTTGCACTGAGTCAATAAATGTTCAAGAGTTTCTATGTTCTCCTCATCTTCACACAATCTACAATTTACAGGTAAGTGTAGATATTTTTGTCGTCGAGCAAGCAATGATGATGTGGTGGGCCATAAATCAAATCTCAGTCTGATTATTTGGGCACGATACAGAGAATCTGGACATTTTTCTAGATATTACTGAAGCTGACCTCTTTTTTTCAATGGAAAGTTGGAACACTTGCAAATCTTGAAAGCTCTGCATTGTGTCAATGTGATGGACCAGTCGTATTCCCATAGGTTTTTTTTAACACTATCAGTAGTCACAACAAGTCATTCTCTTGATATATTTGCCTTTTCCATCAACATTTCGCAATTCTCTTTCCAGCTTGCTATGTGTTTCCATTTTTCAGCCATTAAAAATTCCCATATTATGGGAATTAGAGTCGTGTTATATACATTTGACATAAGGCATTTCCTGAATAGAGAGAGCATATTCCCCCAGACCCTTCCTTTTAATGATATCAATCCAAGTTCATTTCTTATGATCGTAATGAGAAAGCTATTTGGTAGAGGGAGTAGTGCTTTCCAATACAGACCTTCTATATAGTCCCATGTTAGCTGGTTTTGAGGTCATTTTGATTCAGCTCCATATATCACAGTCAGGATTACTTTTTGTTTGTGGTATATGAGTGATGGGATGATTGAGAGTTTTCCATATTTAGCCTGAATTATCTTGCTTTGTGAGGAGAGTGATTTCGTTTTAGTTTTTATTTCAAATTTGAACTGTATATTGCATGTGTTGTTGTTAATATTGACTCCAAGGTATTTGTATTCAGACACAGTAATAAGAGGTACTTTATTTAGAAACCATGTGAATCCAGAGCTTGAAATTCTCATAATGTTTGTTTTTCTGATGTTTATTTCTAAGTTTTTTGAGTTCGTCTTATTCTGTAATGTTAGTAGCAGACACTGTAGACCGATGGGTGTCTGGGCAATGAGTATTAGATCATCAGCATAAAGAAGGTATGATATCATATACTTACCTAATTTAGGAGGATAGAAGTTACATTTTTTTAGATGTGAGCCTATTTCACTTATATAGAAATTAAAGTGTGCATGGAGTGTAGGTTATGAACATTCTTAAATGAGAGCTCTTTGTTGCCTTGCGCTGATTTTGCCAGATACCAGAGCTGTCTAACATCAGATGTCAGTGATTTAGAAAAAGACATTTTTTTCGGATTGGCTTTTAATGTTTTTTTTTTACCATTCTGGGAATTCGGAAGCACAAGCGTTGGAGATAGATGCTCGGGCTCTAGCTCAATTATGTTCATAGGCATGTTAGTTTTAAGCATATAGGCGGTCATTACACACCAGTGGGAACTTTAAGAGGCACAGTCAGGAATAAGGGGAGACACAGCGAGGATACTTATGGCAAGGGCTGCCAGTTGTCCAGCTGAACAGCCGAACAGCACTCGGCAAAGCACTCAGGAAGAAGCGCATGCACAGAAGCGCACATGATGGTGATTTTGTAGTTCGCCTGGGAAAAGAGGAGGAGCCTCGCTCTGTAGGTGAAAAATATAGCATTTAGAGATCAAAAATCTATTTTCAGTGGTTCCAAGTAGCAGTAGGGGGTAGGTAAATGCAAGTACCAAGTTAGCAGCAAAGGATGTTCAATGAAATCTTCTTCAAAGCAACAAAGTATCGTAGCAGGGAATTCAAAGAGCAGCGTCCCCAGCTGAACAGCACTCAGCAGAAGCACTCGGGCAGAAGCGCACACCGCTTCCATATCTATTTCATTCCGCTGGCTAACTTGATGTTCCTCTTCTTTTCTCATTTCCAGTGTTATGTTAATGACACACAGCTTTCCTTAAATCATTTCTTCTCCTCGTTTTTTCCACCTGATTGTCTGACCACCATTGAGGCATTCTGTACAGCTCACAAGCTCTGTTTCAATGACATTAAGCCAGAGAGCTTTCTTATTGTAACACCTGTGCCCTGTTTTTCTCCTACCTTCTGGCCTCTGTCTTTGGGCCCTCTAATCTCACCATCCTGTGAGGCCAAAAGACTTGGGGTCTTTTTTAAGTCCTCTCTCTGTTTTACTCCTTACATTTTTGAGCTTGTAAAAAAAGCCCATGCTTTAAGCTTGACCTCCTTACAGGCATTGTACCATTTCTAACCTTACCCCAGAAGCTAAAGGTCTGTAGAGCCCGGGTCCTGTGTAGGCTGGACTACTGCAGCAGCCTCTTCCTTAGCCTCCCCCTTTTTGTTTATGCTCCTTTCAGCTAATCTAGAACAGGGCTGCAAGGCTTATCCTTGGCGTCAAGTCCAGGGATCATTTTGCTGCAGCCCTCAAATGTGTAGATTGGCTTCTGCTAATTATAAGGATGGGAGTACAATATGTTGAACTTTGTTTAACTAAAAACTGCCCTTCTACAGCCCTCCGCTGCTGTAATTCCAATATTCTGCTTGTCAAATGCTTTTTTGAAACAGTGAGCGGGAGGCATGTCTCTTCACCAGTGCCTCTGTTTGGAACAACCTTCCTGATCCTCTTATACTTGAGCTGGACTTACTTGAGTTCTGGAAACTTCTGAAAACTCTGCTTTTATGTTGCTGTTTTACTTAATCCCTTCCCTGCTAATTTATACCACTGCCACGAATACTGGTGGCCTGGTCCCTCATGAACCTCACAGGTTCCAAGCACTATATCTAGTTGACACGAGTACGTCCCCCCTCTTCAGCACTGCCCTTGCGGGTCTACCACCTTGCGGCTGTGTACCACACCCATGGGACTCCTCTGCCACAGCAGGTAGCTAGTGGTGTTCCACCTTGGCATGTCTTGGCACTTTCCTTCTGGGCTCCTATCAGCACTTGTAATTCGTACTCTTCTTTCCATTCATGCACTTCTTTTACTGCACAATACATGTGTGTATGTATAACAGCAGTGTGTACAATGTTTTTCGATAAGCAAGGGAAATGCATATGCAAAATATTTGCAGAACATTTTTAAGTGGCAGTTGTTGTGTGGAGGTTTAATATGTTGATAGGCTTATATGTAGAGGTTTTTTAACTGATTGGTGTATATATGTGTGACTGTTTTTAAGCAGGCAATGAGGGGGGTGTTACAAACATAACAGTAAAAGGGTAGAAGGGCTGTCTTCTGCAATGGTGTGCACATGCAATCTGTGTTTTTAAATAATACATGGCATGGCAAGGGGAGTGCGGAGACCATGGATAGTCATAAAGGTCCATAGATGATGGTCCTTTCTGTATGCTAGAGAAAAGTGTCCATTATTGCCATTAGCATAGCATAAAATGCTAATGGGAATGTTGCAGAATCGTATTGAGTCTAACTACTTTACTGACAAATGTAAAGTACATGGAGTCTATGAGCTTATTTTTTTTTACTTCTATTTTTTAACTGTGACAGTTGGTTCCTAAAGGAACCTTTTTTTGTTTTTTTTTATTTTTGTATTTTCTTTTCATTTTTTGCAGGAGAGGTTAGGAAGTAAGGTGGAGAGGGTAAAAAGAGAAGGGACACCAACCACAGATATGGAGCGGCAGATGTACAGGGAAAGTTGTTGCTTGTGGGTTAAATCTAAGGTAGGGTGCAGTGTTTCTCATGCCCCTTGATTACAGCCTCAAAAGCACTTTGAAACTGGTCCCCTCTGCATAGTGGTGTGTTGCAGTATATAAAGAGTACTGTTGCCTTGGAAAGATATGGATCAAGAGCCTCTTTTATGGCTTGCAAGGTAGCTGATGGGATTTTGTGCCCCACAGAGGTAGCCTTTGTGATGGCAGTATTGGTTGAGGAAGATGAGGTAGACGAAGACAGCATAGTACTTCCTGAGAAAGCAGCAGCCTTTCTGCGAGCATTCCGGTGGTTGGATTTGGTGGGGCGGCACATAGAGGTAGCACTGTAGGAGTACTGCCCAGGTTGTCTACACTGAACTCAGTGCATTTCACCTTGGTAGCCTTAGCCTTTGGTACACCTGCAACAGTGGTAAAGAACTGCCACACCCATGATTCTCTATGGGTGCAAGAGGTTGGCATTTCCTCTGCCTCATTTGACTGGTCATTTTGATTGTTTTCTGCATTATTGCACTTTTTCTGTTGTCTAAGCCCTCCAGCTGGTGGTGGGGTGGTGGTTTTGGTGGTGGCTCCTGGGGAGGAGAGATGGTAATAATCGATTCCATTTTTGAAGATAAATAGCAGTTGTGATAATATTCTTGCAAGTATGTGCTCTGTTCTAGATTGCGAATAGATAATAAGTTAGAATAGGTGTAGAAACTGTGCAAATGTACATTTTTAGCTTGAAACTTCATAGACCAGCTAAAAATGCAGTTTTGCACTGTTCACGTAGCACAGACACATCCACAAAGCACTGACCCATTCGTGAACACGTCATCATGCCACGCACGCGTGCATAGTCACGTGACACTGTCCTGAAACTCTGCAATGATGTCAGATATTCGCGAAAGTCAGCAAAAACAAATTATAAAAGTCTATACTAGTGTTAGAAATGGTGCTAGGAGGTGGGGAATGGCACTGTTTTAACTTCAAACTTTCTACATTAGCTGAAAATGCTGCTATATTGGGGGTAAGCATAATATTAGGAAGATGTAGCAAATTAGGGTGCACTGGTAAAAACCCATGAAACTAAGTGAGAAATCTTTGTTAACTGTATGTTATGGTTAAGATGCACTACTAAAAACCTATGAAATTCCGTGAAAAAACATTGTTAAATGGACCTTATGGTTAAGTTGCACTAATAAAAACCTACGGTATTCAATAAAAAACTTGGTTAAAGGGATGTTATGGTTACTAGTAAAACGTAAAAAAAAACAGAAATTCACCAGTTATGGTAAGCTAAACAACCATAACTCACGCCACCAGTGTACACTGCTAACACTAACACCCAGAACATCAAAGATGACATCTCAAAGGATTAGCGGAGATATGTTCGAAGCATAAATGACACAGGGAGAAAAACACGATAATATTTGTAGGGGATAATAACTTTTTGTTTTGTCTCCGTTTTGTCTCCCACAGCATTTCGGACCACCCGCTCTCCTCACCCCCTTACATACCTTCTGGTGGCCCACAGCGAAGTGCGCCACCACTTCTGCAAACCCCTTGGAATGCTGGTTCCCTTCACGCACATGGAAGGGGTCTGGCGCGGCAGGGTCCAATCCATTTTTTAATTATTATGTTTTTAAAATTTTGCTTGTCCTCTGCTTTCCTTTTTAAGGAAGCCGGGGATACCCGCGCAACCCCTGCTCCCCTTGATCGACATTTTCAATGTTTTTTTTTCCTACGCCATTTTTGCTGTTTTCCCATCACAAATGTCATTGATCACATCACTGATGACATCACATATAAATTAATTACAATGCAAAGTTTCAACAAGGGGTTATATTTACAATGTTGGTAGCTAGATGTCAGGGGTGATTAGGAATGTATTAATGTAAACAAACGTGTATATTCCAGTGTTGTTGTTAATACAGGAACCTAATGACACATACACATAGGAAATGGCTGCGGCATGCACCAAAGAAGTACAGTATGTTCAATTTGGCAATTTTGGCTACTAAAATATTGAATGCTACTTAAGCAGAGTTTTTAGTAATGTTAAACGTGAAATAAAAAGTAATAATTCAAGACTTACTACATAATTGGGTTACTACAAACAATACATATAAATATGCACAATGTAAATTAGAGTCACATACAGGTTAAGTAAAGTAAGCCAAAAAGAAACATCACCATAAAAAGTCATTAATATTAAAGTACATCGTTATGTATAGCAATTGTGTGCTTAAAGCCTGCGTATTGCTAAATATATGTGCACCATGAGGTGAAACCACTTTAAAAACATACAAATAGGTTAATGCCTACACATATACTACCTTTTAAATGTTCATAGTTTCACTGTCAGTAAACAAAACTGCCTAGCCTACACATGTCAGTGAACAAAAACAAGTGGCCCAAATATGTGATGTCATTAGTGAGGTGATCAATGACATTTGTGATGTTATCTTTGATGTTCTGTGTGTTAGTGTTAGCAGTGCACGCTGGTGACACGAGTTATGGTTGCGTAGCTTGCCATAACGGGCACATTTCTGGGGGTTTTGGTTTTACTTGTAACCCTACCGTCCATTTAACAATGTTTTTTTAATGAATTTCATAGGTTTAAATTAGTGCAACTTAACCATAACGTCCCGTTAACACATCTTTTCACCTAATGTCATAGATTTTAATTAGTGCAACTTAACCATAACACCCATTTAACAAAGTTGTTCACTGAATATATACACACACATATATATATATATATATATATGTGTGTATATATATACATACATATAAATATATATAATTTAAGAACCCCATTGTTCTAACGGCTGTGGCTTTGCCATGTTTGTATTTCAAATCACACTAAATGTGTGAACTTGTTCAATCAATATTCTTGACGTTTTCATTTGGACTAAATAATCATAAAACAAATGAGCAAGCTAACAGAACTGTCCTGTCTAAACCAGAAGTGAGCACCATGCAATACTTACCTCCCTATAAAGATATATAGTAGGGTTGATTCTCTCTCTCTCTCTCTCTCTCTCTCTCTCTCTCTCTCTCTCTCTTTCTCTTTCTGTCTCTCGTTCGCTGTCTGTCTATATGTACTGTATTCGTATGGAGTTATTGTGACATCTAGTGGTGAGTTATTATAGTCTAAACAAAATATCTTCTATGATGGGATGTTTTGAAAAGGTGATTGAGAGCATGAACCCCGTCCATGATTATTTTTGTGAAGCGCACTGCCTGGTATGCTCATCTGCAAGAGTTCTCAAAGGCATTCCATGACATTAGCTCGTGACCCCTTCAACCAGTAACAGCATGGCTTGCGGGTGGTGCATGGAGGCTGCAGTTAAGCGTCTACCATAGATGTCTATGGTAGATGTTTACAACCTCTTCTTTTGTTTGGGACATACATACTGTCTTTGTAATGTCCTAGCTGTTCTGCGTACAAGGATCGTACTTATTGATATTAATATGATGTTATAACTTTCATGAGCATGTGTGGCGCTCACAGATAACATGACACAATTCCTAAAACAGTGCTATCCTGTCCTTTTAATTCTACGCCTTGTGTAACTGCACACGTGAGCAATTCGTTCCATGGGAGCATTTATAACAGGAGAAATCATTCAAAAAAGTGTCCTACATTTTTTTCAAGCACATAGTCCCAAATGTATTGAATGAAAAGGGATGGGGGTTTTAAGACACAACGCCCTTATGTTACTCGTGTTATGTTATGCTATGTTATTAGGATTAGTACCGCACACCACTGCCATTTGCATACTTTCCAGGTGCTTTTTCACATCTGGAAGAGAGTGTATGGTTTGGGGAGTTGGAAGAAGAGGGAAAGGCAAGATTGAAGTAATTTGTGTGAAGGTTGCAAATGGGAAGTACCTTGAACTCTATACGATTTTAAGATTTCAAGGTGAGAAGTGTAAAAGTCATTAAATGCTTTGTGGGCATGAGGTGTACATTTGTGGGGGGCACTCACGAGACAACCAGGCCCAACCAAGATGGCTGCTTGCATTTGAGCTCCCTCTAGTGCCTGCTTTAATCCTGGTCTGAATCTTGTAACAAGCATAGCGGAGCAGCCATGGCCAGAGGGACGATCTCCTGAGGAGTTTAGGAGTGTAGGTCTGAACCCGATGTGGCCGCGGGGGCTGTACTGGGGTCCCTCATTTCCTGATCACTGGGAGGAGTGGGCGTGTTCTCGTCATCAGTGAAGAGTGGGGAGTGGGATGTGCCGTGCTGCTGAGACAGCCTGAAAGGGCACGCCGCAGCGCGATTTCCTGGCGACTGATAGTTTGGCTCGCCGGAGGGCCTCGATGCCGCAGGTGGTGGCGGCTCCGTGACCACTGTGGCATGCTGCAGCAGCCTCTGGCCTGCACAGCCTGGGCTCACACCTAGGGTTTGTGCTAGAGCCCAGCCACTGTTTGTTTTCCTGGGCCCGGAGCCTCTCTCTTTCACCTCCTCATTTCAGTGCTAAAATGCCCCTGTGGGCAGGACAAGACTGATATGCAAATGGATATTTCTCCTTTGTGAAAAGTACAGTGAGCAAAAAGCGATGAATGTGGACTCTCAAAGTGGGTAAAAACCACAAAACAGGTTATCATGCCATTTTCTTTCTAGAGAGGGGCGCCTGCTATCTTTTTTGTATTTTTGCAAGAAACTTGGGGTTGGGCACTCAAAGTCTCCTGGGGAACCCAGACGTGGACCCCTTGCTAACTGTGCTCAGAGAGGCACAGCTCCACCTCACTGATGATGCCTGACTAGCCCGAAACCTGTGTTTGGGTTTGCTGTTAGAACTTTTGTTCACAGGAGGTGTGCCAGGCATTTCAGTGATGGACTGCCCCTGTGGCCGGGACAAAGTCTGATATGCAAATGGTTGGTCCTACTTTGTGAAAAGTACAGTGAGCAAAAAGCAAAGGCTGTGGACTCTCAAAGTGGGTAAAAACCACAGAACAGGTTATCATGCCATGTTCTTTCAAGAGAGGGGCACCTGATACCTTTGTTGTATTTTTGCAAGGAGCTTGGGGTTGGTCACCCTAAGTTCCCTGGTGGAACCCAGACATGGACCACTTGCTCACTGTCCTCACAGAGGCACAGCTCCACCTCACTGATGATGCCCGACTAGGCCAAAACACGTGTCTGGGGTTGCTGTTGGCACTCTTGTTCAAAGGAGGTTTGCCAGGCATTCGGTGCTGGACTGTCCCTGTGGGAAGGGACAAAGAATGATATGCAAATAGATATTCCTGCTTTGTGAAAAGTACAGAATCTCAAAGTGGGTAAAAACCACAGAACAAGTTATCATGCCATATTCTTTCTAGAGAAGGGTGCCTGCTACCTTTTTACGATGGGGTTGTTTGTTGAACAGCGTCTGAAGGATGCTCTGGACCCACCCCAATTCTCAGTGTCCTTTTTGGTGGAGAGAGGTTAAAGAATCCCAGGTAGATGGCCAGTGCCTGGGTATTCCACTAAAAGAGAATAATAGCATGCCTTCAAATTATCGGGACCAAGATATTATGTTGAGGCTGGCACAGGAGAAAAGGGGAAGTTGTGATACAAAAGTGTTACCATCCATATCTTCCCATATTTCTCTGTAAAGGTCCAGGCATCCAGGAGGTCTTTCACAGAGATTAAGCCATGCTCTGAGGTTGAAGGCTATCAAGTACTCTAGGCTCTTCCCAGCTAGACTTTGCAGGGAACATTAATAGGACAACAATCTTCTTCACTTCCCCAGATGATGCTAGAGTGGAGTCACTTCCTTCTGTTTTGCCCCATTCCCCCAGCTCGCATCAAGCTGGGGTGTCATGATTGAGGTCCTTGGTGGGGATTATTCTGTAATATGTCTCTCAGGTTGTGGCATGATTACTGTTCATTGGATGCTGGACTTGTACGCTGGTGATTATGTTGTAACAAGCATGCAAGTGCACTCGGTGGGCCGGAGTACCCCCCTAGTGCAATACACATACAGAAGGGTGGGTACATGCTGTGGGAAGACCTTACCAGTGTGTGTGGGTTGCCAGTAGGAGCAAGGGTTGGACTTGGGGCAGGTTTGTTGTGTTACAGGGTTTTGGTTATTGTTCATTGTGTTTGTTTTGACAGCATGAGAACATCTGACAGCACGGGGAGGTTGAGCTGTGGAGGCAGTCGGGGGGGTTCTAGCCACCTAGATGGCACCTCGCTCCTGGTGATCAGAAATATATTTACCCAAACTATTAATGTCTCAGTCCTGGTATGAGGTTCAGCTGCTCTCCTGGAATGTCTGGCCGGTAAACTTCTAAACTAAGGCCAGAGAAATCCTGCTCTATTTAGAAAGGCACCATGTCAACATTGCTTTTCTTACAGGAGCATCACTTGCATACTTCTGCAGAGTCTACATTTGCTTGGAGCTTGGGCTGTCATTGCTACTTTTCCTCCTTCTTTGCATAAGCCAGAGAAATCTGCATCCTAAAAACCGCGCATTGGGGTTCAGACATATCAAATCCATCAGGAACCCCAATGACTGAGCATTGTGGTGACTGCAATCATTCATGGGCACCTAGTTACCTTGATCTACTGCTACGGGCCAAATGTGGATTCTCTGACGTATTTTTATTGGGTAGCTCAACAGCTCTTGAAATGTAAAGATACTATGGTTTTCTGGGGTGGGGACATCAACATAGTCCTAGACAAGGGGTCGGATCAATCTACAAATTCCCCCCGACCTGCGTCTAAAGCAGTGAGTAGGGTTACACAGCTCTGTTAACTCTATGGCCTTGTGGATATGCACCCTACAGGGAAAGAGTTCTCTTAATATTCATCTGTACATGGTATGGCCTCCCAGATAGAATATTTCTTAGTATCTGACCAGGCTGCCAGGTGGACACTGGAATGCACTATACAGGCACGCACCTTGTCGGACCATTCTCCCTTGGTGTTCGGGTCGGCCTCTCGAAACGTATGAAAATTGGGCATGGGATGGAAGTTTAAGTCACAGGACACATCTGATCTGGTCTTTCAGTCCTCGGTGCAGGAAGAAATTGTGTGGTTTTGTTAAACCAATGATGGCCCAGTCTCTTCTCCTCCAATACTTTGGGATACATTTGAGTGTTATATTAGTGGAGTTTGTATCTCAAAGGAGGCAGGGGTCCTAAAGTTTATCGGAGTTGATCTGTCAAAATGTGAGAATAAACTGCAGGGTCTGGAAAAGAAATATCATCTGACAAATGACCCGACTACATGGACAATTATAAATACTATGATACAACAGTTCAGGAAGACTGCCCAGACAGAGTGTAAATATCTAGGAACCCACTTTCTGGGAAAACAGTATGGTGAAGGGCAGGGACCGGGTAAGACTCTAGCTTAGTCGTATCGGGCTAAGAGGTCTAAAACGTTCATCCATCAGATAATGGATTCTGTGGGGACCATGTGCCATTCTGATTCTGACATTTTGCGAGTTTTTGTTCAATTTTACTCCACTTTGTACACGTTGGTCCTTCTAAAACAGAACCTCAAATTGATCCATTGTTTAATCAAATGGTGTTATATTTTTTTCTCTTCTGGGGAGACGAAGGTTCTGAATGCTCCCGTATCCAGTCAGGAAATTCTCAAGGCAACTCAATCTCTTCCAGGAGGTAAATCTCCAGGCCCAGACATTTTGCCAGCTGAATTGTACAAAGCGTTTGCCCCTGCTCTAATCCCGCATTTGCTCAAGATATAGAATAATTCACTGGAGGGCGGGATCCTCCCAGAGACTATGTGGGAAGCCATTATCATCTCACTCTTAAAACCGTCAAAGGATTCGGCCGACTGTGCCTTTGAATATTGCAAGATTGAGTTTATTTTAGCCATCAATATAGAAAATGCTGCAATTTCAGCGCTGGGAAGTGTTAAATGTTCTACACAGTGTATACAGCACAGAACAAGCATTTTTATTCTTGTTTAAATGTAATCTCCATTTAGTACAATTAATGCAGCATATACCTCACACTAACAAACTACAGTACCCTATTCTCATTATGTTTATAATCATTTATTGGTCCCTGCGCTCCATGCAAAGACAGAAAAATGCTTTGTTTTCTGCAAACAGTCAAATCTCACTTATAGAGTACTGTTTAATTTCATAGAAAATTATTATAATATTCTATTTGGAATGAGATCCCCCTAAACACATCCTCTCCCCAGTTCTATCTCACTCCGGGAAATTAGCAGCACAATGATAGCACACTTTCTAATTGCTTTTGGGGAAGCTTTATACTCACTTTGAGATATTCGTTAAGATGTTAAGCCGGAATGGGCCCTCATGAATTTTCAAAGAACTTCCAATCAGGCTCTTCTCGCCCTTGGAAAGCAAACCTGCTGCAGGTCATAGTCTTCTCAGAGGGAGGCCACAATGCTTCAGGTAATTTCCAGGTTCAGCAGTCATCCATTTGGAACAGGAGATATCCCTTCTGTACAGCTATTGGTTACAGAGTGAGTTCAGATAACTATTCTGAATGTGTTTCGGATTTTATCATGGGTAATGTTCCCATGCTAATGTCACACTTTTTGATTAGTCAAATATTTCAGTTGGCTTGCTTCATAGTCAGGCACTGCCATAGAAGTCACACCCCCAATCTTCATAGGTTGATTATAATTTCCATGCATGTGAAAAGAGAAAGGTGGGAACCAAGCTGCTCTTTATACTGTAAAGGCGGTAGACGGTAATGCTTTATTTTGACCTCAATGTGAGCACATATCAATATTTTAATTTATAGCATTACTGATGTATTTTTAGAGTGCTGTTGTATTCAAAATTCATGTTTTCCTGGTGGTCAACTGATGCAGTTTTTTCTTTAGCTTTCAGTGCATAGTTCTAGTGTAACAGGGCACCACTTTCTATGGCGGTAAAATGTTTTACTTTACTACAATTTTCAGCAATTCTGGTTGTGATTTAATGCAGTTAAAACGTTCGTGGTGTGTGGCCATCTCTTTTCCATATGCCGGGTGCTGTCTCTCATGGAATTAAGTAACTGCCTGCATCTAGCAGATATATCCCTTTTGCAATAACTGAAACAGCACACCAGTCTCCATCTGTCTTTACTTCTCCCCTGCAGACCCCTAAACTCCATGCGGCCAATTCCTCAAGGGGAAATACTGAGGAGCAGTGGTTGTTACGATGGAGATTATTATTTTTTTTCCTTTTGTCATTTGGAGAAAAACATACTTTTGCTCTTTTGTGTCTTCTTTCCCGCAGGCCCTTGACTGTCAATACTGTAGTTTCCTTGTCCATGGAAATCCAGATCTTCAGAAGTGACGATGTTGGGATACCCACCTACTCTATCAATGGCTGGAGGCTGGAAGGAAGTATACATTGTTTATCTAAGAGAGAGGGGTAGAAAAGCTGATTTAGTTGAAAATCTTGACATTTTAGAGAGCATGTTTCCTTATACATACTGTTTTCTCATCTAAACTCTACATAACATGCTACATATATAACTTACTATATACATATCTACAAAACAACGCTCTCAGAGCAGCGCTCAGCATTCCCAGGAGAGAAAACATTTCCAACATCAGGAAATCCCATAACTGGCTCAACACCTCAGACAAAATCCTGCTTAAAGTAGCATCGCTAACTCACAAATGCCTGAACAACGCTGCCCCACGCTACCTGGTAGACAGAATATGCAAATACACCTCCAACAGACCCACCAGAACCTCCAACGCAAACCTGCTCATAGTTCCCAGGTTCAAACGCACCAAAATGGTTGACAACAGCTTCCAGGTGAAAGCACCCCAACACTGGAACGCCCTACCACCATCCCTCAGGACACCCCAAACCTATACACACTTTAGACGCAACTATATCCAGTGGATAAAGAACAAGGATCACTAATACTTCTAACCTCTAACACCACACTGCTGCAATCCTGTAATGTATGTTTATTTGTAAATTTGTAAAATATCTGTATTGTATTATAGCCTTCTTGTAAAACTGTACACTTTGTCCTTCATTGTCACACTGTAATACTGTAATGTATCAGCAACCTGTAAACAAGCTTTGAATAATCATGCTGCTAATGCGCCCTCATACCCTCGGGTCTGGTGCGCAATACAAATGAATAAACTAAACTAAACTAAACTAAACATGCTTCTATGCTGTTAAACATTACTAAAGTATTCATCCATTCATCCTTTCATCTAAACTTCGGTACTTACCACTTAACACAGATTCATTTTTATTCAGAAGTTGCTCCATTGGGAGGAGGAACTGATTCCTCCATCCGATGAAGGGATCTTGGAGATGACAAGTTTGCAGCTGGTTCACATGGACCCAGCATTCCTCTATCTGTACCCCTTTTGGTATCTCGATTTTGTAGACACCGGCTGAGATCTTATCAGTTATCTGAATAGATCCCCACCAATAAGGGAGGAATTGGCATTCTTTATAATGGTCAATTTGCAAATTAAAAAGGTAAACCCGATCACCTAACTCACATTTGTTTTTAGAGGTTTTCTGGTTGTAGACCATCTTTATACTTAGTGAAAACTTTTCCAGGTTCCTGTTTGCATTGGAAAAAGCATGTTGGAGATGCATGAACAGGTTTTCTACATATTCAAGAGTGGTACAGGGTTAATCAATGTCCAATCATTATTTTACAGTCATAAATTCAAAAAGAGACATCGTAGTTGCAGAAGTAGGGATAGGCCTCAAAGTCTTCAGGAATAGTGGCAATTGCATGCCCCAACTGGGCCCAGAATCCACCATTATCTTTTCACACAGTAGTTTTATTATATCGTTCTACCCCCTCTTCTGGATGCTGGGTGGTAGACGATATGAAACTTTCTTTTTAACCTGAGAATTTCCCACATCTTAGTCATTATCTCACTGATGAAATGACTGCGCTGATCAGACACAATCCTTTATGGAAGGCCAAAATGAGAAAAGATGTGGTTGATCCATTACCTAGCTGCTGTTTACTTTACTTTACTTTACTTTATAACATTTGTAATGCACAGCCATGAACCTGTGGGTGTGAGGGCGTGGACAAAACGAACATAACGGAAAGCAAGCAGTGGATATCCTGCGGTCAAAGAGATGCCAGAGAGAAGGATATCAAATGAGTGTTAATTAAAGAGGAATGTTTTTAGATCCTTTTTGAAATTACTCAAGACTGAGGAGCTTCTCAGGTGACTGGGCAGGGCATTCCAAAGTGCAGGGGCCGCAAACACAAAGGCACCCAGTTGCGCTTTTTTGGTTTTAAATCTTGGCTGTTGAAGGAGATTAAGATTGTTGGATCGCAGATTTCTGAGGCAGGATTTTTTTCTTATATACCTTTGTAAGTAAGGGGGCATCGTTCCCTTAAGACATTTAAAGGTAATAGCCAGAAGTCTGAAGGATATCTGGGACTCCGCAGGGAGCCAGTGCAAGGCTCGACGCGCTTCAGAGACATGGGCCCTATACGAGAGTCCAGCTACGACTCTGACCGCGCCATTCTGAACAACTTGAAGACGATTAATAGTGGATTTACTGGAGCTTTTTCCTGCAGACTGCAACAGTAATCCAGTTTGGCTCCTACAATCGCTTGAGCGATAGACTCAGCATTCTGTTGAGAGATGAGCAGTCTCAGGTGTGCCAACAATTTGATATAATATGTGGCGGATGAAATTATACTGGCCACATAGGGCTTCATGTTAAGTGACTGATCCAGTACCACACCCAAGATTTTTACTTTAGGGAGGGTGGGGATTTGATCATCCCCTAACTGGAAGTACTTGTAAGCTGGGTCCAGTTTAGCTAAAATACCCTCAGATCCCACCACCATAAATTCAGTCTTACTGCGGTTGAGTGCGAGGTTATTAAGCATCATCCATTGTTCAGTAATGGAGAATATGCGATTAAGTTCGTTCTCGTCCTGGTCGTGCTGACCCGTAAGAGGGATGACACATTGTGTGTCATCGGCATAATTAGAAAAAAGAATACCCTCTTGAGCAAGATAAGCGAAGAAAGGAGCCATGAATATATTGAAGATACAAGGAGATAAACTAGCTCCTTGTGGAACTCTATAGAGCACCTGAATGGCCGGTGCCTTCGCCTCATTGGCGCACACCTTACTGACTCTATTTGATAGAAATGAGAGCAGCCATTTGATGGCGGCTTGGGAACAATTGGCTATCGACATAAGCCTATCTGTCAAAATAGAATGGTCATTGAGATCAAACACCGCAGATTGGTCCAAAGAGATTAAAAGCGAAGTCTGCTGATTATCCAATCTCTGGAGCAATTGAGATATGAGGTCCAGTAAAGAGGTCTTGGTGCCGAAGCCTTGTCTGAGCCCTGATTGAAAGGGATTAAGGATAGGGTGCAAATTAAGATGTTGAGCAATTTGAGTATAAGCGACCCGGTCCAATATTTTCAACAGGACGGGGGTGTTGGTTATCGGCCTATAATTGGTAGGGACCATCTGATTCATTCCATCCATTTCGTGAAGAAGCAGGTAACGTGGGCCTCATTACGACCCAGGCGGAGGACCATGGTGCCATTAGCACCATGGTCCATGCCGGTGTCCGCCATGGCAGAATGGGAAATTACCACCCCATTCCAAGGTTGGTGGGGTGGTAATTCCCCATGCCGCCATGGCCCTTTCCCATTCCCATTCTTGCCCCATAGGGCTCAATGGGAATGGGGAAGGCGCTAATAACAGTACCGCAAATTGCGGTACCGTTATTAGCACCAAAGTCCCTTTGCGGGTCCCTACTTTAATGGCTGGAAAAACCAGCCATTAAGGTCGGGTCCCGCAAAGGGACCTTGTAATCAGGCGTTAAGGGTTTAACAGCGCTGACACCTTTTACGGCGCCGTTAAACCCTTAACGCCAGGGTCGTAATGAGGCCCAATGTATATTTGTTGCAGCATGCAGAATGAATCACTGGACCAATAAAAATGATCTGTAGATCTGACAATTGTAATGTCATTTGTCTCCTTTGTAGAGGAGCCTGGTGAGTAGTAGAATTCAGTTACAGCTAAACACACACCAGACACACTTTAAAATAAATAGTGAGGTCCCGCCCCATATGTGGTCAATAAGCGATCGAACATAGGATCTCCATTGTCTTTTGAAATCCCTGATGACCTGTAGACACTGCACCCTGACCGTGATTTAACATTATGATTCGAAATAAGGTAGGTACCACCCACTAATCGTAACAAGTTTAGGGTTTCCTAACCAAAGTACATTTCGAATTTTGAACATTTTCTGAAATGCCATTAAGACTCTTATAGACATTTATAGAATGTTCTAATAATCTGGTCTTCCTTTTTGGCAGCAATTAGGTCTTGATATAGAGAGGCTCTTCTCCACTGATATGTACAAAGCTTGCTTTCAGCTCAAGAATGTGATTGAGTTAATGCTGTTATTATGTATTCACTTTGGATTGTTCCAGTTTTGCCAAGTTGATTGGTAAAATAATTTCCTGTATTATCAGGACCTTCAACTTTTAAGTGCCCCATTATCTTGTTCCAAAATCTCACAAAGCACACCTCTGGCTTTCCAGTTTACCAAGTTATAAACAAATTCATTTCTATCATAGTGTGAATAAGTTATGATTACCAGTTCCTTGTGCTGATGATTTATGACAGTAAGGACAGCTTGATATATGGCCATGTGTTCCACCATCTGACTGCTCCAGGGACCAATGTTATAGCCAGCTGAGTGTTCAGGGATATCATTCTCCCAAGCATTTCCAGTACCAGCTACTAATTTCTTTTCATCATTTTCTTTAATATGGTAGGGGCATCCATCCATATAAACTATTGACATTCCCTGGCAGGTGTTTTTCAGCCCATAGTTTATGACCATGTCTTATCTCTACAGGATAAACCTGCAGTGAAAGAATCCAGCAAATAATCCTTAAATTAGAGACATCACCAGTCCTTATTGGGTCACTCTGCAAATTTTATAGAGGCTGCTGGGAAGTTTATGCTATTACATGATCCTCGTGGATTAACAGATAGCAGTTTTCCAATGCACATACTCTTGCCAGTAGTGATATCTCACATGTATTAAATTGTATCTCAATCATACAAAAATGAGTGACCACACATTTTCTTCCTTTCCCCATTTTCCTCCTGCACATATTCCTCTGGCAGTCCTTAAATACCATCCAAAATAGAAGGAGCACTGTTTTCCAGTGCAGATAGGTGACAGGAGTTGTGAGCTGTGCCGCGGGGGGCTTACTTGTGTTCTCAGAGGATGTAGTGGCATGTGCCATTCAGAACTGTGGCAGGACATGGGGAAATGATGTGCCAAAATTGACATGGAACGAGCTAAGTGAGACGCCACCAAAAGTACAGAGGCCAGTGGAGTATTCCTTGTGCTTCCGAGGGAATGGCACTATAGTTGCAGGAACTAGCATTCATTGTAATAAGACACTTTTTATCCCTGGTCTGATCGAAGGCACCCAGAGCAGCGTTAATGGATGTTGATTGGGTGTGTGGACAATACGCATGCCTACACCTCCTGCCATCATGGTGGTACGTATGCTAACTGACCACCTTGAATTCAGTGGTTCTGCTAGTTACTGATGCCTATCTAACTGTTATCAATGTGCCACCCCAGAAACAACTAAGCCCCCACTGCTCATCAAGGCTTTGTCATCAGAAAAGATCCAATTGCTTGTCCAAAGACTTATCTGATAAATTCAAGGCGATCCCAGACCAGTTTAAATTGTTTACAAAACCAGAAAAATGTTGTACCACCCTCATGCTGCCTGGTATCCAGACTGCAGCAAATGCAGATGGCTGTAGATCACCAGGTGAGAGATACTTCAGTTGGCAAGCCAGAAAGAGCAGAGTCTTAATTCCATCAAGACTGAATTACGGGCAATCAGGCTTATGACCCTCCAGAACAGTTACATTCTGGATTTGCTCATGGCAATGTAGGGGGCGTGTGCCTGATAATTGGCTTAGCTTTGTGCACATACATCCCCCAAATTATGCAGATAATGGGTCTTTGACCCATGCAATAGGGGCCCTTCATTTTTTGAGGATTGCCATGGAGAAAGAAGCAGGAGTAAACACTGATGACTGATTCGATTCAATTGGGCCTCATTACACGGATGGCGGAGAACCATGGCGCTATTAGCGCCATGGTTCATGGCGGTAACATACCGTCACTGCCTTGGCGGAAAGGGGAATTACCGCCCCATTCCAAGGTTGGCGGGGCGGTAATTCCCCCTTCCACCATTGCCCTTCCCCATTCCCATTTTTGCCCCATAGGGCTCAATGGGGATGGGGAAGGCGCTAATTACGGTACCGCAAATTGCGGTACCGTAATTAGCTCCCTGGGTCCCTTTCCGGGTTGGTTTTTAACGCCTGCAAAAAGAAGGCGTTAAATCCCCCAACCCGCAAAGGGACCTCGTAGTAAGGCGGTAAGGATTTACCGGTACCGGTATTTTACCGGTACCGGTAAATCCTTACCGCCATCCGTGTAATGAGGCCCAATGTGTTTGTGGGCCCCATTGTGGTTAGAAATAAATGTACAGTTATTGGGTCCCATCATGGTTTTTTTGTTCATGCTTTTTTCTTCATGTCAAATGATCCTGAGATGTTGCACAAAGACCCTGCCAAAAAGTGATATGTTGATGGTGTTAATAACAATGGGTAGACTCCTCCTTTTGCAAAACATAAGTACACTCAGAGTGATAGATGAGATGGGGTCATGAAACCAAGGATTGTGAAAATAGAGCAGGATTTCAGGCCCCCAGGTACCTTGGCCACACACCCACACCCCAGAGAATTATGTGGAGCACTGGGTTGAACTAGCTAGTGTTTTGCACGGCAGAAGGTGCACATATCACGTGTAGTTAGTTTTGACACATATTTGATACCCACATATAGCAACACAGATAGAGCAGCACATTTATTACTATTGTGGTTGCAAAGGTTATAGCTAAGCCAGTCTATAGGCCCCATGTTTAGTAGTTTTATACAAAGCTTCCTGTTGTCGTGTTTTGTTCATTCTTTGTGCATCCTGAGGCCCCCGGGCGAGTTGGCGCGTTACCAAACATTTTAATAAGTAAATAAATAAATACATGTTCGTTAGTGAGGTGCGAAGAAAGAGCTGAAGCAGGTGGAAGATGGAGACAGAAAGATAGAAGTGTGATAGGAGTGAGGTTGGTTTGTTAACATGGCAGGAGTGCTGCCATATTGGATATTAAGGCCTAGTACACAACGAACAGAGGACTTGATGTGGAACTGCGGCTCTATTTAGCTTACCCCCAAGACAACTCTCCTTTTTCGACCCCCAGGGGAGAAGCCGATGTCAGAGGCTCCCATGGTGCACAGATAAATGCTAATTATATCCAGCTGCAGGGCTTGAACATGGTGGGAATGGAATGTTAGTTGTAGGGAGAGCAGGCAGAGATGCACCCTTTGAATGACAGATTCATGAGAATAGGACATCAGGTTTTGTGATGCCAAGAGACCAGGCAAAGATTTAGAACTCTTCTGCCCTCACCCAAGGAGTGGTCATCCCATTTGAATTACAAATAGGCGCATAACTAAAGCAAATAAATCCACGAATATCAGACCGAAGAGTGGGACCCCAGTCACATCATTACTGGGCACCTCAGGTGTGAAGGAGATAAGGGGAGAGCCATGTCTGGAAAATTCTGTGATTTGGGACAGGAGGAGCAGAGGTGTAGACAATACATGTAGTACTAGGTCAGGGGTGCAGCCTATGTGTGGCGCAGCATTTGGTATAATGAGAAGGCCTATTGACGTATCAAAGCAGAGTTGGCCTTGCCAGCCTACTTTGATCATTTCTGGATCAGAGGGGTGCACATCACACATGGTCACGATTTATTAATATGTCATAATTTTAATTAGCAAATCCCATATCTGGATTTAATAGTGATGATGTAGTAGGCCACGTGTCTAGGGGAATGGGTTTAGATATGTTGTGGCCAATTAGTCCAGGGACTATAGGAGGGAAGTAGCATGTTCTATAGGTGCTAACCAATGAGCGTGGTGGGATGACATTGTAAATCAAGGTTTGCAGATTTGCGGTTTTCCGCTATGTAGACTGTAACTTCTTAGGACGTGGAGACCTCCATGCCATTTCAGATCTAGAGGACCGTCTGAGACCTTTTTTCATGTAATAAACCTTGTTTTCCCTTGCAAAGAGGTGCAGTGATTACTTGATCTCTTGGATTATTCTTAGCGCTCAGGTTTTGGGTTACTGTTCTTTTCATAGTTGTGAGTTATGAAAAAACAGAAAACAATATGAGATAATTCAATGCACTAGCTTAGGGATACCTAGTTTAGAGCTACATTGAAGACACAGTACAGAATATTGTAATGCCCTTTGATGGGGTATCTATATATGATGCAGAATTTGTGCACATTACAGAAATATGCAATGCACTTTCCTAGAAATCGCCAGATGAATTCAATGATAACAAAGCACAACATAGAACAGATATGTGTGCTTTGTCACAATGCCTAGATGGTACTAGGACACCTCGATGGGAGTCAACAAGATAGAGCACATAAGGCCTGGATAGGGGTAGGAAAAGCCAGGGGGAAAAAGGTAATTGTCCCATACCAGTGTGTAGAAGAAGTCAAGATTGGGAGTTGTTGTACAGCTGGAGCTCCAGGTGAACAGGCAAACAGTAGGCACATTTAGCTAATGCCCTTTGCAGGCTTCCTGGGCAAGGCTGCCCTAGGCTAACTGTACAAAGAGCACTTGAGGATGGCACATGTGAATTCCTGTGCCTACTGGATCTGGATTTCTCAAAGTGCAGCAGGGGGTTGAAGTAGACCCTTGCAAAGTTAATTCTGTTATTTCAAAGGCTAAAAAAGGGGAAAGCATACACATCTTGCTTAAAGCACACAAAGGGATTTTTTTAAAGGCTTTACAAAAGGGAGGGGAAATCAGAAAACAAGCTAGAACAAATCAAAAATGCCTCAGGCAGTTGCAAACAGATTCTTCCAACAGCAATTTACATTTCAGGACCGCTATACTTATAATGAGGGCCAATATGTCGAATATCCACAAAGAACTGATAAGATTCACGATAATAAAACCAAACAAAAGAAGGTTAAGTTTCCATTACTGAGATCTGTCGTTCGAGACAGTTACTCATCTTTACATAGAGACAATGGAAAATCAGAAAATAATGTAAGCATAGTTTTACATAATATTGATGTGACTAAAGTTGGCATGTGTGCTGTATGCTTGATGATTATGGATGTGCGGGATTAATGTTCAATTTGATGCGAAGACTAGCGATTGTACATATACATTTTACTGTAAATTGTTAATTAACATATTTATGTACTGTGTATCTTTTTTTTAATTGGTACTGAAATATATTTTTACATTCCCAAATGTACATAGCTACGTTCTGGGGATGTGCATTTGTCATGGATAAAATCTTCCTGTGGATGGTTTTTTCAACCAGAATTGGACAATAACTATCAACAACGCATCTGTGATGTCAATATTCTGGGACGATTGTCAGGCAACAATTTGTCCTTTTGTGATGGTTGTAATAAGGAGAAACATGTCTGTGCTAATGATATGAATATGTGCAGATGGAAAAGTGTTGCATGTTAAAGTGAAATGTCTCCTTTCTTCTCACTAATGGAACACCACGTGTGTCAATCAAACATCAGTGATGGAACATAAGCGCATTAGATTTAACCACACAGAACTTTAACTAAAGAATGCTAATACAGGGATTAATCTATTGATCAAGGCAATCCATAATATGTGATGGAAGTTGACAGTTATAAAAAATGCAAAGTATGCAAAGTTTTCACTTCTATTGGCAAAAGTTCTCAATGTTTTCATGGATGTTATCTTCTAATTTGATAATTATGTTTAAAATATAACTACTTGTTACATTCCCAACTATTGCTATTTTATTCAAAATATATGTTATTTTCTCCTTTTTGTGAAAATAAAGAGAACTTTCATGCTGTGTGTGGATGTGTGTGCTGATCTTTAAGGTTTTGCATTAGGTAAAGTTATGACGTCGGTGATGTACATTTGGCTATGCTGTCCATGAACGTCATGAGAATAGATGGAGCATAATGTTTTGACTGATGATGTCAGTGTGAGCGGTGGGTGATCTGAATTACTGCCACTAGGGCACTTGAACAAAGAAGATACATGCCCGATCGATTGGGTCATTAACATTTCTGAGTGAACTTCCCCTTTTATATTGTCATAGTCATGATTTAAATGGTTTAAATGTAAGTACAAATTAAAACTAAATAATTTTCATTGGTTCTACATATTTTAATAATGTGTTTGCAATTGTTTTATTATGTATAATTTTGTTATTACCTTTTAGCTCCGAATATTTGTGACGGTTCCAGAGTTTAATGATGATTCAAAGAGATTCACAGGCATTGTGAATGTCCCATAGAACATCTTGAACTTTCAGAACTATTAAACTAAATACCTCATGTCTAAACTGGGGGTTAGTTGCTCTATTTTTTAATCAGTTAGTTGTAAACTTCATGCTAAATTAATTAAACAAGTCACCGAGAGAGTTGTGAAAACCACTTGACCTGTGTTTAAAATCAATGAAAGTTGTACACAATTACCCCATTAGATTTACATTAAATAAAATGTATGCCTTTAATCACGTTCTACCATTATGAAAGTGTATTCCATACATTTTTCCAAACTCACAACTTGCACAGATATTCGATGAAGAAAAACATGTGACAAGATAACTGTGACACCACAAGTATTCAGTGTTTTCAAGCCACAACTTGTTTCTTCTTCTAACGAGATTGAGATCCATCTATATATGACATAAT